>NW_006921671.1:4630171-4652667 GCF_000298275.1 Orycteropus afer afer
TTCCAGCATTATTTCTGTCACCAAGGCCAAATTTTCCAACTACTGGTGATTCTTCTTTGTTTCCAACTTTTGCATTCCAGTCACCAGTGATAATCAACACATCCTGATTGCATGTTCGGTCAATTTCAGATTGCAGAAGTTGATAAAAACCTTCAATTTCCTCATCCTGGGCTTTGGTGATTGGTGCAAAGATTTGAATAATAGTCGTATTAATGATTTTTCCTTGTTGGCGTATGGATATTATCCTATCACTGACAGCATTGTACTGCAGGACAGATCTTTAAACATCCTCTGTGATGATGAATGCCACGCCATTCCTCTTCAAACTGTCATTCCCAGCATAGTAGAGCACATGGTTTTCTGATTCAAAATGGCCAAGACCAGTCCATTTCGGCTCATTAATGCAGAGGATATCAATCTTAATGTGTTCCATTTCATTTTTGACAACTTCCAATTTTCCTAGATTCATACTTCGTACATTCCATGTTTCGATGATTAATGGATGTCTGCAGCTGTTTCTCCTCAATTTGAGTGGTACCACATCAGCAAATGGAGGTCATGAAAGCTTTACCTTATCCATAGGAGTAAGGGTGGTTTTACTCTGATGATACAGCACTTTCCCAGTCCTATTTTGAGAGCCTTCTAACCTAACTGGACTATTCACGAAGTTGCGCAGTAATGTATCAGACAGTGTTTCTTTGCTATTCATAAGGTTTTCCCTGGCCAATTCTTTGAGAAATGGATGGCCTGTTCCTTCTTCCTAGTCTGTCTCAGTCTGTAAGCTGGGCTGATACCTGTGCACCATGTGCATCCCGCTACGTTTGAGACACTAATGGCTCAGCATCAAAACTCACATCAACACGTCCTAACGGTAGGCCAAACTGACAGACAAGCTTGTCTCCCTGTTGGAAACCTCTCGTACCCCACTAAATCTTATCAAGTCTAAATACTTTATAAATAGTGCTCTGCTTTTTTACCACCTCTGTATCCCTACTGACACTTCCCTATTTCAGATACTTTTCCCACAAGAAAACTTTTAATTTGTTTCTCCATCACCAATGTCTACCTATTCCACAATAATTTCCAAGCCTTCATTATTAACAACTATAAAATTTCTAAAGAATCTAAGAAAATACTGGAATTGGAGAGTTATTCCAAAAGGATATTCTGAAAGTGGACATAAAATTAGGTATGTACGTCAGCTCTCCTTCACAAAAGTTCAATGTAAAAAATCAACAGATTTTTAAATGAAATTTGACACAGGAATAGGCAAGATGTTTTTGAAAGAACAATGAGTAAATACTTGTTCTACTCGATAAGAAACAATTATTAAAACAGCATGGTATTGATGTAGAAATACAAAAATAGATCAGTTTTTATTTTACATAATCAAGAGTCCATATGGATACAACGAAAGTATACTTAGAAAAACATAATATATGAAAAATGTAGCATTTCAAATCAATGGCTAAAGCTGAACCATTGGTATTGAGATAGTTGGCTATCAATTTAAACAAAAAAAAAAAAAAAGGAAAGGAAGGAAATGAGACATTCATCATGACATTTCATGTCATTCATGAAAATAAATTCCAGATGGCTACAGAACTAAATTTTAGAAGAGATATGAACAATACATGGTATTTTTAAACAATTAAGTAGCTGTACTTGCAGGGATACTGTGTATCATTTTGAAGTTTGTACTTTGTAAAAGTAATGCCTGACCAGGGGTAAAATGGAAGATGAAACCTTCTGCTTGCCAAGCTTTGTGCACGGTTGCACAATTCAGAAGGGCAGCCTTTTCCTAACTTGTCCACTTGACCTAAAAATATAGAAGTTTTATATAGCTCAACCTAATATATCTGCTTATTTATGGATACTAATTTTAAGAAATCTAACACTAGAATTAAAAAAAAATGGAAAAAGAATGTAAACAACAGAAATTTTCAAACACTTAAGGCTGTGTATGTACATTTAAAAATTTGGAGACCATTTCAAGTTTTCTTATTCTGATATGAAAAAAAATGTCTCTACAGTTAAAGTATCAAGCATGATGTTTGTGACTTGTATTTCACTTGTACAGGAACATGTTTTAAACAATTACACAAGTTTCTTAGTGTTAGCATTGTGCCAAAGGGGCAGGGAGGCCACATCTTCTGACCTCCTCTAACCCCACAAGAGGAAGACAGAATCACCATCAATAGCCCAAGGCCTATTCCTGTGAGGCAAGACATGCTGCCTCCCTCAGTCCTTTCATCAACTCCGACACCAACCGTTCCTCCCACAGCACTCACCACCTTTCTGCTGGGTCAAAAATTCACTGCAGTTGCCACATAGAACTCACAGATTATGGGGTTTATTAGGGAAGTACCAGGCTACAATTCAAGTTCAGGAACATTTCAAATACCTTTTTTTCAACACATAACAGTGTTTATACACATGGACTTTGCCAGATGGAATACACATGAATCAGATTGACTACATCGGTGGAAAGAGGCGATGGAGAAGCTCAACATCTTCAGCCAAAACAAGGCCAGGAGTTGACTGTGGAACAAACCATTAATTGCTCATGTTCAAGCTCAAGTTGAAGGTGAAGACAATTAAAACAATTCCGTGAGAGCCAATATATGACCTTGATTATATTCCACCTGGGTTTAGAGACCTTCTGAAGAATAGACTTGATGCATTGAACACAAATGAGCAAAAAGCAGAGGAATTGTGGGATGACATCAAGAACACCCTACATGAAGAAAGTAAAAGGTCATTAAAGACAAGAAAGGAAGAAAAGACCAAAATGGATGTCAGAAGAGACTCTGAAACTTGACCTTGAATGGAGAGTAGCTAAAGCAAATGGAAGAAATGACAAGATAAAAGAGCTGAACAGAAGATTTCAAAAGACCAGCTCAAAAGACAAAGTCAATTATTATAATAAATGTGCAAACCTGTAGTTAGAAAACCAAAAGAGAAGAATATGCTTGGCATTTCTCAAGCTGAAAGGACTGAAGAAAAGATTCAAGCCTCAAGTTGCAATACTGAAAGTTTCTATGGGAATGATGCAGGAAACATCAAAAGAAGATGGTAACAACACACAGAGTCACTGTATTGAAATGAATTAGTCAATGTTCATCTATTTCAGGAGGTGGCACATGATCCAGAATCAATGGTATTGAAGGAAGAAGTCCAAACTGCACTGAAGGAACTGGTAAAAAAAAGAAGGCTCCAGGAATTGATGGAATACCCATTGAGATGTTTCAACAAATGGATGCAGGAGGCACTTACTTCTCTATGCCACAAAATTTGGAAGACAGCTACCTGGCCAACTGACTGGAAGAGATCCATATTTGTACCCATTGTAAATAAAGGTAATCTAACAGAATGTGAAAATTATCGAACAATATCATTAATATCACTGTAAGTAAAATTTTGCTGAAGATAATTCAAAAGCGGTTACAGCACTATCGACAGGAAACTTTAAGAACTGCAATCTGGATTCAGTAGAGGATGTGGAACTAGATATCATTGCTGATGTCAGATATATCTTGGACAAAAGCAAAGAATACCAGAAAGATGTTTACTTGTGTTTTATTGGCTATGAAAAGCACTTTACTATGTGGATCACAAAAAATTATGGCTAACATTGAGAAGAATGGGAATTCCAGAACACTTAATTGTACTCAAGAGGAACCTGTACATAGACCAGGAGGCTGCCATTCAAACAGAGCAGGGGATATTGCATAGTTTAAAATCAGGAAAGGGATGTGTCAGGGTTGTATCCTTTCACCATACTTATTCAATCTGTATGTTAAGCAAATAACCCAAGAACCTGGACTATGTGAAGAAGAACGTGGCATCAGGATTGGCAGAAGACTCAACAACAACCTGCAATATGCAGATGACACAACCTTGCTTGCTGAAAGTGAAGATGACTTGAAGCACTTACTGATGAAGATTAAATACTATGGTCTGCAGTGTGGATTACATCTCATCATAAAGAAAATGAAAATCTTCACAACTGGACCAATAAGCAGCATCATGATAAATGGAGAAAAGATTGAAGTTGTCAAAGATTTCATATTACTTGGTCCCACAATCGACACCAATGGAAGCAGCAGTCAAGACATCAGATGATGTATTGCATTGGACAAATCTGCTGCAAAACACCTCTCTGAAGTGCTGAAGAGCAAAGATATCTCTTTGAAAACTAAGGTGCACCTAACCCAAGCCATGGTATGTTCAGTAGGCTCAGATTCATGTGAAAGCTGGACAATGAATAAGAAGACGAAGAAGACTTGATGCTTTTGAGTTGTGGCATTGGCAAAGAATACTGAAAGTACCATGGACTGCCAAAAGAACTAACAAATCTGTCCTGGAAGTGCAGCCAGGATGTTCCATGGAAGCAAGAACAGCCAGATTTCATCTCACCTACTTTGGTCATGTTGTCAGAAGGGACCATTCCCTGGAAAAGGATATCAAGCTTAGCAAAAAGGGGAAATCCCTCAATGAGATAGACTGACACAGTGGTTGCAATGATGGGCTTAGGTATAGCAGGGATTGTGAGCCAAGTGCAGGACTGGGCAGTGTTTCATTCTGTTGTACATAGGGTCGTTATGAGTTGAAGCTGACTTGACAGCACCTGAAAACAACAACAACATGTAAGCACTGGATCCATAATTATCTGAATTTATAGCATTTCACATAAGAGTATACCAAACCAAAACTAAACTAACCGCCGTCCAGTCGGTTCAGACTCATTGCTACCCCTCTTTCCATTTCCAAGGCAGTATCTCTACACAAGTAGATTGCCCAGTCTTCCTTCCAAGGAGTGGCTGGTGGGTTTGAACCACCAGCCTCTGGTTAGCAGTCAAATGCTTTAGGCACTGTGCCACCAGAGCTCCCAAACTCACTATTAACTCGATTATGACTCATAGCCACCCCTGTTGGGTTTCCAAGGCTGTAAATCTTTACAGAAGCAGACTGCCCATCTTTCTTTCACAGAATGTCTGGCAGGTTTAATTCACTGACTTTTTGATTAGCAACCAAATGCCTTAACCACTACAGCACCAGAGCTCCTCCAGCATATAGAGCATAAGCTGTTAAAACTAGATAGACTCATGTAGCCCTCAGAAGTTACCTATTTCAACCCCTTCATTTTAAAGAGGACAAAGCAGAGTTTTGTGGAGGTTAAATAAAGGGCTTTCCCCAGGTCATACACAATGCAAAGAACAGTTAAGGTTAACACCCAGTCTCCTGGGTCCTAGTCCTTAGTGTCCTTATCACTATGGGAAATGCCAATTTTTTCCCTGTTATGTAATACAGATTATTTTTATTTTCTTATTCTTCTCAGTCGAAGTTCTGAATCTGCTAATTTTGGTAATTATTCAGACAGGCAGTAAAAGATTGAAATGATACTGTGATCAAAGAAGCTCCCTGACTATGAAGGATGATTCTATTAGCAGGTTGTCTCCTAGATGCTGGGCCCCCACATTTGTTCTGCTTTTCCCACCTGTTTTAATTTCTGTGGTTGTCTTTTGTTTTCTTGGCACAAGGTTTCAGACCGTCTAACCAGTATTTTGACAACAGCCTTTGCTTTTTCCTTTAGTATGTCACTCTGTGGGATTTCTTGTTTACCTCTTTGTTTCTGACCTCACAGCATGGTCTGTTTCTGGTATTTACTTGTACAGGCAGTCCCCAGATTCCATTCCTAAGTCTGTCTTTAAGTCAAATTTATATGTTAAGTCAGAATAGTCAGGTACAGTTTGTATGTAACATCAGTTAGTCAAGTATTTATCTTAGTATCTAGTATACTTATCTATGCAAAAGAAAAAAAGAAAAGAAAAAGAAAAAGAAACACTGCCAGATACACTAAAACATCTTCAACATAATAGTACAGTAATAACAACAATAATGTTTTGATGGACAATGCAAAGTAGTGCCCGTTTTTTATTAAGAACTATTGTATATACCTTGAATTTTTAATATAATAGGCTTTATGGGGGTTGGTTTGTAACTTCTATCATTTGCTGCCAGCAGAATTCTTGGAGGACACCCAGTGGTACTTGAACACATGGAGTTTCAGCAGCAGCCCCGTGGTTAACAACCTATCAAAATGAGGGTCACTCTCATAGGCAGATCCCTAGCAACTCTTGTGGCCATCCCAATGGACAGCTTCCCATCCTTGGCTTGTCAGCACCCAAGAGAGGTGTTTCCTGATTGCTCAGCAACTGTTGGTCATCTTTGGCCTAGTTCACCCAAGTACTTCTCTGCCATCCAGTGGGCCACAACCACATTTTCTCTAACCTTGGAGAGGAGGGATCCACTTCCAAGTTTGTTTCTTCCTTAGGAACTCTCTCACAGGTTTAGGCTATTTTTTAGATTTCTCTTTATCTCTTCATGTAACATCCTGTTATAGTTAAGTCTTTACACTTCCCTGTTCAAATTACTGAGTTGTCTCTGTCTTCTGACTGAACTTTGAATGATACAGTAACTTTGGAAAAATATTTTTAATCCCTAAGTATACTCATTCATAAAATGAGGTGACTTAGATAGCTGATGCCAACTGTCCATTCTAGCTTTTAGGTTACATGTTTGTAGGAAATCCAGATTTTTCATTATAATGAGGAACATAAAGCATTGTATAATTATCTATTGTCTTCCCTACCCTGCGTCACAGTAAATAGATCTCTCTTTTTATCGGAATAATAGTTTCTCTGGGTCAAAATATTAAATCACTGCAATAGCCAGTATCATTTCATGCACACAGTGGAGAACCAAGGACTGTAAAAATCCTCTCGAGATTTAAACCAGAAATCTAAGGAACAAAATGATAAATTTGAGATTCATGTGCAAATATGAGAGTTTAAACTATATCATTTTATCTATTTGTGAATATAAGGATACATTAAATGTAGAGAAATGGTCCCTCTACTATTGTTTATCCTAACATATCACAGAAGACTCTGTTCACCACCTCCATTGCCATATAATTTAAACTTTTTCTGTTACCTTTCTCTGTCTTTCGCTGACTGTTTAGCCATTAATTTCTTCAGTTCTTCTAGACGCTGAAGATCTCTCGTTTCCATTTCTTGCCACTTCTGTTCTTTCTTAGTCCAGAATTTTCTTATCTATTATATAAATATTACATAAAATTTAAATCAAAACAGAGATGTAACAAAACAACAAGGAGAAAAACTATAATAGTATCATTCATTGGTTTATACAGAAAAAAAAGAATTTAAATGGCACATCATGTTTGTTTTTCTTTCTTTCTTAGATCTGCTTATAACATATTGGCAACAGAAAAGTAAATTAAAACATGAAGGTATGTATCTTGAGACACTACATGGTTGAAGAATTTCTGAAGTGGAAATGGCACTTGTGCTGAGTCCTAAGGTTTTAATCTATGGCTAAAATAATTGACTTTCGGGGAACCACCATAAATGCATGTTATCGCCTCTGAAGTATACAGTCTACCTGTTACTCAAGAATATTTTTATCCTCTTATGGTAATGCAGTCTTTTCCTAATACAGTATTAAGATAATTTTTACTCTAAAAGCATGAGTTTATTTACGCTAATGGACAGCAGGATGTTGAAAGCTTTATGCTTCTGGGGAAGTGGAAGGAGATAGATGGGAGGAAGGAGGAGAAGAAAAAATTAGCAGGGTTGTGGTATATAGTAGTTTTGACTTATGTGGTAAAATAAAGGTCAAGCTTATCAAGCACTAAAAAGGTGAGAGCTCTGTGCTTATTAGATATGTTTTACTTTCCTTCTCTGAAAATTGAGCCAGAATGTGAACACAGGAAGTGCCATATGTGTGCTATTTTCATGTGGCTGAAACCATTGCTCAGGGTTCCCTAATGCAGAAGTGGTTGATGTGGTAGGGCAATTGAAATTACCATTTATTTTCCAGAGGCCCATTCAACCACTCTGGCTTGCCCTGTTGTATCTGTGTCAAGAGACTGGATCTTGGTGGTGAAAACAGAATAGGTATCTGGTGAAAACTAGTAGAATGATTGCCAGCACAGAGTCTGTTGTAGAGGATGGGTTAGCCTCACTCTCAATATGGCATTTTCTCTTGATAAATGAATATGAAAAGCTAAGTGGTTTCCTGACTTGCTCTCACAGTAGCAACACAATGTCTGACCCCTGAGGGAACCAGAGAACTATGCCAAGTACCATGGTCACAGCCATATCATTTCTGCACAGGGCCTGTAATGCCAGCAGACACAATAGCGACATGCATTCAATGATTAATGAATAACTGGAGGAGCACAATGTAAAATCTTGAGGTGGCTGAGATCTGAAGTTAGAGAAAATATAGACAAAGCTAGAAAAGTAGCAAGACCAAAGGTGAAGAGAGAGGGGAAGGGAGGGAGTGGAAGGGAGGAGAACCACCGACTGGCAATGTGTATTATATCCAGATTCCTAGCTGATAAGTATCAAGGCATTCTATTGATGCTAGACATAGAAATGTTACATCATCTTTATCTGGTAATTAATTATTCTCTTTAGTTTTCTGCATTATTTTATTTATTTATTTATTTATTACAATGAATCTATCTTTCATAATTAGAAAAAAATAAAGCTTTTTTTAAAGCAAAATTAAAAAAAAAACAGATATTGAACTAAAGATAATTTTTCTCCAAGTTTCAAAAGATCGATAACCTTAGTTTACTCCCAGCACTGGTCTTGAAGGGGTATGAGCTGTCCTTTGCATGCAATCTCTCGACTACAAGCAGACCAACCGCAGATTGCTGACACTACTTGGAGTACTGGCCTGTGCAGGCTCTAGAACTGTTACATCTGAGACTATGGAATCTCAGGACAAATTATTTCCACTCTTGACTCTCTGGTATCTTCAGCCACTCGTGGAAATTGAGCTTCTTTATTGGACATGTGCTCAGATTCTCTTTCTCTTGCTCTCTCTCTCCCTCTTGTTATGTACTACAACTTGAGACTTTCTCCTGGATCCTCTGAAACTTCTGTGTAATCATATAAAACCTCCTGCATCCTCAATCTTCATTACCTGCTTCTTTTCACTGTAATTCTCTCAAGTGAAGGATGCTTTTCTTCTGATGCCCCATGTGCCATAGGGCTGGGATTGATTAGGGCATTTCTCTCACTCTTCTCCTGTTATCTTCAGACCCTATGATATGGCCCTCATATTCAACTGCTTCTACCTTTGATGTTTACATCATCTGACTATATCATCTTATATCTGTCCTTACAACACTAGGACATGTTGATTTTCAAGTCACTCCAAAATATCCATCAAGAGTTCAGATACTCACATCACAACTTCCTCCAATACAACTCTTTCTGTCTTCATAGGCATCTTCAATATCTGTCTGAATGCCCTTGCAACTTGCTAATTTCACAGCAACATGACTTCCTCCATTCCAGTGAACCACCTCTTTCTCTAAGATTCCTTATCATTGAGAATAGTTCTAATTCTGACATTCTGAACAGCAGCAATTCATTCTAAGACCAGGACCTCCCCCACATTATCCTCTGTGCTACAGTAGTATGTTTTTTCTCCAGTATAGCTCATCAGGATGCTTTATTAACTGGCATACTTGTTTCTCTCCCCTACCAGATTGTAGAAATTATGATTTATTTATCTTGGCACGTCCAGGGCCAACTAAAAAGTCTAGAACATAGTGTGATTTAATAACCATTTGATTGATGAATGAATCATACCACTTTAGAAACTCATACCAAATTTATGATTTCATCAGTATTTTCAATGACAGTTGTCATTCCCTTTATAAACTCCTGGACAACTGCCTCTCAGTTTCTCATAGTGGTATTACGAAACCTGTTCACTATATTAAGCTCCACATTTTTCCATAGTTCTTTGCTTTCTTTGGGGGAATAAGTGGCACATTGAAGGTGCCCTCTTGATGTTCTGCCCCTCAGAGAAAGAGGCATCCTTTGTTCCATCAGACTAATCTCATTGGTATTCCAGGCTCCATTTCTGAAATCCACCTTCTTCAGAATCTTAACCCATCATCCACCCCTATATTTTCAACTTCTATATCTCTGTTGCTTCCTTCCATTCACATGGAAATAGTTTCAAATCTCTTCCATTAAAAAAAAAAAAAAAAACCATTTCTTGACCCCAAGACTGTAGCACCAAAACCTCCATCTTTCTCTTCTTAGTCAAACATCTTAGAGTACTTTCTGTTATCCAATTTCACACCTCCTGTATTACTGCTAAGAATTCTGGTGGTGTAGTGCCTAAGGCATTTGACTGTTAACCAGAAGGCTGGTAGTTTAAACCCACCAGCCACTCCTTGGAAGGAAGATTGGGCAATCTACTTCCTTAGTGATATCACCTCAAAAATCCAAGGAGGGGTCACTATGAGTTGGATCTGACTTGATGGCAATGAGTTTGGTTTGTTTTTATTACTCCTAACCTATGGCATTTTTACCTCTGTTTTCACCACTCAAAATTTACTACTCTCACCAATGACTTCCAAATAATCAAATCAAACATATATCTCTTCTTATTTGAGTTGGTGTATTTGCATTTATTGACCCTTATTTACAATCTTAAAACATTATTGACTTTGGTATTCATTTGTTCAATAAATATTTGTTGAGCAGATGTTGTAAGCAAGATACTGTGCTATGCATTTGGGGTATGATGGTGATAAAGAGAAAACATCTCTGCCTTATGGAGCTGGGACTTTCTAGAAAGGGGGAGAGACAATAAGCAAGTAAATAAATGATCAGAATATTACAGGTTGTGTCAAGTTCCAAGAAAGAAATAAGTGGGGTGATGAGTTTGAATAATTTAGGTAAAACTCTTAGAAGCCATTCACAGATGATGTGATCAGGAAAACAATACCATTTACAATAGACTCTAAAATGATAAATTTTCTAGGACTAAACCTAACCAAGGATGTGAAAGACCTATACAATTAAAACCATAAAACATTACTGCAAGAAACTAAAGAGACATACATAAATGAAAGAATATTCTGTGCTCATGGATTGGAAGATTTGACATTATGAAAACGTCAATACTTCTCAAAGTGATCTATAGAGATAATACAATACCAACACAAATTCCTACAACATTCTTCACTGAAATATAACAACTACACACTAACTTTATCTGAAAAGGAAATAGGCCCTAAATAGCCAAAGCTCCAGATATATTTAACTTTTTATCATGATTTGGGTGAAAGTTAACAAAGCAAATTAGTTTTCCATTCAATAATTCATACATGATCATCAGGGAGGGGATGGAAAATCACTGTTGAGATAGTAGACACTTGTTATTTTTCATAATGGGAAAGGCAGCATCAAATGTAAAGCATACACAACTTTCCCAAGGTAAATGATGTCACTAAGAAATGCACAAGAGAAATGAACATTTTTGGTAAAAGATATGACAAATATGACTTTGCAACAACACTAACAACAATGAAAAATATGTTATGGTTACACCAATACGTATATAGGCATATATGTATTCAGTGCAGTGAATCTCTTGGTATGGTCTTTCTAGCCATGGTCTTTGTGACTCCCACAAGATGACTGGGTGGGACTATGAGGTGGAAAGAGGAGAGCTCACTACCATCAAGAAAGAAGAGCCAGAGAGACATCTGCCTTCATGCATGCCTGAGGGGAGGCTATACTGATTGAAGAACTGTATCCTCAGTTGTCTCTTATCCTGAATTGTAACCTGTAACTTCCCTAATAAACTCCAAAATTGTGAACATTTTCTGTGAGTCTGTGTGACCATTGCAATGGATTATCGAACCCAGCAGAGAAGTAGAGAGTGCTGTGGGAAGAATGGTTGGTGTCAGAATTGACAAAAAATTGAAGGATGGAAGCATGTGTGACCTCTGCCGCACAGAAATCACCCTTGGGCTGTTGATCTCGATCCTCTTCCACTTTACAAAGTTAAAGGAGATCAGAAACTGCCCCCATTCCATTTTTACATGTGTATCAGTATAAATATGTGGGTCCATAAGTGTATACAGGTAGATATATAATAGGCATATGTACATAAAGGTATGTATGTGCATGCAAGTGTATTCATATAGACATAACCAAACACCTCACTAGATTAGTTTTCTGGGTTTGAAGGCCTAGGACCACAGTCTTTTGGGACAACTCAGTTAATTGGCATCATATAATCAATAAAGTGTAATGTTCTATATCACAATGTGCTGAGTAATGTCTGAGGTCTTAAAAGCTTGAGAGCAGCCATCTAAGACATAATTATGGGTCCTATTTGTCTGGAACAAAAGAGAAAGTAGGAAACCAATGACTCATAGAAGAAAGTAGCCTACAGGACTAATTGTCTACATGGACCATGGAATTTGCTCATGGTACGTTATATTCCTTTCTTTGTCCTGCCTTGTGCTCCTTGACTCTTTTTCATGTTCTGCACTGTTGTTATAGATACATGTGAGGATTTACTACATTCCTGGAATGCTCCTCCCTGCCTTGTTGGCCTGTGAATCTCTTCTATTCATCCTTTAAGAGTCAATTTTAGTATTACCTTCTCACTCTTCTTCCTCCTTCCCCTCCTCTAGACAGTGCTAGGCATACCTTCAATTGCACTATTTACATATCCTTATCATACCACTTTCCATATTAATGTACATTATTCATCTTTGTATGCCTAGTACCTTGTATACAGTCTGACACATAACAGGGCTTAATTGATTATGTTAGGTGAGTGGATGCTTTGTCTGGTCTCTGGTTCAAGAATAACAAAGTTGTGGATGGGACGCAGGCCAGCAGCTTTATTTGCAGTAAAATCTGAACTAAGCACTTCCCTAAGGACAGTTCCATTCACTTCTTATCAATTAATAGAAGCAGAAAGTGTGCATCAAGAATTATTGGCTTTCCAAGCCTCAAATTAAAGTTGAGACTCAAAGTATTTAACTAGCCCTTTGGGACATTCGTTGAGACACAGATTTAAACATACTGCTTTTTAAACTTTTTCAGTGATTCTTATAATGTTCCCAAGATAGGGGAATCCAGAAGTTAGTGCAAGTGATCAAAGTCAAATGTAAAGCTTGTCTTTTGACTTCCTGATGAGGTTTCTTAAAAAAAAAAAAAAAAAAAAAAAACTTGCTTCTCTGAAAAAACAAAACAAATTCTCATTATTTCCTATCTCCTCTTATAACCTCTGATTTGCACTATATGAAGTACAGCCCAACATTTTTTTCACTTTGGTAACGTTGAGCCAGTAAAAATGTAAATAAACTGAACAAACTATTCTCTACATAAATGTGTGAGCCGAAATAATGCTATGCTATTTTTCGGAGGGTTTAAGATCATTCTTATATCCTCCTTACTTTATATCTTCCTTACAGCCAAACAATTTTATTCTTATTAAAATCTCCTCTAGTAACTGTGATCTTTATATTAGAGTATATCAAAGTTTAATTTTAAAAAAACAATGTGGACTAATATTGCTTAATGATTAAATTATATTTCTTTACTCCCTCTTAGTCCAAGAATTACTATAATTAAGCATGAAATAAGAATTTCTAGTTTACTAGAAAGCAGAAAGTTAGGATGGAAGAAGCATTATAATAGGAAGAGAGTTTGGCAATAGATTCAAAGCTCTTTGAACAAATAAACTTCTCTACATTGTTCCCACTTCATTATCTCAAAGGCTTTAATGACTTATACCAGAGAAGATCATAAAACTTAACCAGACACACAGAAGTTATGAAATATGAAGTTTAAAATATCTAGTTCCACGTTAATCAAGACTCTATAGAAAAATCCTGATCAAAAGGAGGAAAAAAATACAACATAATTTCAAATTATCATGGAATCCAGACTTTCTGGATCAACTGAGGCTATGTGAACCCTGAAAACTATTGCCCTGAGATAATCTTTAAACCTTAAACCAAAAAGTTCCCAGAAGTCTTCTTTAAATCAAGCAATAGTTTGGCTTAATGAGTAAAGAATGTCTGGCTTGAGGATTGTGTTTTTTTTACATAACTGTCTACATGGGAACAAACTGACAACAGCCACTCAAAAGATTAGAAAAGAGGCTTAGGGGGCAGTGAGTTCATGCTAATGAGGTAGGAACAATTTGGGAAAGGAGGGTGGGAATGCTGCACAACTTGAAGGATGTGTTCACTGTCAATAAATTATACATGAAAATACTGTTGAATTGGTGTATATTTTGCTGTGCTTATTTTCAACAATAAAAATGTTTTTAAAAACTCTAGTTCCATTTCCTATAAGCTATCAAGATAAACATTTCTATTATACTTTCTAGATTCCAATTAACTTAGATTCCACGCATCTTAAAGTTCTTCCTACTTTTGGCCTGAAATATGCAGCACTCCACCAACACACACACAATAGTGGTGTTGGTATATATTAAAACATGACAGGACATCTTAATAGAAAGTATTCATTTTATACCTTTAAGATTATTCCCATTAATTTTATTTAATTATTGATGGTGTCTGGTGTCTGTATCGCATAAAATTACCATCAATTGATGTATAAACACTTTCTATATAATCAAGTTGACAATCACCTGTATTTTGCCACATAATTTTTCACACATTTGTGTGAACTTCTAAAAGGTAAGGAATATGATTTACACTGAAGTATTATTTATTTGTAGCTATCATCACATCTTACAGAAAAAAAGTACAAGATATATATATATATATGCTAAACTGGTACTATGAAAAAGAATATAGGGAGGCAGCATTATTTGCAATGATTTTCACGTATCAACTCATATAAAGCCAAAACTTTTAATAAAACACCTGGATAGACAATAATCATTCAAGTTTTCAATTAGTTGGCCAATTCATTTAGTCAGGTGGGGTTGTGGAAGTGTATTTAATCCTGACAGAGCACAGGGACATCATAATTTTCTAACTCAAATTGTTCAGGGGAGCCAGATTTTATACTGGAGATGGACAATCCTACTCTCAAAACCTTTCAGCCAAAGTTATCTCTTCTATATTTTATGGTGTAGATCCCTGTAAGCTTTGCTTCAGCTTCTGCATAAAATTTGGCTCCAAAAGTATTGTTTTGAGGGCTTTATGCAAAGAGGGAAGAACTCTCTACATAGGCAAGAAATCAAAGCTAGACTACTGGTTTTCAAAATAAAAACATAATTTTGCCACTGTCCTGCCTGGATAATTGAGCTTAATGATCTCCTTCGGTCCACAACTGGTATTTTGGGAACTTGTAGTCCTCTTTATATTTTAGTTATTCATCATTGCCCTAAACTTGAATCATCTTCTTTCTCCTAGTAGCTAATCTCTTCCACTGGATAGCAGAAGAGTAAATTGTCATATTTTTTCTGAAGAATAAATAAGCAAATAATTAGCAAAAGCCTTAAAATTTAAGAAATAAGCTTTTAAGAATTAATAAGCAGGGACATATGTAAAGATTTATAAGCAGATATGTTCATCACAGTCTTAAAAAGATAAATTAGAAACAGTATAAACAAACAAACTCATTGCCATACAGTCGACTCTGACTTAGAGCAACCCTATAGGACAGAGTAGAACTGCCCCATAGGGTTTCCAAGGCTGTAAATCTTTATGGAAGCAGACTACCTCATCTTTCTCCTACAGAGCAGCTGGTGAGTCTGAGCCACAGACCTTTTGGTTAGCAGCTGAATACTTTAACTACTACACCACCAGAGCACTTTAGAATCAATATGAAAAAAACAAAAACAAAAACTCACTGCCCTGGAGTTAGAACCGACTCACAGCGACCCTTCCTTGGATTTCCGAGGCAGTGTCACTGCCGAAGTAGATTGCCCAACATTCCTTCCTAGGAGTGGCTGGTGGGTTAGAACCACCAGCCTTCTGGTTAGCAGTCAAATGCCTTAGGTAGGCACTATGCCACTAGAGCTCCTTAGAATCAATATAACTACCCCAAAATGAGACATTGTTAAAATATTATTCTACATGATGGAACAATTTGTAACCACTAAATAGCATAGTGCCTAAGACATTTGACTGCTAACCAGAAGGCTGGCGGTTCAAACCCACTAGCCACTCCTCGGAAGGAAGGTTAGGCAATCTACTTCTGTAGTGATACCGCCTGGGAAACCAAAGGAGGAGTCGCTATGAGTCAGATCTGACTCAACAGCACATAACAACAACAAATATTATGTAATAGGAAAACAGGGGTAAGTATGAAAACTATGTTGATAAATAGAAAAAGTCAAGTTAATGCCGTATGATTATAGTTAAGTTAAAATCCCTATGTACATATATAAAAAAAGTGTAAGGAGATTGTCAACAATTTTATTTTGTTGGTTTAAGATTTTGGGTGATTTTCATTGTACCTTGTGTGCTTCTTTATATTTTCCAAACAACAATGGAATGAAATATTTTATAATTACAAAAGTATGTTAAAAAAAAAAAAAAAAGTCTAGCTGACCAGGGAACAACTGAGTCAACTGGCATAACATAATTCATGAAGATAATGTTCTACATCCTAGTTTGGTGAATAGCACCTGGGATCTTAAAAAACTCATGAGCGGCCACTTAAGACACAACTATTGGTCTCTCCTTGTATGGAGCAAAGGAGAATGAAGGACATCAAAGACTCACTGAAGAAACTAGTCCACAGTACTAATAAACTAAAATCAAACTCACTGCCGTGGAGTCGGATCTGACTCATAGTGACCTCTCCTTGGGTTTCCAAGGCAGTATCACTACGGAAGCAGATTGCCCAATCTTCCTTCTGAGGAGTGCCTGGTGGGTTTGAATTGCTAGCCTTCTGGTTAGCAGTCAAATGCCTTAGGCACAACACTACCAGAGCTCCTACAATACTAATAGCCCACATGAAACACACAGCCTCTTCTAACCTGAGACCAGAAGAACTAGACAGTGCACTGTAATTCTGCCCCAGGGACACAATAGAAGATCCTAGGTAGAATGGGAGAAAAATGTAGAACCTAATTCAAATTCTTCAGCCACTCCTCGGAAGGAAGGTGGGGCAATCCACTTCCATAGTGATACTGTCTTGGAAACCCAAGAAGGAGTCGCTACATAACAACAATTCAAATTCCAAAAAAAGGTCAGACCTACTGGAAATGCAGACATTAGAGGAATCCCTGAGACTATTGTCCTAAAATACCCTTAGAATTTGGAACTGAAGCTATTTCTGGAGGTCACCTTTCAGCCAAATAATGGATTGGCTTATAAAACAAACAGTATCACCCATGAGTAATGTGCTCCCTTAAACGATCAACTATATGAAACCAAGCAGTCAACATTTACCCAAAAGCAAAGATGAAAAGACAAGGAGGGGAAGGGAAGCTAGATCAATAGAAATAGAACAAACAGAATGGAAATAATGAGAATACTGATGCATTGTGAAAATTGTCACCAATGGCATGGAACAATTTGTAGAAAAATTGTTAAATGGGAACCTAATTTGCTGTGTAAACTTTTACCTAAAACACAATAAAATGTTTTTTTTTTTTTAATAATTAAAAAAAAAAAAAGTCTGACTGAGAAAACCAATATTTAGAAGGAATATCTTAGGGACATGACTATTACTCATTTCTAAAGTCTCCAAACTATATTACTGTATCAAGTCAGATGGCAAGAATACTGTGTATACTTGTATGTAGTACTTTTACTTTCTATCACTTTGCATGTAGCATCACTTTCACTTTCTATAGAAAATCTCCACAGAATAATAAATTACTTTTATGCCACAGGTTTTACAAAAGGTGATGCAATATTATATGAAGAGTTAGACTCTTATAAAACTTCTATTGAAAATGCTATCTGTTGGTTAGATGAGCCCCTCCCCCCAATATGTGCTGGCATCTCCTAATGTGCTGGAATGCTGTCTATTATTAGCCATAGAGTTATATGCTTCCTTTTAACTTTAGCCATTTCAACTATAGCACCCTTCTTCAGTCTAGGTGTTCTGATGTAACTATATTCCCACCCCTTTAATTTCTTTTCTCTTGTTCTCTTACTAACTTTCTATTTTAATGATTTGTAAGTGGAAACAGATGGCACACACAAAATTAGGATAAAAGGAGTGTAACAAGGGGACAATTGAGAAAGGATGGTTGGAATGCAGGGAAATCACAAGGAGTTATACAGTACAGGGCTATTTTCAAGGAGCTCTGGTGGTGCAGTGGTTAAAGCATTCAGCTGCTAACCAAAAGGTTGGTAGTTCCACCAGCCACTCTGTGGAAGAAAATTTTACAGAATTTTTCTGGAAAAATTTAGTCTTAGAAATTCTATGGAGCAGTTCTACTCTGTCACATAGGGTCAGTTTGAGTAGGAATTGACTCCATGTAAGTGGGCTTGGAGTTTTGAGGGTGCTTTCCTATCTCTGGCCTGGGGTGTTTCTAGAGACAGAGCAGACTGTGTGGAGAGAGCCACCTGACAGGAACTGAGACTTTTGGTGAAGGGCACAGCTAGTGAGTACAACCCTACGGGGGAAGGAGCTAGGAGCTGGAGGATAATTATCCTGACCTCATTTGCCTCAATCATCCTGATCACCAATGTTCCAGTTTAGCTGAACGCAACTAGAAGCCAGAGGGCAAGGGAGCCTGTTGATGTGGTCCATACATCATATACATCTGCTCTGGGTCAAAGAGCAATGCAGAGAATAGATATGAAGGAGCAAAGGGTACACGCCCAGCAAAACAGTATTAATGCATTTTATTATAAATCGTTTGGTAGTAGGTGATGTCTATATGCATAAATAAATCATATTAAGCCCTTCAGGTGGAGTTAAGTTCAGTTACTTATGTGAGCATTTTTCCATAGCAGAGCTGCCTACTCAAACTGGCAATAAGCTATTTTCTGCTGTGATGCTGTCTTATGTCCTTATAACATGATGAGCCAAGAAAGTATTCTGGGGTAAACACATTAGTTATCTCCTTCTTAATTGAAATGCCAGGTGGATTAAAAAATAACTGTCATGTCTTCTTTAGAAGTAAGGTCTATTTTCAGTGTGGGCTTTGAAATATTACATAATGATCTTGTCATATGTTGATATTGGTAAAATGAATTTGTCTGTAATCTTGTTTAATTTCTCTCTTTTCACTATTCATTAAGAAGGGAGTGTATGCTGAGGATGTTGTATTTCAAAGCTTGAAGTGTCAGGCAGAGTGAAAAGTGAAAAGCAATCAAACCTCAGAGTCATTCATTCATGACTTCTGAGAGCCAAGATGATTTTAGCAATCATTTAATCCAGACACCTTATTTTACAATTGAGAAGGCAAAATCCCACCAAACCTACATACCCTGCCAAGGTCACCCATCTTATTAGGGCCACCTACAGTACCACTTTGGGAGCTCTGGTAGCATAGTGGCTAAAGTCACTTGACTGCTAACCAGAAGGCTGGTGGTTCAAACCCACCAGCCACTCCTCAGAAGGAAGATGGAGCAATCTACTTCCATGGTGCTATTGCCTTGGAAACCCAAGGAGGGGTCGCTATGAGTCAGGTCTGACTTGACGGCACATAACAACAACAGTTTACCACTTTACATCAATATGTAAGTATAGTTGTATGCTGTCTATTCATTAAATTCATTAATTCAACCAATACCTAGGGGGTCTTATGTCAGGCATTAGGGAGACAGCAATGAGGAAAGAAGGCACATTCACTTTTTTCATAGGGCTTACATTCTAGAAGGGGAAAAGGAGACATCAGTAAATACATAGCTAGATATATAGAGAGAGATGTCAGAGGTAATAAATGTTTAGAAAAAGAAATAGGATTAATATAGGACATGGAAGGAGAACATTATTTTAAGTCAAGTAATCAAATGAATTTTCTCTGATAAGATGGTATTTGAGTAGGATCCTGAATGAAGTGGTGGTAAGTTGTGCAGATATCTGGGAGAAAAGTATTCCAGGCGAAGGGAACAATAAGGGCAAAGGTGCTAAGCCAATCACATACTAGGCCTGTTTGAGGAGGATGAAGTAGGTTATTCTGGCTGGAGCAGAGTGAGGGGGAAAGTGGATCACGAGACCCAAGAGGAATTGGGGGGGAGTACAAGGAGATAGAGCGTGCAGAAAAAGAATCTGAACCCCCTGTGTTTGTTGGAGTTATTGGCATGTAAAATATGTACTATCTTCTCCTTTCAAACGCGATAATAATATACTCATAGCTAATTTACCTATTAAGTTTTGTAGCTCCAATGTTTGGGTATCTCATCAGATTCCCAAATAATGAAAAGAAAAGCAACCCCTCAATTCTAGGGATTAGTAATTGAGAACCACAAAAGGAAGGGTGAAAAGTAGCTCAAAATATTCATTCTTAGTCCTATAGGATATTTTAACCCTCGGGGCAGGAGGTTTCTTTGCAGAGTGAATGCTTGCAGTGAAATGTTTGAATGGGTAGACCTTAGAGCAGAGGTCAAAACAGTGTCCACGGGGGTTCTCAGACATATTTGCCAGGAGTCCAAGAAGTCTATGAAAATTCTTAAATTTCATATTCCCCATTTTACTTAAATGTGAAAATGTGCTAGAATCTTCCATCATCTGAATGACACTGTACATCTGAGTGCAGCTACAGGGTTTTTGCAATTTAGTTGGTCCCAGTGATTCATTACAGAAACTGACAATATTTGCACTTTAAGTTGTTTCAGTATAACTGGGATCCATAGATTCTCTCGGTCTCTTTCTCCCCTTTTCTCTCCTTCAAAGGAGTTGCTATGTTGCTCAAGTTGCTATGCTGCTAGTGACATGAGAGAAAATAATCTGGAAGAAACAGAGGATCTGGACCAGGACCAGGAGTTACCACTTCTGAGGGGCCTCTCTGCTAGAGGATGTGCGATTTTAAAAGGTTTTTTTTTTCCTACTGCATAAAGCCACCGAGATCTATATTACCCTCCCTCTGCAATAGCAGAGCATTCACTGGAGATGAAAGTCAATCAGTCACAGGCATGTGAGGGAAATTGCAGAGGACAGTTTCATATCCTGCAGTTCCTGCAGTGCACAAATGCATGCTACAGCAATTAAGAGCCTAAAGGAAAAGAGAAACTAACAGAAAAAGAGTTGTTGAACTCTGAAGTCAGTCAGGGCAGAAAGTCTATATTCTAAGTCTTGAACTTTGATCAATTATGGCAAAACTGATAACTTCTATTAGCACAAGAGCATTCACATTCAGAAGCAGGCAGACCAGCACTGGCCAGTGCAAGAACAGGTGCTGACAGAATGGTTTATCGACACAGGATCAGGAAACAAGAGAAGACATGGATGAGAGCAGGGGTATTACCATAAAACCCCCTCCCCAATCTAAGTGCTTCATCAATAACACACTGAGAGAGGCAGAAGGTTAATCTCAAAGTCACACTGTAAATGCATAAGGTATTTGACTGCTAACCAGAAGGCTGGCGGTTCAAACCCCACTAACCACTCCTCGGAAGGAAGATTGGGCAATCTACTTCCGTAGTGATACTGCCTCGGAAACCCAAGGAGGGGTCGCTATGAGTCAATTTGACTCGACGGCAGGGGGTTTGTTTTTGTCTGTTATACATAATATATTCACACATACATACATGTTTATGTGTGTGTGTATTTATATATGTACATATGTATACATTTTATTTGCTAGATGTAATACTACTTAGTTAAACCAACTGAACACTCTATATAGTTCACTCCATTATGTATTTTCAGGTTTTCTTCATTAACCCTTTTGTTGTGTTCATAAAGATTCTAAAAGAAATTCTTCAGGTATTATTAACAAGATTATATTTGCCTAATCAAGGAGCTCTGGTAGCGTAGTGCTTAAGGCACTTGACTGCTAACCAGAAGGCTGGCGGTTCAAACCCACCAGCCACTCCTTGGAAGGAAGATTGGGCAATCTACTTCCGTAGTGACATCACCTCGGAAACCCAAGGAGGGGTCGCTATGAGTAGGGGCCGACTCGACGGCACATAACAACAACAACAATCAAGAATTGCACAATATCTTTGTGGCAGATCAGGTAAACATATATTCTTTAAAGGATACCAGAGTAAGGACAAGTTCTGCTTGAGTGGGTGTGATTGTGTGGAAAATGAAGACTAGAAGCATAAACCAAACTCACTGCACTGCCATGGAATCAATTCTGACTTATGACCCTATTGGGTTTCTGAGGCCATCAATCTTTACTGAAGTAGATTGCTCCATCTTCCTTCCATGGAGTGGCTGGGGAGTTTAAACTGCCAACCTTCTGGTTAGTGGTCAAATGCTTTAGGCACTGCATGACCAGAGCATAGTACATATTTACTGAATAAGGGAATAATTTGACCTTTAGTGACCTCTCTGGTATTGTATACTATTTTATTATCAGTGTACCTTGTTAAGAGTGACTTCACTATTCTCTGTGGCCCATTGCCATTGAGTAGATTCTCAGTCGTAGCTATCCTATGTTGTTGTTGTTATGTGCAGTCAACTAGGCCCCGACTCATAGCGACCCCTCCTTGGGTTTCTGAGGTGGTATCACTACAGAAGTAGATTGCCCAACCTTCCTTCCAAGGAGTGGCTGGTGGGTTTGAA
>NW_006921671.1:4653057-4664647 GCF_000298275.1 Orycteropus afer afer
TTCAAACCCACCAGCCACTCCTCGGAAGGAAGGTTGGGCAATCCTACTTCCGTAGTGATACTGCCTCGGAAACCCAAGGAGGGGTCGCTATGAGTCAGGTATGACTCGACGGCACATAACAACAACAACAACAACAACAATCTTTACAGAGAAGGAACTCTGGTGGGGGTAGTGCCTAAGGCATTTGACTGCTAACCAGAAGGTTGGTGGTTCAAACCCACCAGCCACTCCACAGCAGGAAGACTAGGCAATCTACTTCCGTAAAGATTTACTGCCTGTGAAACCCAAAGGGGGTTGCTGTGAGTTGGAATCGACTCGATGTCAGTGAGTTTGGTGTTTTTTTTTAATCTTTACAGAAGCAGACTGCCACATCTTTCTCCTGTGGAGCACTTACCACTGTGCCACCAGGGCTCCTCATTTTATGTGTACGGGAGAGAAAACAAATGTCACCCAATGCCATGTGCTAGAAAGTATCAGTGCCCCTTCTCACTGAAAAAAAAAAAAAAAAGCAATTTACTGAGCCATAGTCTTTTTTGAAAGACAACATTAGGATTTAAAAATAAAACACATATTAGAAGGATTACATGTATAACTTACAATAAAGTTTAAGTTCAATGAAACTGATGAAGAATGTTGTGTGTTTTGTTTGTTGAACTGTCTATGCTGATGAATCTATTATCTATTTTGGTGGTGACTGTCACCTTGAACCATGGAAAGTGTTAATGAGTCAGTGGTCCTTTGGTTTAAGGCAAATAAACTACTCCTACATGCCCTATTTGTGATTAGAAAATTTCATCATACTAACACTTTCAAAGGGTTAGACATTCACTAGTGTCTGGTAGAGTTCTGACACTTTAGATGCTTTTTTTTTTTTTTTTTTGCCAGGGGAAGAGTAATTAGGCAAATATAAAAAGAACTGTGTTCACAAGAGTAGTTTCTGAACCAGCTTTAAAGCTACTGCTTCTAATCATCTTCATCTTTATCTCATTCTACCTGCCCTTCTTTTTGACTTTCACCATATTTTTCTAGCCTCCTTCTGCTTTCCCAAGGAGCTCTAGTGGCATAGATTTACAGTCTTGGAAACCCTATGAGTTGGTTCTACTCTGTCTTATAGGGTCGCCATGAGCCAGAATTGACTCAATGTCAATGGGCTTGGTTTTTGGTTTGGTATGATTGGATAAAGAAGCATCTTTGACTACTGTCCCTCTTTTGTACATTTATTGAAATATCATCTCAGAATCATGGAATTACTGGGAACAGTGCTCTTGTCGGGGAGAATGTTCATCTTCTATTCTTCACATAGCTGAGAACTCACCTTCCCCAGAAGACTCATTGTCCCTGTCCCCTCATTCTGATTGGTGAATTTGTCAGAAGTAATGGAGCATGCTCAGCTCAATCTCTTATAACTCTGCCTATCCTCAGAAAACACTTTTCCTTTTCCTTGCTTTGCACAAAAAAAACCTTCCCCTTCACAGAAAAGCCTGGGTTGTTTCCACTCTTCCCAAGCTTTGGTGGATGAGTTTGAGTCAATGATGATAGTATTAAGAATCTCAAGTGGCCACAAGTTCCAGCCATCTTCTCCAAAAGCTAGGCTCTTGGGTTTCCTTCTGACTCACCCATCCTTTTGATGTAAGGATTTGCCTCTAAGTAGTTTTATCAGCCAGCTTTCTGCAAGCAGAATTTAGGGGGGCCTATGAGACTCCTTTCATTTTATATTCTCTCTATTCTTATCATTCCAAGCTGACAATATTTCTAATGATAAAATTTTCTCAAGAGCCCAATGAGCCTTGTGTGGATTTCATGGGGATTCACTCTATTACACAAAAGCCACACCTGCAGATTTATTTATTTATTTATTATTGATAACCTTGTTGCTGAGGATACTGAGGTACCATACCCTCAAAACTCCTGGAGGCCCATTGGTTTGACTGAGAAGATCTATGAGAAGGACCCTTAACCTTGAAAGGGTCTTCTCTGTGGCTGAATACTCTTTTTCTTTCTTTTTAATTTTTCCACAGTTATAGCAAAAGGTTTTATATTCATACACGTGACCTCTCCATCTTCAATCTAGCAACGGCTGGCTTTCTCATTATGCCCTTCTCATGTGTCAAATCTCTGACTTCCCTTTCTACAACCAGCAAGAGAACACTCCCTGTTTTTAAAAGGCTCATTTGATTAGACCAAGCCTACTTGGAGAGTTTCCCTCTCTTAAGGTCAACTGTCATATATTATAACCTAGTCATGGGAGAAAAAATCATCATATTCACAGTCCCAGTCAGAAGGGTGGGGAAACTTGAGGCAATCTTAGAAGTCTCTCTAAAACTGGGTGTTGGTACTTATTGGCTCCAGTATTGAACAATACTGAAGAAGCAGAGTTTAAATTTTTTTTTTTTTTTAAACCTTTCTTCTGTGGCCATGTTTTTCTACTCTTACCCTGGGGATAGCTATATTATTAGGATAAGAAACAATGAAGAAGAGATTTCATGATAAAGCTGGTCCATTATATATGTGTCATTCACACAACCAGTGACCTAAAGTGGTTAAATGTGAACATGCACACATTTACACACGGGTGGGGAAAGGGGCAAGAGTGATCATGTTTAATGGGCTTGCAGAAGAATTTCACAATATAGAAGCCCGACTTTCAAGTTGGATCACATTAGGAAGTGCAGTTACCTCTGAAAAGAGCAAAATGCCACCAAGTAGCTCAGAATGCAGTACCCAAAAGAGACCCCTGAGTACTAAGCAAGAGATTAGGAGAACTTCAGTACCATACATTCAGAAGGAAGCCATACACCTCTTAATGAGCAGACAGCTAACATTTTGTAAAGCTTATTGCAAATTCATGAGTAGACACTGCAGATTCAATGTAAAAACAAAACAAGAAACAAACTAACAAAAAGAAAACAAAAGCCAGAGCCATCTTCCAGTGCAAACCAGTATGAGACAAGAATGGACTGGAGTAGACAAAAGAATCTGAGAGGAGCAAAACTAGCCTGACTCAGAGTCAAACTGAACTAAGGGGTCTCACCATCTTCTTGCTATTCCTCAGAAACTTAATTTTTAGCTTACTTTATAAATTAATAATGGCTAAATTTATATATAGTGAGATATTTCAATTTCAGAATGTGGGTTCAGCCATTAACAGCTATCATTTTCTTGGTCTCTGTAAAGTTCTAAGCTAAAGAACTTTCCAGGAATTTTTGTATAAAACTGAATCAAAACTCTTGTAGGCTATAGGTAGGCAAAACCGGTTTAGTAGCCCCCTAACAAAAAGATGTTCCTACGGGATTCCATCTGTGTGCGGATGTTGCAAGCCAATGACCAAGGATATTTATAGTGATCACCTCCAAGCCATCACATTATTGAAAGGACGCATTATGTTCTGTCTGCTCTGTTGACGAGAGTAGGACTATATAGGAGATCTCCATAAAGCAGGTAGAGATTTTTTAAGTCCGTGGATTGAACATTCCCTCATGACTACTCTGCTACTTACAAGTCAAAGGGCTTCCTCATTCCGGTAGTCCACCTGAGAGCTTTCTCACAAAGCTACAATAATTACTCTCATAAGGATCCACGACTCCCACCCTGAAAGAATGGCTCAGGTCTGATTGGGGGAGGTATTCTGGATTCCCTCCTAAGTACCGATTTCTGGAGTCTTCTGAGAAGAAGCCCTGTTACAGCCCTCAAACCTACATTCTTTTCATGATATCCTATCCTCTTTTGTTTTAGACATTTCTTTTTTTCCCTGATTATCTGTATGATGCATGTAATTCTGGATATTTTCTCTATCACCTGAGGACATGGAAGAGCACCCAAGTGCCAATGTTCTACTGAAGCCTGGTTCTTTTAGTATTTACAGGTGCAAAATCACAAAGGCTGAGAATTCACAAAATGATAGCTCCCTCCCCAGAAACATTTGAGGTAAGGTTGACGGTCACATAGCTCTGAGGGTCTCTTAGCTTTCCAGATACTACTCCCTATCTCCAACTATACAATGCAGCGCAGTATTGGATTAGGCATTGGCTAAAATTGGGAGAGAATTGTGAAATGCTAGACCAGAAAAGGGATGTCTCCTTTTGATGTGAGCCTTGCTTAGAATCTCCATCTGGGGAGCTAGGCTAGAGCTAGCTTTGCCTTGCTTCCAGTGAAACTCTAGACATAATGAAGCAACAAAATCTCCTAAAATTTTATGATGCGGTCCAACTTTAATGTTATCTATGCCATCCAAAAAGTCACATATGGTGATAGAGAGGTGCTGGGGCCAATGTTACACATCAGGTATTATAAAGTCCATTTAGCACAGCAATTTTGTTTCTTAAAATAGCTCTAGGAATAGATTATGGAAAGGCAACTTTTTTTTATTTTGTCATAACAATTATTTCAAAAGTGGTGACATGCTTCTGAAAAATTACCAATATCACATAACTTATGAAAACTTTCCTTGAGTCTTAAGATAAAACAATAAAAACTGAAGAGTGATGTCTGCAAGATGGCTGTATAAGCAGCTCTATGCTCCTATCCTCCCACAGAAACACCGAACAACGAGCAGACATTGGTAAAACCAACCTTTTCAGAACATTGAAAACCAGTCACAGGTTTATAGTGACCAAGCAAACACTGAATGAAGAAAAAGGTAACATCAAGATGGAAGAAAATTTCATGGCATTTTCTAGTTGTATGCGCTTCATTCCCTCCTTGGCTCAGCAGAAGCCTTAATGTAGCAGCACCCTGCATTCCCAGCGAAAGATCCTAATTCCTGATTCCATAAGGATGCCCTCCTTCACCACTGATATCCAACATTGCACTGGAAGTTCTAACCAGAGCAATTAGGCAGAAAACAAAATAAATGGCATCCAAATTGTAAACTATCTCTATTCATAGATGACATGGTCCTATATAGAGAAACCCCCAAAGAATCCACACACACAAAAAAAAACTATTAGAACTAATAAATGAATTCAGAAAAATTGCACTTACAACAGCATCTAAAAGAATAAAATACCTAGGGAAACTAGGTAATAAAAACTTGTACACTGAAAATTATAAAACATTGCTGAAGGAAATTAAAAACTCAAATCCATAGAAAGATTCTCTGTGCTCATGAATTGGAAGACTTAATATTGTTAAGATGTCCATACCACCCACAATGATCTATAGATTCAACATAATACTGTCAAAATGTCAACAAGCTACTTTGCAGAAATGGAAAAGCTGATCCTCAAATTCACATGGAATTGTAAGGATCTCCAAATTGCCAAAACAATCTTGAAAGAGAACAATAAAGTTGGAAGATTCACACTTCCTAATTTCAAAACTTACTGCAAAGATACAATAATCAAAACAGTGTGATACTGAGGAAAGGACAGACATACAGACCAATGGATATAGAACAGGGAGTCTAAAAATAAATGTATACATCTATAGCCAGTTGATTTTCCAGGAGTGTGCAAATACCATTCAATAGGGAAAGAACAAATGGTGCTATAACAACTGGGTATTCACATGCAAATCAATAGAATTAGACTCCTACTTCACACCATGTATGAAAATTAACTCAAAAATTTATCAACAATCTAAATATAAGAGTTCAAATTACCTCTTAGAAGAAAATATAGAGCTAAATCTTCATGGTCTTGGATTTGGCAATGGATTCTTTGACATGTCACCAAAAGCACAATCAATTAAAGAAAACAATACATTTATTGGACTGCATCAAATTAAAGACTTTACACATCAAAGGACATTATCAAGAAAATAAAAAGACAACCTAGGGAATGGGAGATAATATTTGCCAATCATATATCTGACAAGGGTGAAGGACCTTACAACTCACAACAAAAAGCAAGTAACCCAATTTAAAAATAGACAAAGGACTTGAATAGACATTATCTCCAAAGAAGATATACAAATGGCCAACAAGCACATAAACATATGCTCGATACTTTAGTTTTCAGGAAAAAACAAATTAAGCCCAAAATGAAATACCACTTTATACACACTAGGGTGGCTATTAAAAAAACAAAACCAACCCAGACACTTAGAAGTGTTGGCAAGGATGTGTAGAAACAGAAACATTCATACATTGTTATGGGAATGTAAATTAGGGCAGCTGCTTAGTGGTTAAATTAGAACACAGCTTAATGATTCCTCAAAAATTTAAACACAAAAATCAAAAAACCAAACTCACTGCCATCAAGTCAATTTCAACTCATAGCAACCCCCTTTGGGTTTCTGAGGCAATAAATCTTTACAGAAGTAGATTGCCCAGTATTTCTTCCACTGAGTGGCTGGTGGGTTTGAACCACCAACCTTCTGATTAGCAGTCAAATGCCTTAGGCACTGCACCACATAGAATTACCATATAACTAAGACATTTCACACCTAAGTATATACCCAAAATAAATGAAAATAAGTACTCAAGCAAATACTTGTACACAAATGTTCACAACAGCATTATTTACAATAGCCCAAAGGTGGAAACAACCCACATGTCCATCAATGGATAAATGGGTGAACAAGTTACGGTATACACCTACAATGGAATATTATTCATCCATAAAAAGAAATAAAATACTGATACATTCTACAACATGGATGAATCTGGAAATATTATGCTAAGTGACAGAAAGAGAGAAAAAAGGTCATGAACAATTTCATGTATATGAACTATCCAGAATAGGTAAATCCACAGAAACAGAAAGTGGGTTGGCAGTTTCCAGGGGCTGGGGAAAGGGGAGAATTGAGATTAACTGCTTAATAGATAGGAGTTTTATTTTGGGGTGATGAAAATATTTTGAAACTAGATAGAGGTGGTTGTAAGAAAATTGTGAATGCACTAAATGTCATTGAATTGTTCACTTTAAAATGGTTAATTTTATGTTATATGAATTTCACCTCAATAATAATAAAATCAGACTGAAATTCTAAGCACAGGCAATCATCTAATAATGAAGATGCAATAAAGACATTTTCTAATATACAAAGACCAAAAGAGTTTACAATTTACTGATCATATCTAAAAGAACTGCTAAATCATATTTTTCCAACATCAGAACTGAATCTACAAGGAAAGATGGTACAAAAAACAATAGTAAATAAAAGAATTTGTCAGCATGATGGAAATACAAATAAAACCCATGGCCATCGAGTCAATTCCAACTCATAGCAACCCCCTTTGGGTTTTCAAGGTGGTAAATCTTTACAGAAGTAGATTACCCCATCTTCCTTCTGTGGATAATCAACATTGAAAAGGAGTTAGAGTGAAGCAGCATGGAGTGAAAAGTCAATTTATGAATGTGCTGGTTACCCAGTGCCACTCTGACAGGAATAGGCCACAAATGGAATGGCTTGAAGAAACAGGAGTTTATTCTCTTACAGTGTGGAGGCTTTAAGTCTGAGTACAAAGTGCCAGGCTCTACGGGCTGGGTGAAAGCCCCTCAACCTTAGGTTTCAGCTTGGCCTCCTGCTCCTGGCCCACTGAAGCTGGAGGCTTCTCTTCACTCAGCTGCTGACTGCTGGGGCTGACAAGCCCAAGGTTGACAGTAATAAGGCACAGTCCTAATATTACCAAACCACATGTCAGACCATTAATTCAAGTCCATTAAAAATACCAAGGTCAGTAGAGCATGGCAGGTGTTGAACAATGACTTGGCTACATGCAGGGTTCAAGCATACCATAAGCTAGAGATCATTCCCTAAGGCTTCTCCTTATATACAGGAAGCAGACCACATCCCTAAGGCAGCTACTTACTTGCTCACAGTAGATTCCACCATGGAGTTGATTACCAGTCTTATCATGGGGCTACTACATCCAGTTGCCCAGCCACTCAACCAGGCCCAGCCAAGTTGACACACAAACTTAACTACCACAATTCCACCACTTGTCAACTTGGCACCTGTACAGATCTCCTTCACTGGGTGGCACTAATCCCCTAGTTCCAGAGTGGGCCCTAATGCTCTACCACCTGCCCCCTCTCTCTTGGGCAGTGACTATAACTCCATCCCACTGGCCCACATGAATGAGCAGCCCCACACTCCAGAAACAAGTTAGTGAAGGTCTAACTCTGAAACCTATGGGGCTATGATGGTTCCATCTCCAGAGGCCATGGTGCTACCCTTTGAGGCTGAGGCAGCTCTGCTTCCCATTTCTTTGGTCTCTCCACTTCTGCCAATTAATGCCAAAGGCAACCCACTCTGCCAGAAATCTTCCTGCCCTAAAAGCACTCATCTTTCTTGCTCTGTGGGCTGGCCAAACTGCTACTCCATTTTATGCCTGTCTCTTCCACCAATTAATGCTCAAAGGCACCCACTCCACCAGGAAGCCGCCTACCCAATGGCATCCAGCTTTCTCCTCCATGGGTTGGTAACGCTGTTGCTTTCTCATGCCGGTCTCCAGGCTCTGTTCCTACCATCTCTCATGCAGTATACCGGCGTCTCTCTGCCAGGGTCTCAGGTCAAGGATGCATTCCACTGCTGTTTCCATATTTTAGACATCTGTTACAGTAACACCCCACTCTCTCAGTACCATACTCTGTATTGGTTACCTCTTTACTTTTCTGACAAGAATATACCACAAATGGGATGGCTTGAAGAAACAAAAGTTTATTCTCTTCCAGTTTGGAGGTTTTAAGTCTGATTTCAAAATGCCAGGCCCTAGGGGTTGTGTGAAAGCCCCTCAACCTTGGGGTGCAGCTCTGCCTACTGCCCCTGGCTCAATAGAGCTAGAGAATTTTCTTCACTCAGACAGCTGCTAGTTGCTGAGACTGACAAGCCCAAGATTGACAAGTAAAAAGGAACAGTCCTGATGTTACCAATCCACATGGCAGGCCATTAATTCAAATCCATTAAAAGTCCCAAGGTCACCAGAGCATAGCAGGCTGCTGAACAACAACACGGCTACATGCAGGGTTCAAGCATGCCATAAGCTAGAGACCATTTCCCAAGGCTTCTCCTTATATACTAGAAGCAGACCACATCCCAAATGCAGCTACTCAGCTACTTATAGTAGATTCCACTGTGGAGTTGATTACCAGTCTCATCATGGGGAGTAATACATCCAGCTGCCCTGCCACTCACCCAGGACCAGCCAAGTTGACACACAAATGTAACTACCACAATCAATTACAAGGAAGATGAGACAAAAGTATAATGAGTATCTCTCATTCATGGCTGCTCCAAATATTTTGAATACTGCTTCCACATTCTGATAGCTACTGTATTTTAAATTCCACTTTCCCAAATATACGAGAATATTTCATGACCTCAGAGTAGTAAATATTTTATTAAATGATACATATAAGGCACAATTCATAGAGGAAAAATTAATGTTTGATTACTTGAAAATTTTATCTTCTGTGAAACTAAAGCAAAATTAAAAGATAAATGATCAACTAGAAGAAAATATTTGCAACCTGCATAACTGACAGCAAGAAATAGTCTCTAAAGTTAAAAACAAGACAAAACAAAACACAAGCTTCTACAAATTAATTTAAAAATAGGAAAATGTACAAAAAGTGTGAATAAACTATTCATAGAGGAAGAAAATTGCCCAGTAAGCACGAAAAGATTTTTCAATAACACAAGTAATTATTCACATACAGAAAGTGTCAGAGCATCTGGTGGTGTTTTGCACAGAGGAAGCCTCCAGTAAAAGCTGGTTGAGGTTCCAGTAAGATGGCGGAATAGGCAGAAAGACTGCACAGACCCTCTTCAACAAAGAAAAGGGGAACCAATTAACACAGATACAGAAGATAATCCTGGACCCTGAACCTTAAAGGAAAGGATATACAAGTGGACTAAACTCCAACTAGCAGAATATGGATGAAAATATCAAAAAAGGAGACATACAGAGCTGCAGTCTGGCAGCAATCCTGATGGCACAGACAGCTTGGATATTGCCGAGTGGTGGCAAGACCTAAGAATTAACCTAAAAGCCAGCCCTGCTAGCCAGGGACTGCACGGAGGACTACTCTGGTGGCTGCAGAATAAAAGCTGAAGCAGCAGTGAAGAGGAAGGCAGGCTGAGCTGTGGACTTTTGCCTGTCTGGAGGGTGCCGCCATTTTACATGTTTATAAGTGGCTTGACCATTTTGGATATTTAAAGTGACAGCATTCTCCCAGATTCCAGGGACTTAAGAACAGACTCTGCTTGCTGGGAACCGCAGAAACATCCCAGACTCTCAGATTACTGAAAAGGTGTGACATTCCCCTTGTTACTCTTATATCTCACACCCTCTTGGTGAACAGAAGGGAGGCCATCCCTCACTCCCACCCACCTTCTAGGCTGACAGGAATTCCATCCCAGTCCATGTGCTCTGAGAGAACCTGGGTGCCCTGCCCCACCCTGTCCAGATTTTTCTTTTTTCTACTTTGTTTTTAGTGCCTGAAGCACTTGACTGCTAACTAGAAGGCTGGCGGTTCAAACCCACCAGCCACTCTTTGGAAGGAAGGTTGGGCAATCTACTTCCATAGTGATACTGCCTTAGAACCCAAGGAGGGGTCGCTATGAGTCACGTCCAATTCCATGGCACATAACAACAAAAACAACAACTATTATTATTACTTTTGACCCTTTTATTATCATTCTTTATTCTTCCCTTCCCAGGTTCTACTTTTCAGCTTTTTTTCTTTGCCCTGTTCCTGGTTGAAATTCTTTTTCTTTTTCTTTTTTTTTCCCCCTTTCTTGTAAGTAACCCTGTTTTTTCCCATTTTTTTCTTCATTATTCTCCTTCTCTACTTTTTTCTCTTATTGCCCTCTCACCAGACATTGTGGTGTTTTTTGTTTTGGTTTTTTTCCCTTTTCTCTTTTTTGGTTACTGTTCTTGTGTGATTACACAGTGTGTTTTTTGTCCATTTGCTTTTACTTTTTTGATGGTTATTCAATTGTTATTTTTGACTAACTGAGTGGGACACAGTAACAGTCCCCATATGATACAACTACACCCACACCACGTGCAGCTTCACTTACTGAGTGAAAGTCACCACCTCTTTTTCCACCAATGGGCCTAAAATAAACAACGCAAGAAGAGCATGACTCACCCTTAGCTGTTCTTTACAAATAGTTAACAGAGATCTAAATACCAAAACCTCACAATGTCTCGGAAACAATAGACCATCACAGTCCACACAAAGAAGCAACATAAAATGGTAGAAACAAGGGAGCAGCATACAGACCCAGAACACATCCCCAAAGAAGAAACAGCATTGGAACTCCCTGATAAGGAATTCAAAAAAATTATATTTAGGTATCTTCAAAGGATTAAGAAACAGATCAAGGAAAACACAGACAAATCCCTAGAAGAATTTTGAAAGAAAATACAAGAACAAAATGACAAAATAAATGAAAAATTAGAAATGATTCTAAACCTACACAGAGAAATCCAGAAGATTAATACTAATTTGTCAGAAATAGATAACACATTGGAAGGGCAAAGGAGTAGAACTGAAGCAATGGAAGACAGAATTAATGAGATTGAAGACAAATACCTGAATACTTCTTTGGAAAGGGATCAATCAGAAAAAAGATCCAAACAAAATGAAGAAAGCCTAAGGTTCATGTGGGATACCATCAAAAGGAATAACTGATATGT
>NW_006921671.1:4665763-4666621 GCF_000298275.1 Orycteropus afer afer
GATATATCAAGCAAATGGCAACTGTAAGAGAGCAGGAGTGGCAATATTAATTTCTGATCAAATTGATTTAAGACAAAAACCACCATACGAGACAAAGAAGGACATTATATAATGATTAAAGGATCAACTGAACAAGAAGATATAACCATAATAAATATCTATGGACCCAATGAAAGGGCCCCAAAATACATAAATCAGACTTTAAAAGAGTTAAAAAGGCAAATAACACAAGTAATCAGAGGAATACAAATAAAGACATTAATGATATATTTCTCACATTTACCAGATCGAGCAAAATGAAAAAGAAAAGTTCTAATGTTTTATAAAGTAAAAAATATAAATTTGAAAGTGGAAAGCCTACAACACAGCAATACCCCTTCTAGGTGTACCCCAGAGAAAGTCCTGCAAATACACACTAGGAAGCATATACAAGAGGTTATTGCAGCACAGTTTGCAAGATAAACATTTTGGAAACTCATGTGTCAACCACAAAGAGAGTGAATAAAATGGTTGTTTATTTCTACAATGGAATACTATATAGCAGTTAAAAGGAGTGAACCATGTCTATAGGTATTAACATGGGTATAGATCCAAAACACAAGGGTGAATGAAAAAGTACATGCTGCAAAATGATATATTAGTATTCATGAAAAAAATTTAAACTGCACACTGTATATTAAAATATATTAAAAATATATTAAAATCAATATCAGATGCCATTTGCTTGATATATCTTTTTCCAACCTTTGATTTTTAGTCTATCTGGAGCTCTGGTAGCATAGTGCCTAAGGCACTTGACTGCTAACCAGAAGGCTGGCAGTTCAAACCCACTAGCCACTCCTCGGAAGGAAGGTTGGG
>NW_006921671.1:4669860-4674958 GCF_000298275.1 Orycteropus afer afer
GGTTGGCAGACAATGGTCCTATAAGTTTATGTGAATGATCAGAATTCCCAGGTGTATAGTAGAGTTGACAAGGGGAAGGTTGTGGTCACTGCTTGGTCATAGCCAGCTACTCAGAACAACCGAGTAGTTGAATCTGCAGGCTTGGGATCACAGTCGCAGGGGACATCAAGCTCAATTGGTATAACATACTATATAAAACATGTTCCACCTCCTACTTTGGCAAGTAGCAACTGGGATCTTAAAAGCTAGCAAGGTGCCATCTAGATGCAACAATGGAGCATCTGTGGGTTCAAACCATCAACCTTTTGGTTAGCACCCACATGTCTTAACCACTATACCACCAGAGTTCCTAATATAATGATACAGTAATATGAAGCAGCTCTGGTAGCATAGTGCCTAAGGCACTTGACTACTAACCAGAAGGCTGGCGGTTCAAACCCACAAGCCACTCCTCTGAAGGAAGGTTGGGCAATCTACTTCCATAGTGATACCACCTCAAAGAAGGGTCGTTATGAGTCGGGTCTGACTTGATGGCACATAACAACAACAACAACAATAATAATAATGTTTTGATGAATTTTGCAAAGTAGAGCCCATTTGTTATTATGGACCATAGTATGTACTGCAAATTTTTAATATAATAGGCTTTACAGGGTCTGGAACCATATTCGTTAGACTTTGCTCAAATGGACATTATGTGGCAGATGACTGTACTAGAGTTATTTATTTTGTACATTTTTATTCATTTTCTTTATAAATACTCAAAAAGTAGAACTGTATCTAAACCTTTTTATATGGGCTTTAAGAATACCACATTTAAATAAATGCTTAAAAATAGAATATTTTTTATGGTCATATTAATTCATAGAGAAGAAATTCTATGAGGGGGCCCAAGCAGATGACAAAACTATAGAAATAGGCTTTTCCAACAGTGCACTTTCATTATAGTAAATAATTGGTAAGTTCCCCCTAGAAATACCTAGTTCACTTATATTAGTTGAAACATGATTGATATTTATGAGTTTCTGAGGTATGCTCAGTTATTCCTTTTAGCCATCAACTTTCTTGATGGAGTCTTAAAGAAACCACACAATTATTTCCTTAGAAGCGGAAATTGAATCCCTTTTTGAATTAAAAAGCATAAAATGTGTGAATTATATCTTCTTAATACCTGACTTTGTCAAAGGATCATATAGCTTCTATGTATAATGATTTCCACACATGCTACTTCTATAACAATTTGCTGATTTAAAAGTATAAAACAAATCAAGAACCATGATAACGAAGGTATAATAAAATGTACAAAATAGGGTTATACCTAAAAAATCCATGGTGTCCTTTTCCCTCATATTTTCTATTTGGGAGGAAAACTTCTAGACAATGTTGCATAGACCTAGTTGGTCAGATAACCCAAAGTGTTAATCATGCGCAAAAAAAAAAAAAAAAGATCTGCCTAGGACTATGATTGAATTTGTCCTCCTTAGTTTATCAAGCAACTTTTCAAAATAAAACATTTTCCTTATCACACAGTTCAAGTAAGCACAGGGATATAGGTTAATGGGAGCTTTATTCCATTGTACTATGGAGTTGATCACTAATTGCCCTCTTGAAAATTATTTCCACAGAAGGCAGCAATTCCATATAAAATAGATTTTTAAAATACCCCAAAATATTTTTCAAATATATTATGACACCAAATTTTTATTGCATGAACAAAAATGCCTAAATAATAACATATATCTGTTTACCATAAATAATGTATATTCCATACATATGATAAAAACCATATGTCATAAATGTTCTCTATGCTTCAGACAAAAATTGGAAAGAGCCTAAATGTCTAGCAATAGGAAATAGCTTGGTTTAATATATAAATATCCCCTCAAATGTGTTCTATCTTCCACAAGTTTTCAACAATCATTTTAAAGCTATTAAATAAAAGGGTTTTCATGAATATTTTGGAGATTGGGAACCAAATGTTTGCTCAAAAGTAGAATGATGAATTCATGTCAGTAAATGAAAAAATAGGACAATTTAATAAATATTAAATCAAGCTAATTTCCTAAAGGGCCTTTTGGCATTCCATGAAGTGTACTTTCCCTAGTACAATGTCTACTGCCAAAAGAACATCTTTTGACAATCATTTGCTGCACTGCCATCAACTTAAATGTTAATCTAGTACCCTTGATCTTTGCTATATTTCTAATTAGTTCAAGATTTAACAATGGTCACAATTCCTGCCTTTTTATAAAAAAAAAAAAAAAAACCTGTATCATTTCTTCTAATCACAAGAAAGTGGGCTTGTGCGTGTCAACAAAGTGAGTTCTTCCCAATGTCCACACATCTTTGGAACTCAGATAAACTGAAGCACAACTCCACTAAACCCTATGAATCTTTCTAAGAACTACAAGAATTTGTGTGCAACACCAAGATCAATTAAAGTCATTCAGACAATTGAACATTCATTCATTCATTAGCGACAACAAATTTTGTACTTTATCTTTCTTCTCCTCTCTCTGCAATAATTCCTTCTTCTTCCATAGTTTCTCTTTCTCCTTTTCCTTTTCTCTTTGTCTGGCAGAAATATCCATTTCCAGTCTTGCTACATCTTCCTGGTGGGTTCGCCATTGAATAACCTGAAATACAGAGAAAGAGAAACACTTGATTTCAATAGCTATGTACATTCAAGTGGTTTTACAGGTCATAAGGAGACTAGATTCTATATTAAGCATTAAAATTGTGTGTACACAGGAATATGTGATAAGTGTATGATGTTTGTACATGATATATGTGTAAGTGTTAAAGGGAAAAAGCAACTTTAACAGTACCTCATTTAGAGAGTCTTCACCTTAGATTCATGGAATAAAGTCCTAAAGAATCAATGAATTGATGTCAAGGGATTTGTGAATTCCTATTAAGAGTATATAAAAATTTCTGTGTTTTTTCACATATGTGTTTTTCTGGAATGTAGGTAATCTCTTCATTCAAAAAGTCTCAAATGGATTAAAGATTTTATAAAGTTTACAAATCTCTGATATATTTCAGCCTCTTTATTTTATAAGTGAAGCAATGGGTCCAATGAAGAGGGAAACAAATTTTTAAGACATTTAAAATAAATTAGCACAAGGTATTTGACTGCTAACCAGAAGACTGGTGATTCAAACCCACCAGCCACTCCTCAGAAGGAAGACTGGGCAATCTACTTCGGTAGTGGTATCACCACAGAAATCGAAGGAGGGGTTGCTATGAGTTGCGACAGACTTGACGGCAGTGAGTATTTTTGGTTTTTATTTTTATAAAGCCTTTAGATACTGAAATGCTCTTGCATTTATAATATTTTATTAATTTAAGGGGAAAAGTCCAAAAGTTTCCATCAAATACATCTAAAGAGAAAAACACATCACTTTGTCAAAATATGAGTTGGATCTGACTCAATGGCAGTGAGTTTGGTTCTTTATTTTAGTATGTGCCCTTAGTAAAAATATTATTTCATTTACAAAGGGCATGTGGCAATATGTATCAAAACACAAAATATGCATATCCTTTGACCCACAACAATTCCAAGAAATTATCTAAAGTTGACAATCAATTTGACAAGTGAATAAGGTGTGCTTACATGCAGTGCTACTTAAAACAAAAAACTGGAAACAGTCTAAATGTCTGGGAATAGGAAGTGATTTAATTATGGTACCTTCACACAAAGCATGCCATTCTAAAAGGATGGTGTATATTTATATTAATTGCCATAGAAAATGTCCAGAACATATTATTAGGTGCAAAAAAGCAGGTACAAAACCATATTTATAATGTCATATCATTAATCTGGGAGCTCTGGTAGCGTAATGCCTAAGGCACTTGACTGCTAACCAGAAGGCTGGTGGTTCAAACCCACCAGCCACTCCTCGGAAGGAAGATGGGGCAATCTACTTCCATAGTGATACTGCCTTGGAACCCAAGGAGGGGTCGCTATGAGTCAGGTCTGACTCGACTGCACATAACAACGAACAACAAATCATTAATCTAAAATATCATGCATGTGTCTATGCATGGAAGGAGACTTTGGAAAACTTACCAAAACAATAATATTAGTTATCTCTGAATAGTACCATTTCATGGAATTAAAAAATATATTCTTTAAACTTTTCTCTATTGGGCAATATTTTTACAATAAACAAGTATTATCTTTGTAAGCAGGAAACCAATGAAATGAACAAAACAAAAATACATGAACATACATGGCTGACAAAGCAGCAAAGAAGGGGGTACAGAGTGTGCACAACTGTTTTCAGAAAAGTAAGAAACTACATTCAATTTAATTACTTGTATCTTATATTTTTTATATAAGCATGACTCGTTAATGGTGATTTATAAAATATATAAAATAATAAATAGAATGATGTCCTATAACTATAATGAATTAAAATTACTAAATAAGCTCTCTTTGCACTTATATTATTCAGTTTCATTTTCTAAAAAAAAATCTTTGCACTATTTATCAAAATAACCAAGGAAATTTCTACTTTTGGTTTTCAAATACACTTAGGTTTTCACAACCTCTTGCTTACTCTAACCATCATATTTGCTTTCCTCTTTGAAATCTCATTCCTAGAATTGATGATCATCTATGTTTTCTGTATCTATCTTCTACATTCTGTCCATTCCTTTGTATAATTCTACACTTTTCTTCTCACTCCCTATGTCCACTCTTACACACCTAACACTACTGCTATCTTCTTTTTTCATTCACTATTTGATATGTTCATTTTCTCCTATGAGTTCGCCTATCAATTCTATGTGTCTATCTCTAAAATTTACATTATCAGCTCTTTTTGTCTGCAATCCAATGCTATATTGACAAATGTTTACAGATCTGATTATTTCCAAAATTTAACATTTCCAAAATTAAACTCACCATCCTTAACTTCATCACAGCTCCACACCAAGCTCTGTGAACCTGCCTCTCCTTTTCAAATATCCTTGGTTGGTCTAGGGAATCACAACCCTTCCTGTAGTTTGGATTTATTATTATTATTACACATATCCATCAACATGATTAAATACTTACATTTTACATCTGACTTGAGAAATCTTATATATA
>NW_006921671.1:4676659-4683445 GCF_000298275.1 Orycteropus afer afer
TTCTGCCTAGTCCGCCATCTTGCCGGAACTCTCGCCATTCCTTTTCTTAGCTTCATAGTATGATTGAAACTATTCCCTCACCTGGCATGCCCCCAGGTTCCCAATACTTCCTAATAATGCTTCTTGACTCAGTACATGCCCAACATATTCCATGAAACATTCTCCAACCCATGCTCATTTCTCTTTTCTTATTTTACTTACTATAACATAACTACCCTTTAATTGTTTTGATTGTATTATTTCTGTTTCCATTTAGAGCAAGGTGTAAAATATATGTTTTTTGTCTTCTGTTTCTATTTCTAGCAGAGTGCTGATACATCATAGGTGCTCACTAATTACCTCTTATTTAATTTATCAAAATAAGTATCGTTTAAATGAAACTTAATATGTGAATACCCCCACTCATCTGTCAGTTTGTTGTACATTGGTGGCTTGTGTGTTGCTCTGAGGCTGGAGGCTATGCCACTGGTATTTCAGATGCCAGCAGGGTTACCCACAGTGCACAGGTTTCAGCAGAGCTAACAGACTAAGACAGACTCGGAAGAAGGAAGGGGACATCCACTTCTCAAAGAACTGGCCAGTGAAAACCTTATGAATAGCTGTGAAACACTGATATATTACTGGAAAACTTTATGAATAGCCCTGAAACATTGTCTGATACAGTGATGGAAGATGAGCTCCTCAGGTCAGAAGGCACTCAGAATATGACTGGGGAAGAGCTGCCTTCTCAGAGTAAAGCCAACCTTAATGATGTGGATGGAGTTAAGCTTTGAGGACCTCCATTTGCTGATGTGGCACGACTCAAAATGGGAAGAAATAGCTGCAAATGTCCATTAATAATTGGGACATGGAATGTACAAAGTATGAATCTAGGAAAATTGGAAGTTGTCAAAACTGAAATGGAACACATAAAGATCAATATCCTAGGCATTAGTGAGTTGAAATGGACTGGTTTTGGCTATTTTAAATCAGACAACCATATGCTCTACTATGCCAGGAATGACAAATTAAAGAGGAATGGCATGGCATTTGTTGCCACAAAGAATGTTTCAAGATCTATCCTGAACTACAGTGCTGTCAGTGATAGGAAAATATCCATACACCTACAAGGAAATCCAGTTAATATGACTATTATTCAAATTTATGCACCAACCACCAAAGTCAAAGATGAGGAAGTTGAAGATTTTTACCAACTTCTGCAGTCTGAAATTGACTAAGTATGCAATCAAGATGGGTTGATTATTACTGGTGATTGGAATGCAAAAGTTGGAAACAAAGAAGAACCACTAATAGTTGGAAAATATAGCCTTGGTGATAGAAATAACACCGGAGATCACGGGTAGAATTTTGCAAAACCAATGACTTACTCATTGCAAATACCTTTTCTCAACAACATAAATGGCAGCAATACATGTGGACTTCACCAGATGGAATATACAGGAATCAGATCGACTACATCTGTGGAAAGAGATGATGAAGAAGCTCAATATCTTCAGCCAAAACAAAGTCAAGAGCTGACTGTGGAACAGATCCTCAACTGCTCATATGCAAGTTCAAGTTGAAGCTGAAAACAATTAAAACAAGTCCATGAGAGCCAAAATATGACCTTGATTATATCCCTTCTGAATTTAGAGAACATCTAAAGAATAGATTTGATGTATGGAACACCAATGAGCAAAAACCAGAGGAATTGTGGGATGACATCCAAAACATCATCCATGACGAAAGCAAAAGATCATTAAAAAAGAAAGGAAAGGAAGAAAATACCAAAATGGATGTTAGAAGACAATCTGAAACTTGACCTTGAATGGAGAGTAGCTTAAGCAAATGGAAGAAACAATAAGATAAAAGAGCTGAACAGAAGATTCCAAAGAGCAGCTCAAGAAGAAAAAGTCAATTATTATAATGAAATGTGCAAAGACAAGGAGTTAGAAAACCAAAAGGAAGAACATGCTTGGCATTTCTGAAGCTGAAAGAACTGAAGAAAAAATTCAAGGCTTGAGTTGCAATATTGAAATATTCTATGGACAAAATATTGAATGATGCAGGAAATATCAAAAGAAGATGGAAAAAATACACAGAGTCACTGTACCAAAAAGAACTGGTCAATGTTCATCCATTTCAGGAGGTAGCATATGATCAAGAACCAATGGTACTGAAGGAAGAAGTCAAAGCTGCACTGAAGGAACTGGCAAAGAACGAGGGTCCAGGTATTGACAGAATACCCACTGAGATGTTTCCACAAACAGATGGCACGCTGGAAGTACTCACTCATCTATGCCAAGAAACTTGGAAGACAGCTAACTTTCAGGTATAACAAATATTGTGAGGCTGGCACAGGACCAGGTAGTGTTTCATTCTCTTGTACTCAGGGTCACTATGAGTCGGAGCCAACTCAACAGCACCTAATAACAACAACAACAATATATGAATAAGAAATGATAGTATATAAATACACCATTTTGCAACACCTAATGAAATAATCCACACTCTGTCTGTCAGGTTGTCATACTGTTTTGTTTACCTAGTGCTACTCTAATAGAAATAGAATACAAATGGGATAGCTTCAACAAACAGGAGTTTATTCTCTTACAGTTTTGGAAGTTAGAAGGCCAAGTTCCAGGTACTAGGCTCTAGGAGGTGGGTGAAAGCCCCTCAACCTTAAGCTTCAACTGGCGAGAAAAAAAAAAAAAAAAAGAAGGATCCAGGAATTGACAGAATACCCCCCTGAGATGTTTCAACAAATGAATGCAAAGCTGTAGGCATTCAGTGAGCTACCTGGCCAACTGAGTAAAAGACATCAATATTTGTGCCCATTCTGAGAAAGGTGATCCAATAGTATGTGAAAATTATTGAAAAATATCATTAATATCACACACAAGTAAAATTATGCTGAAAATAATTCAAAAAAGTTGAAGTAGTACACGGAGATGGAACTTCCAAAAACTCAAGCTGGATTCAGAAGATCACATGGAATGAGGGATATCATTGCTGATGTCAGATTGTTCTTCTCTGGAAGCAACAAATACCAGAAAGATGTTTACCTGTGTTTTAATGAATATGTAAAGACATTTGACTGTGTGAATCATAACAAATTATGGATAACATCACAAAGAATGGAATTCTATAATACTTACTTGTGCTCTGAGGAACCTGTACATAAACCAAGAGGCAGTTGTTCAAAAAGAAAAAGAGAACACTGTATGGTTTAAAATCAGGAAGGGTGTGTGTCAGGGCTTTATCTTTTCACCATACTTATTCAATCTGTATGCTGAGCAAATAACCCAAGAAGCTGGACTATATGAAGAAGAACATGGCATCAGGATTTGAGGAAGACTTGTTAACAACCTGAAATATGCAGATGATACAACCTTGCTTGCTGAAACTGAAGACTACCTGAAGCACTTACTGATGAAGATCAAAGACTATAGCTTTCAGTATGGATTACACCACAATATAAAGAAAACAAAAGTCCTCACAACCGGACCAATAAGCAACATCATGATAAATGGAGAAAAGATTGAAGTTGTCATGGATTTTATTTTACTTGGCTGTACAATCAACACCCATGAAAGGAGCAGTCAAGAAATCAGACATTGTACTGCACTAGGCAAACCTCCTGCAAAAGACCTCTTTAAAGTATTGAAGAGCATAGATGACACTTTGAAAACTGGTGCGCCTGACTCAAGCTATGGTATTTTCAATTGCCTCATATGCATGCGAGAGCTGGAATGAATGAATAAGGAAGACCAAACAAAAATTGATTCATTTGAATTGTGGTGTTGCTGAAGAATACTAAATGTACCATCAAACAAACAAATCTGTCTTGGAGGAAATACCGCTGAATGCTCCTTACAAGCATGAATGGCCAGACTTCATCTCATGTACTTTGATCATGTTGTCAGAAGGGGCTAGTCTCTGGAGAAGGATATTATGCTGGATAAAGTAGAGGGTCAGCAAAAAAGAGGAAGACCCTCAATGAGATGAGTTAATACAGTTAATAATGCTACAACAATATGCTCAAGCACAACAAGGAGTTTGAGGACAACACAGGACCAGGCAGTGTTTTGTTCTCTTGTACATAGGGTTGTTATGGGTCAGAATTGACTTGAGGCACCTAACAACAACACAGCAATAAAATAATGGCTCCTATTTCATTATCAAGGAGATCTAGTGGTGCAATGTCTAAGGCATTTGACTGCTAACCAGAAGATTGGTGGTTCAAATCCACCAACTGCTCCACAGAAGGCAGATAGGACTATCTACTTCCATAAAGATTTATGGCCTTAGAAACCCACTGGGGTCACTATGAGTCAGAATTGACTTGATGGCAGTGAGTTTGGTGAGTTTTTTTTTTTTTTTTCCAGTTTGTTATCATCCATAGCTATTAAAAACTCACTTTAATGGTGATAGGCACCTTTATAACAGATGAATCAGGCTGTCAACCATTGAACACAGTGGTCAATCTAAACATGATAGAGAAAGAGGCACGTATTATGGCCACCTGATTGAAATATACAACACTCCCATGAACTATTCTTACCCCCCCAAAAAAGTGAGTCTGATCAAGTCTCTTGACCTACCTATCAGGTTACAGGAACTCCATCCAACAGAGAAGCATATTAAACATTATGGGGATACAATCTACAAAATTCAGTATTTGGAAAACTTTGAAGGATGTTAACAAATTACAAAAAAAAAAAAAAAAAGAGAGAATGAGAACTATAGCTTAAAAAAGATTTAAGAGACATATCAGCCATCTTCCGGAAGGAAGATGGGGCAATCTACTCCTGTAAAGATTGATTACCTTAGAAACCCAATGGATGTTGCTATGAGTCAGAATCAACTCAGTGGCAGTGGGTTTAGTTTGGATCAACCATTAGCAATATGTGTTATCACATTTGGATTTTTATTTTAATTAACTAACTAGGAAAAATTATGAGATAATGGAGACGATAATTGGTTAGTTGATGCTATTAAGGAATTGTTATTGAAATTTTTTAGGTTATGGTAATAGTGTGGTTGCATGTTTTTGAAAAAGGTCCTTTTAATTTTAGAGATCTATACTGAACTACCAACAAGTGAAATGCTAAGATGCCTGGGATTTACTTCAATAGAATTCAATAGGCACAGGAAAGTAGGTAAAGGTATAGGTGAAACAAGTTTGAGTAATGAGTTGCTGAGTGTGAAAGTTGTGTGATAATACTTTTGTATATATTTAAGATTTTTCCACAATAATTTTTTTAAAAGCTAAAATGAACTATAAAATAAAATGTATACTCAAAGAGATTTGTACAATAAAATACTATAGTCTGAAGGTTCTGAGGCAGTAGGAGAAAAGAAGTCAGATGCATTGAAACTAGTAAGGGAAAATAAAGAATACATTCAGCCTTTCTGAAGGTGAAAGCATTACCGTAAATTTCAGTGGAATGTTGTTGTTATGTGCCATTGAGTCAGACCTGACTCATAGCAACCCCTCCTTGGGTTTCTGAGGCAGTATCACTACGGAAGTAGATTGCCCCATCAGGAGCTAGTATTTTTGAAATATTTTTCTCATCTTTTGATTTAAGACTGACTTATAAGAATTATCATAGAATGGCCTTTGCATACATGATGTGATACGATTTGTAGAAGTAAAAGCATAAGCAAAGATCTATAATTGGAGATTTCTGTTTCTGTTTTCTAGGGCAAATATAGCAAGAAAATAACCAGACTAATCAACCTCCAGTTTCCTCACCAATTTACTCTGTAATTTCCAATTGTCAACAATAGGTAATTCTGGTCCTCAGAAAAGGCAAAACTGCTGATTTTTTAAAAAGCTGCATACACCATAGAATCGAGAATTGGCTTGAAGTTCAACAACCAAAATCCAATGGATAGTTGATGTCAAGCAACATATAGAAAAAGAGTAAAGGAAGGAAGAAAAAAAAAAAAGAATACTGAAAGCCAAACCATAAAGCCAGGCCACATAAGCCCTCAGCGACCTAAACTGCATCCATTTAATATTAGAATCTTGGGGAATGGTCAGGGACCGTAAGAGGCTTCCCTGAAGTCAATAGTTCACAGCATTATTTGTAATTACAAATGTACCAAAAGAAAAAGGTTGAAGAATAAATGGGAGACAGCTGTTGAAGGTAGCATTGTATTCTAAGTGGCTAGAGTTGTGAGGTCTTGACATGGAGAAACAGGCCAAGCAGCAATCAGTATCTAAGCAATAAGATAAAAGTGGACTTTTTAAAAATGTGCAATGGAAAAGGTGACAAACCTGGTGAGAAATGGGTGCCATCGAAAAGATCTTTATCTGATAGATCCCCACAGAGGGAGCCAAGGGATTTGGGTGGCTCCCTTGTGGAGAGAATGACAACCAATTATGGTATGTTCAAGATGCCCAAGAATAATAAAACTGGCAGGTGGGGAAAGAAATCAATATTGGCACGATAGGCTAAAGCATAGAAGACTTCTGAGTGAACAGTGAGCAAAAAGAATAGTCCAGAAGAATATGTCAGTGGTTTTATTCTAAAAGACTTGCTAACTATATGGCTTTTTTTTTCTAAACAGAGTACACGAACATAACTGTATATCAATAATAACCATGAAAGAACATTAGCACAGCAGCACTCAAGAACATGCTATAAGAAAAGAAATATTTAGATTATTAACTACAGGACATTTTTCCAGCTCTTTGTTAGTACTTTGCTTAATATCCCTGACATAGGTATAGTCTTTGAATGAAATCTTAACCTAACAGATGACAAATGGCATGTGATAGTTGAAGATGTGTCAACT
>NW_006921671.1:4689945-4704390 GCF_000298275.1 Orycteropus afer afer
TGTGAGCCATTTACCTAAGATAAATCTCTCTCTCTCTCTCTTTCTCTCTCTGTAAATATATATATACACTTTGCTGGTTTTTGTGTTTCTCTAGAGAACCCAATCCAACACATGGCATTTTTATGTTCTTCTGTTGCAAATGAAAAAAGGTTTACAAAGGAAAGTGAAAATGCTTAGTAGTGTTACATGTACTCTTTACTCTTGATGTAAAGTAGTTTAAGTGAAATTAATAAACATAAATTTTCAGAGGGAGTACAGTACTAGAAAAACGAAAAATTAAGCCCATAAAACTTCAAAGGTAATCACTGAAATTAGGTAAAAATTAACACAAGTATAATTTTACATCAATGTTGAAAGCTTTGAAAAAATTCTAAGTGCGCTTGTGGTTAAAGGAGATAAGTATTGAACTATGAGAATGCCTACTTTTTAGTCTGATCTCTACCACTAACCAATTACATTGTTACTCTGAGCAAATAGCTAATCCAGTTTTCCCACATGTTAGAAAAAAGGACTGGAGCAAATGACCTCTACAGTTTTTTACAGTTGTGTTATTCTGATTCTATTTTATATTTTCTTAATATAGAAAGATGACAATATGTCACATCCCTGTAATTTACTTCTGCATGCAAAACGAACTGCAGTGAGGAACACCAGTATTTTCTAGGGCTTTTAAATAATAATAGAAAATTAAAATTTAATATTGAATTCTATTAGCCATATTTATAGAACATTGTATGATGTGATTGTTTTATATTAGAAAGAAAAGGAAAGGTACCATTTGACCAGTGCCTGTAACTGACAATAAATTATTAAAAACTGCCATTTATGAGACCTTATTGTATTTAAGGCCTATGGTTTTAAAAAGACTTTAAACATGTGGAATGATATAATCTTTGAAAAAAGTAAGCCTGTCTCCTTCACCCTTCAACTGGCTAACTTCTGATTATCCTAGACAAGTCTCAGCTTAGATATCATTTAGGTCAGCTGCCTCTTCTCTAGGCACCTTGTTACTCTTCTGTCATATCATGCATCAGACCATTTGGAATTGCCTGTACTGCCAACTGGACTACAAACTTATGGGCAAGGAACAAATTTGTCTTATTCATGGGCTATCTTTTCAAACCATGAGGCAGTGGTGATTCATCGGTAGAACTCTTGCTTTCTGTGTGGGAGATGTGGGCTTCTCATGTACAACCACCATCTGTCAGTGGAGGCTTATGTGTTGCTATTACATTGAACGGGTTTTAGCAGAACTTCCACCCTAAGACTAGGAAGAAAGACCTGACAATCTAATTTTGAAGATCAGAATCATCTTGGAGAGGGATCCAACACAGCAGACTAGGCAGATATACATCCAGACCTCTACAAGAAAGACTCAATAAACTAAGTGAAAAGGAGAAGGATGACAATCCTAAAACTCAGAGTTTCAAAAGAAATTATAAAAACAGTAGATCAAATACTGATTAGAGGAAAAGACTGAGCAAAACAGTGAAAAAGAAGGCATACAGAGCAGTGAACAGTCAACTGGCACAACATGGTCATTCTGAATTATTGCAAGCAGCATTCTGATCAGAGCAGGAATCGGATAACCAGCTCTGCTCACCGAGGACAGCACTAGCACCACATCAGTGAATGGTGATCAGTGATCAGAAAGGTGTGATCTCCCTCCTTACCTTAAACAACCTCCCAGTAATCAGATGTGCAGCCCCACCCACCCAGTGTTTGGTCAAATCTCCCACTGCCAGTGCTGTGCTGCTTTTTTACTTTCTTTTTTCTTTATCTTGCCCGTCTTCTTAGATCTTCCCTTTTTCCTCCTTTCTTTTTCCTTTCCTTTATTTTCTTCCTCTTACCTCACTCCTTTTTTGTTCTGATCCCACAAGCTAATGCCCCACCACCTGCCCCTCCACAATTAGCATTGCATGCCCAAGCCCCTGCCTGGTCAACAATGCACACTCCCACAGAATGAGCACCAGGTTGCTGCTGCAGCTGTGTTTGGGGCTAACACTTTTGCTAGTTTGTGCTGCTTTTATTTTCTCTTTTTCCCTTCTTAATGCTTCCCTCTTCCCCTTCCCCTTATATTGCCTCTTTTCTTTTTTTATTTCTCTTTCCCCCAGGCCCCCAGCCCCTGCAGTCAACAGTACCTACCCCTGTCCCTTTGTGGATAGTGGTATAGGCTCCCTCAGAGTGAGCTCCATGTTCCCACTGCAGACATGTTTGATGGCTAAAACTTGTGCCAGAACTATATCACTTTTTCCCCTCTATTTTCATTTTTCCTTTCCTCTTAGGTCTTCCCTCTTTTCTCCCTTGTTTTTCTTTTCCTTTTCTTTCTTTCCCCTCACCCAACATTTTTTTTTTTTTTTTGATACTGTAAAGTAGGTGTCCTGCCCCTTTTCACCTCCACATACAGTAGTGCCTGCCTCTACCTTCTGCATTCAGCTGTGCATGTGCCCATGAAACAAGCACCACATTCCATCACAGCCATGTTTGGTAGCTAGTGCTTATGCCTATACTGTGCTGAATTTGTGTTTTCCTTTTTGTTTCTTTTTCTCTTTTACTTTCTTTTTTCTTTATTTTTCTTTTCTTTTTTATTGTGATTTGGGTGAAATTTTACAGAGCAAATTCACTTTCCATACAACAGTTCACATACACTTTGTCTCATGACACTGACTACAATTTACCCCAATGCAACAGCTCCCCTCCCACTTCCTCCTGATAGTTACCTCTTCCGTGTGTCCGTACCTCCATGCACTCCTGCCCCTTCAGCTGTCTCCCTGTGCATAAATAGTCCTTCTTTCTCCCATAATCAATCTCTCCAAGGAGTGTATCTACCTCAGGTAAATGTTTAACTCATACATCTGTCTTTTGTTTGGCTGGAAGCCACAGGTGTGGGTTCAATTCCAGACCTGAAGGGCAGCTAGGGGCCATGGTCTCAGTGGTTCTACCAGGCTCTATCAGACCAGCAAACCTGGTCTCCCCCTTTTTTTCCCCAGATGATTTTGAGTTTTGTTCCACATTGTTCTCCCTCTCTGTCCAGGATCTCCTACATAGATTCCCCTCCAAGTGATTGACAGTTGTAGCCGGGCACCATCTAGTTCTTCTGGTCTCATAGTTGTTGCTAGGACTGATTGTTTCCATGAATCTTTGTTTTTCTTCATTCTTCTTTGCTCTGGATGAGGAGAGACCCATCATTGCATCTAGGTGGCTGCTTGCAAGCTTTTAGGATCCCAGTTGCTAATCGCCAAAGTAGGAGGTGGAACAATGTTTTGTGTAGTATGTTATGCCAACTGAGCTTTCTTCTTAAGTTTTCTCTTTCCATCCTTCCATTTTTTTTCCTTTTCTTCCTCTTCCCCCTTTTTTTCTATTTTCCACAGCAGTCAGAGCCAGCAACCCTACCCATACCCACCATACCACCTCATCCACTAGATGAGTGCCACCACCCCTTCCAGCACCACTAGAACAAGGGCAGACAGCTGCTAACACCCACCTAGCTTCCCTTAGCTGATTTGCATGGCCAACAATTAGAACAAACCCACACTCCCACCTGTTACCAATTTCACCTGGAGACAGATAATGAGTACTCCATTGCTGAAAAATTATTGACTAGAGTAGAACATATGCCCTGTTGCCCAATAAAAAAGAAAACAAAAAATTATGGTGAAGCAAGAAAATATACAATCAACAAATTAATACAAAAACACCACAATGTCTTGGACATGACAGACAACTCAAATCACACAACAAAAGAAGACAACATGGCTCAAACAAGTGACCAAAATATAGGGCCAGAAAATCTTTGGAGAAAGAAATAGTTTTGGAAATACCTAAGGGCAAAGGAGAAGAACTGAATCAATGGAAGACAGAATTAACAAAAATGAAGATAAATCTTTTAATATTGCTCTGTTAGAGGAACTTGGCAAAAAGAACAAACAAATTAAAAAGAAAGAAAGACACCTAAGAATTATGTGTAGCACCATCAAGAGGAATAACTTATGTATGATCACAATTCCAGAAGAAGAAGACACACCAAAAAAAAAAAAAAAAAACCAAGAAAATTTTTGAAGATTTATTGAAGAAAACTTCTCTAATACCATGAAAGATGAGAATATGTGCATTCAAGAAGCTCAACAAACCCCAAATAAGACATATCTCAAAAGAAATCAACAAGACATATTGTAATCCAACTTTCCCAAACCAAAGACAAAGAAAGAATCCTGAAAGCAGATTGGGAAAAAATGAAAAGTTACCAAAAAAAGAGAACCAATAATACTTAGGTCTAATTTCTCAGCAGAAATCATGCAGGCAAGAAGGCAATAGGATAACATATATAAAACACTGACAGAAAAATATGGCCAATCAAGAATTATATATCCAGTAAAACTATCCCTCAAATATAATGGCAAAATTAGGACATTCCCTGATAAACAGAATTCCCTGATAAAGGAATTTGTAAAAACCAGAACAACCTTACAAGAAATGTGAAAGGGAGTTTACAGACAAAGAACCAAAAATGGCTGACAACAACTGGAGATTAAGACATGACAACATCACCTGAAAATCAACCATGAACTGAAAATATGAAAAATAAACCTACAAGACTGAAAATAGAGAATGAAGCAAAAATAGGGAATAAATGGTGTAGTTACAGAACTTCCAAATGGAGAGGAATTTAAGACTATATCAAGATAGAGTGGACTGTTTTAAACTTGAGAAGATAATAATAAATTACAATCACCTCAAAGAAACTTAATAAACCTTCTCACCAAAATAAATAAGAAGAAAATCATAGTTTCAGTAAACACTGAAACAAAGGAATTGATAAGAAAATCCATAAACAAAATGAACTCAACACAGAAACATATAAAATATAGAAACCATGAACACCACACACACACACACAAACAGCAAAATCACAGCAGTAAATTGTTAACTATTGATAATTCACTGAGTATGAATGGATTCAATGCACCAGTAAGAGATAGATTGTAGCAGAATGGATAAGAAAATGTGACATATCAATCTGCTCTCTGCAAGAGACATACATTAGAAACAAGAATAGATAAGCTAAAAACAACAGATGGAAAATGTACATTAAGCAAATTGTTGTTATTAGATGCAGTCAAGTTGGTTCCAACCCATAATGACCCTATGTACAACAAAACAAAACATTGCCCAGTCCTCCACCAACCTCACAAACATCACTGTGCTTAAGTCCATCATTGCAGCCACTGTCAAACCATCTTGTCAAAGCTCTTTCTTTTTCACTGACCCTGTGCTTCATCAAGCATGATATCCTTCTCCAAGGATATCAACATATGAGATACATTCTTGTGTTAGACTAGGTTCTGTACAGAAACAAAAACCAGTAAAGCTTATATATATGTGTATATATAGAGATAAATTTATCTTAGGAAAATGGCTCACACACTTATAGAAGCTGGCTAGTCCAAAGTTCCTGGATCAAACGTCAAGCTGGAGGCTTTTCCATGTCAAGCTGGAGGCTTTTCCCAACTCTTGCAACCACGGGGGCTGAGGAGCTCAAGGCTGGCAGGCAGTACACTGGCTGTTGACTCCAACAAATGAAGAATCCAAGATCTCCAGGCTGAATGGCAGACTGTTCACTCACAGACAGTTGTAGGCAGCACAACAGAATCCTGAGCACAGAAGAATGTCTCTCTTCCCAGGATGTCCTTGGATATACTGGAAGCAGGCCACATCCCTAGGGAAACTCCTTTTTGACAGATTGCCTGCTCAAAACATATCTGATCCCATCATGGAAATAACCACATTGCAACAGCTTAAGCCACACAGAATTGTGGCACAGCCAAGTTGACACACAGCTCCAACTATCACAATTCTCTATTCTCTATTGTAAGGCACATTCATACTGGCTGTACTTCCTGCAAGACAGATTTGTTCCTTCTTCTAGCTGTCCATGTTACATTCAGTATTCTTCACCAATGGCACAATTCACATGCATCAATTCTGTAGTCTTCCTTATTCATTGCCCAGCTTTCACAAGCATATGGAATGTAACCATTGCCATAGAGTCGGACTTCACTCATAGCGACCACTCCTTGGGTTTCTGAGGCGGTATCACTATGGAAGTAGATTGCCCAACCTTCCTTCCGAGGAGTGGCTGTGGGTTTGAACCTCCAGCCTTCTGGTTAGCAGTCAAATATCTTATGCACTACACCATCAGAGCTCCCCCACAAGCATATGAAGCTACTGAAAATACCATGGTTTGAGTCAGGAAGACCTTAGTCTTCAAAGTGATATCTTTGCTCTTTAACACTTAAAAGAGGTCTTTTGCAGCAGATCTTTCCAGTGCAATCCTTTGTCTGATTTCCTGGCTGCTGTTTCCATGGGTGTTGATTATGGATCCAAGTAAAATGAAATCCTGGACAACTTCAATCATTTCTCCATTTATCATGATGTTGCTTATTGGTCCAGCTGCAATGATTTTTGTTTTCTTTATGTTGATGTGTAATCCATATTGAAGACTGTAGTCTGATCTTCATCAGTAAGGGCTTCAAGCCTTCTTCATTTTCAGCAAGGAAACTTGTCTCATCTGCATATCACAGGTTGTTAATAAGTCTTCCTCCAATCTTCTTGCATTATTTGCTCACCATACAGACTGAATAAGTGTGGTGAAAGGAAATGACCCTGAAACACACCTTTCCTGATTTTAAACCACACACTATCCCCTCATTCTGTTCAAATGACTGCCTTGTGGTCCATGTACAAGTTCTGCATGAGCACAACTAAGTGTTCTGGAATTTCCATTATTTTCAATGTTATACATAATTTGTTATGATCTACACAGTCCAATGCCTTTTCATGGTCAATATAACACATAAACATCTTTCTGGTATTCTTTACTTTCAGCCAACATCCATTTGATATTAGCAATTATATCCCCCATTCCATGTGCTTGTCTGAATCCAGCTTGAATTACTGGCAGTTACCTATTGATGTACATCTGAAAACATTTTGAATTATCTTCAGTAAAATTTTATTTGTGTGTGATATTAGTGACATTGTTTGATTATTTCTGCATTCTGTTGGATCACCTTCCTTTGGAATGGGCACAAATATTGATTTCTTCCAGTCAGTTGTTCAGGTCTTCCACTGTCTTCCAAATTTCTTGGAATAAATGAGTGAGCCTCTCCAGTGCTGCATCCATTTGTTGAAACATCTCAGTTTGTATTCTGCCAATTCCTGGAGTCTTGTTTTTGCCAATGTCTTCAATGCAGCTTCAACTGCTTCAGTACCATCAGTACCATCAGTACCTGATCATATGCCACCTTCTGAAATGGTTAAATGTCAACCCTTTTTGTACAGGGACTCTGTGTATTCCTTCCATTTTCTTTTGATGTTTCTTTCCTACTTTGTTCAATATTTTCTCCAAAGAATCCTTCAATATTGCATCTCAAAACTTAATTTTTCTTCAGTTCTTTCAGCTTGAGAAATGTTGAGTGTGCTATTCATTTTTGGTGTTCTAACTGCAGATGTTTACATACTTCATTATAAAACTTTACTTCATCTTCTCAAGCCATCCTTTGAAATCTTCTGTTCAGCTCTCTCATTTCACATTTCTTCCTTTTACCTTAGCTACTCTCAAGTGCAAGTTTCAGAGTCTCTTCCAACATCCATTTTGGTCTTCACATCCTTTCCTGTCTTTTTAATGAACCTTTACTTTCTTCATGTATGATGTCTTTGGTATTATTCCACAACTTGTCTGGTCTTTGGCCACTGGTGTTCAACGTGTCAAATCTATTCTTCAGATGGTCTCAAATTCAGGTGGGATATACTCAAGGTCATATTTTGCCTCTTGTGAATTTGTTTTAATTTTCTGCACTTTGAGTTAAATTTGCATATAAACTGATGGTCTTATCCACTGTCAGCTCCTGGCTTGTTCTAACTGATGATACTGAGCTTCTCCATCACCTTTCCACAGATGTAGTTGATTTGATTCCTGCATATTACATATGGTTAGGTCCACATATATAGTCACTATTACTTTGTTGAAAAACAGTATTTGCAATGAATAAGTCATTGGTAGTACAAAATTCTGTCATGTGATCTCCCACATCATTTCTATCACCAAGGCCATATTTTCCAACTACAAATGCCTCTTTTTTGTTTCCAACTTTTGCATTCCAATCATCAGTAATTATCATTATATTTTGATTGCATGTGTGGTCAATTTCAGACTGCAGACATTGGTACAAATCTTCAATTTCTTCACCTTTAGTTTTAGTGGTTCACAAATAATTTGAGTAATAGTAGTATTAACTGGTCTTCCTTGTAGGCATATGGATATTATCCTATTTCTGACAGCACTGTACTTCAGGATAGATATTGAAATGTTCTTTTTGACAATGAATGTGAAACCATTCCTCTTTTATTTGTCATTACTGGCATAGTAGACCATATGACTGTCCAATTCAAAATCACCAATACTAGTCCTTTTCAGCTTACTAATGCCTAGGATATAGATTTTTATGCATTCCATTTCATTTTTGACAACTTCCAATTCTCCTAGATTCATACTTTGCACATTCCATGTTCCAATTATTAATGGATGTTTGAAGCTGTTTCTTCTCATTTTGAGTTGTGTCACATCAGCAAATGAAAGTCAAGAAAACTTTACTCCATCTATGTCATTAAGGTTACTTCTACTTTAAGGAGGAAGCTCTTCCCCAGTCATATTTTGAGTCACTTCCAACCTGAAGGGCTCATCTTCCAGAACTATATCAGATAATGTTTTCATGCTATTCATAAGGTTTTCAGTGGTCAACTTATTTTTTTCAGAAGTGGACCTGGATACATCCTTCTTCCTAGTCTATCTCTGTTTGGAAGTTTTGCTGAAACCGGTCTATCATGGGCGACCCTGTTGGTATTTGAAATACCAGTGGCATAGCATCCAGCATCACAGCAACAAGCAAGCCACCACAGTACAACAAACTGACAGATGAGTGGTGGAGTAAGCAAATGTGATTGAAAAAGAGCAGTGGCAATATTAATTTCTGATAAAATAGAACTTACAGTAAAAACCAGCAGAAAGAGAGAAGAAAGGACATTATATAATGATTAAAAGGTTAATTCAACAAGACCTAACCATAATAAATATCTACACACCAAATAAAAGAGCCCTCAAATACATAAATCAAACTTTAACAGAATTGAAAAGAAGTAGACAATTCCACAATAAAAGTAGGGGATTTTAACACATCACACATTGGATGAAGGAAAGAAACTAGAAAGAAATTAAACAAACTAGAAAAAAACAAAGATAAAGAAGAGCTACAACACAATCAACCAAGTAGAACTTATATATGTACACAGAACTATTACTCAACAACAGCACAATATACATTCTTTTCCAGTGCACATGGAACATTTTAGGATATATCATATGTTAGGCCACAAAGCAAGCCTCAATAAATTTGAAAAACATTGAAATACAACAATGTATCTTCTCAGATCCCAAAGCTATAAAATTAGAAATCAACAACAGGAAGATTAAAGGGAAAAAATTAAATACATGGAAATTAAATAGCATACTACTTGGATAATAGAAAAAATAAAAAAATCCTTAAATTAAGTGAGAAAACACAGCTTACCAAAATCTTTGGGACACCACAAAAACAGTGCTGAGAGGACAATTTAAAGCCATAAATAAACACATTAAAAAAGAAGAAAGAACCAAAATCAACACCTTAACCCTAGATCTTTTTGAAACAACAATTAGAAAAAGAACAGCACAAAAAGCCTACAGTCACCAGAAGAAAGGAAATAATAAAGATTCAAGCACAAATAAATGAAACAGAAAAACAATAGAATCAACAAGACTATAAGTTGGTTCCTGGAAAGAATCAATAAAATTGACAAATCACTGGCAAATTTAACAAAGAAAAAGAAGGAGAAAATGCAAATAATATGAATTAGAAATGAAAGAGTTGATGTCACAAGAGAACCAACTGAAATAAAGAGAATAATAACAGAATACTATGAAGAAATGTATTCCACCAAATTTGAAAACCTAGAAGAAATGGACAAATTTCTAAAAACACTCCACCTACCCAAATTAACACAATCTGAGGTAGAAAATTTGAAAAGACTCATCACAAAAGAAAAAACTGAAAAAGGCATGAAGAAAAAAAAAAAAAAAAAACTCCCAACAACAAAGAAGTCCTAGCCCAGATGGCTTTACTGATGAATTCTACCAAGCATTCAAAGAGCTGATCCCAATTCTACTCAAACTATCCAAAACCTGGAAAAAGCTGGAATACATCTGAACTCATTCTAAGAAGCTAGCATAACCCTGATACCAAAACCAGGCAAAGAACCAGTAAAAAACAAAATGATAGACCAATCTCCTTCATGAAGATAGACATAAAAATTCTCAACAAAATCCTAGCCAACAGAATTAAACAACCTATCAAAAAAAGAAATAATACACCATGACCTAGTAGGATTCATACCGTGTGTGAAAGGATAATTCAATATTAGAAAAACAATCAAAATAATCTGCCACATAACTAAGACAAAGAAAGAAAACTACATAACTACATGATCATATCAACTGATGCAGAAAAGGCACTTAGTAAAATCCATCCCCGTTTTTGATTTTTTGTTTTTTAAAAAAAGCTCAGTAAAATACACAAAACCAAAGACTGACATTATTCTCAATGAAGAAAGACTGAAAACATTCCCCTTGTGAACAAAAAACAAACAAGTATGTTCTTTATCACTACTCCAATTCAATATTACATTGGAAGTCCTAGCCAGAGCAATAAGGTAAGAGAAATAAAAGGCATCCAAATTGTGAAAGAAGTAAAACTATCTCTTTTTGCAGATGATATGATCCTATACTTAGAAAATCCCAGCGACTCAACAAGAAAACTACTGGAAGTAATAATTCAGCAAAGTCCTCTACAGTAACAAAGGGAACTGTGAAAAAGAAATCAGAAAAACAATGTTATTTACAATAACCATTCAAAACATGAGGTACTTAGGAATAAATCTAACCAAAGACACATAAGACTTATACAAATAAAATTACAAAACACTACTACAAGAAACCAAAAGAGCCCTACATAAAAGGAATAATATACCAATGTATAGATAGGAAGACTTAACATTGTGAAAATGCCAGTATTACCCAAATATAAATATAATGCAATCTCACACTAGATTTCATCATCACTCTTTAAAGAGATGAAAAAACTAATCACCAACTTTATATAGAAAAAAAGGAGACTCAAGATAAGTAAATCACTATTGAAAAAGAACAACAAACTGGGAGGCCTCACACTCCCTGATCTCAAAATCAGACCAAACATGAAAAGGAGAGGCAGGCTCACAGAGCTTGGTGTGGAGCTGTGTTGAAGTTAAGGATGGTGAGTTTAATTTTGGAAAGGTTACATTTTCAAAATAACCAGATCTGTAAGCAGTTGTTAATATAGGATTGGATTACAGACAAAAAGAGCCGATAATGTAAATTTTAGAGACAGACATATAGAAATGATATAGGAGAAAATAAACACACCAAATAATGAATGGAAAGAGGGAGGCTGGAAGTCAAAGAAAAAAGATAACCAGTAGTGTTGCGTATATAAGAGGGCATACAGGAAGCAAGAAGAAATAAGTAGACAGAGAAGTCTCTGTTAAGAATCAGGGCAGAGCAATGCCATGGCCTAGGATGGAACGAGTTTTAAGCATGAGAAGATGATCAACAGAATCAAGTGCCACCATAATGTAAAGGAAAGGAAGACCGAGGAGTTTTCTTCAGGTGTTCCACAGGGAGATTACTAGTACACTTGACAGGACAGCTTGACTTTTAAGTATAGAATGTTACAGATGGCAGATGATTAAAGCAAGAAACGGATAGGATGCAGAAGGTCAAGAGAGAAAGCATAGAAAATATCCAGAACATATTATTAGGTGCAAAAACCACGTGCAAAACATTAGCTATAGTGTGATATCATTAATATAAAATATCACCTATGTGTCTATGCAGAGAAAGAGATTTGGAAGGAGACTTTCAAAACAATATTAGTTATCTCTGAATGGTATCATTTCATGATATTTAGAAAAATGTTCTTTAAAGTTTTCTCTACTGGGTAACATTTCTACAACAAACATGTATTATTTTTTCCTATATCATTTCTATGTATTATTTTCATAAGCAGGAAACCAATTAAACTAACTAAATAAAAACACACTTACCTGGTCTATGTACCTATATGGCTGACAAAGCAGCCTCACACTCCTCCATCTCAAAACCTACTATTCAGCCACAGGAAGTGAAACAGCCTGGTGAAGGTGTGGAGAAACTACGATTGTACACTGTTCATGGAACTATAACACGGTACAACCACAGTGGAAAACAGTATGAAATTTCCCTAAATAATTGAAAATAGAAATACCATATGATCCAGCAATCCAACGACTAGGTTTACATCCTAGAGAAATGAGAGCTGTGACACAAATAGATATATGCATACCCATGTTCTTAGCAATATTATTCACAATAGCAAAAAAACCTAAATGCTCATCAATGGATGAATGTAAAAACAAACTGTGGTACATAAACACAATGGAATACTAGACAATGTTAATGAATAATGATGAATGTGAGAAACACTTCACAACATGGATGAACCTAGAGGACACTGCGTGAAAATAATCATAAAAGGACAAATATCATGAGACCATCTCTATTAAATGTCAAGAAAACGTTACACACAGAAAGTAACATTCTTTGAATATTACCAGTGGTGGGAGGGGAGAGCAGAGTAAATCAATAACTACAGGGTAGACACATATTAACTCGGGTGAAGAAAAAGGCAATATACAATAAGAGGGAAGTCAGCACAAAATGATCAAGGCAAAGGAGAACAGTGAGAGTAGTACAAGAGTTACAGGCAACAAAAGTAAGTACTATTACATCCACAGTCCTGCTAACAGTGTACTACTAATCTACAAGTGGATACATAAATAGACACACAAACTGAACAGACCGAGGGGAAATAGGACTCTACTGGCAAATACATTTATGTTTACCGAGGGTATTTCCACATAAGCATTTACATATGCTGCAAACATATCCATGAATATAGTAGAGCATATGGGAAGCAAGGTTATGAAAACTTCTGAGCCACAGCCGAACACCTTGAGGGAATGAGTCCCTAGGCCTGGGGTTCACAGTCTCAGGGGACATTGAGGTCAATTGGCATAATACCATCCACAAAGATGATGTTCTACATCTTACTTCGGTAAGTAGCGACTATGATTTTAAAAGCTTGAGAGTGGCCACCAACGGTGCAACTATTGGTCTTTCCCTGTCTGGATCCAAGAAGTTGTATGGATTTTTTAATACAAAACCAATTTTCTCTGTAAACTTTCATCCAAATAACAATAAAAAGAAAGAAAACCCTATGGATCACAAAGGTCCAATCCACAACCAAGCATGGCAATGGCCAGGACCAGGTAACATTTTGTTCATGGGATCACCTTGAGTCAGGGACCTACTGTATATGGTTGCTAACACTATCTCTAGAGCCTAGCACAGCATCTGACACTTAGAAAATTTCCAATATATAATTCTTGGGTGGGTGGATGAATAAGAATTGAACACAATGCTTGACAATATTTTCCAATATGGGTTGGTCTTTAGAAAGAAAAAGTTCCTCTCCAGACACACTACTACTTTCTGACCTCTCCATCATGTGGCCACTACTATTTTCTGAATCCTCCACCATGTGGCTCCCAACCCTTGCTTTTTCCAGTTTTAGCTATCTCAGTACTGCCCAAGCTCTACTTGTGTTTTCTGATGTGGAAAGTATTCAGAAAACCTTGTCAGGATTTTCAGCAATTCATATTTCTATCAATGTTTGAGGGCATGTGGGAAATGTGGCAAGCAAATTCCTTCTCTGTTTTCTCCATAAATGTTCCTTTAAGCTTCTAAATTCACTTCAGCTGAGTAAACTTCAAATTTTCATTTTATTAAATCTTTAACAGTCTTACAGCTCCATTAAATTCTTTACAAATCTCCCACCATTTTTCAGTATTACCTGCCTAAGCTTTTGTATCTTATGTGTTCCATTTATGTTTAAAGTTCACTCATGAAATATAGCACCTGTGATTTCACATAGGTTATTAAAGCTTTCTATTATCTTCTTGGCATTTTTGCTTAGCAGAAATATTGAGTTTTTCCTCCTGGTTTCACAAGTGTCCCTTGCTTTCTTGAACAACTTTATAAGTCTTTTTTTTTTTTTTTTGTTTTTGATAAACGCTTTTGGTTTTTAGAGGAAAATGGACTTTTCACTTTTGTATTTTTTTGTTTATTTTAAGAGCTTGTTTTACATTCAATATTACGTGTACATTTAGTTTCATTCCCCATTCACCATATCCAACCCTAACCCAGTCTCCTCCCCT
>NW_006921671.1:4704755-4706866 GCF_000298275.1 Orycteropus afer afer
CCACCAGCCACTCCTCGGAAGGAAGGTTGGGCAATCCTACTTCCGTAGTGATACTGCCTCAGAAACCCAAGGAGGGGTCGCTATGAGTCAGGTTTGACTCGACGGCACATAACAACAACAACAACAACAATTGAGTTTTTGGATTTTGCTCCACATTTTCTCTCCCACTCTACCCAGGATCTCTAGATTTGATCCTTTCTTGAGTGGTTGGCATTGGTAGCTGCACACCATCTAATTCTTCTGGTCTCGAGGGTCATAGTGTCCTATGGCTGATTGTTTCCAAATGCCGTTGGTTTTTTTGTTGTTGTTTTGTTTTTGCATTCTTCACTTCCAACGTTAGGAGACCATTAGCTTCATCTTAGATGGCCACTTGAAAGCTTTTAAGACCCCAGTCACTACTCACCAATGTAGGATATGGAACAAGGCTTTTATGTATTTTGTTGTGCCAATTGAGTCTGGTGTCCCCCTGTACTGTGGTGCTGAGATGGTAGATCTAGTGGATCTCTCTTCCATAGTGTCTGGCTGTCTGTGAGGGATTACTCTGTGTCTGTCTTCTATTGTTTCAGTAAGAACTGCAGGTATTTTGTATCATTGGTGTCTGTGCAAGATTACCCTCAGCTGAATCTATCCTTGGTCTAGAGTATACTTCTGTTCATTGATAATCTCAGGTTTATGTGTTTATCTGTAGCCTAGGGTTTGGTGTCAAGGGCAATGCAGTATTGTGGATGTATTGCTTGGTATTAGCACCTGTCATCTATCTCTTCAGTGCACAATTTGGTGTCCTCCTATTTCCTAATGTTATCATGGTGGTCACAGATCCTTTCCATATATCCCTCCACCTACTAATGTCAGCATGTAGGCCCCAACGAGCCCAAAATTCATCTCTCCCCTTCTCTTCCTATCCCGATAACCTACAAAGGGAGCTCTCTTTCCCAAGCAAACCCTTCTTTGTTTTTTTTACAGTAATGGGCTCATACAGTACTTGTCTTTCTGCAATTGACTTATTTCACTCAGCATAATGTCCTCAGGTTCATCTACATTGTGAGATGATTTGTGTATCCCTCATTGTTCTTTAATGTAGCATAGTATTCCATTTGTGTGCATGCTCCATAATTTGGTTATACACTCATCCATTGATGGGCAGTGAGATCGTTTCCATCTCTTTGCAATAGTGAATTGTGCTGCAATGAACATAGGTGTACATATGTCTGTCCATGCACTATCTCTCACCTCTTTAGGATATATTCCTAGTAATGGAATTGCTGGGTCAAATGGTACTTCTATTTTCAGTTTTTAAGGAAATGCCATACCATTTGCCACAATGGTAGTACCATTTTACAATCCCACTAGCAGTGCACAAGAGTTCCAATCTCTCTGCAACTTTACCAGCATGTGTTATTTTCTGACCTGTTGAACTTTGCTATTATTGCTTGGGTGAGATGATATCTCATTGTTGTTTTGATTTGCATCTCTCTAATGATTAATGATCCCAAGCAATTTCTCATGTGTTTGTTGGCTGCCTGTATATCTCTTTGGAGAAGTGTCTGTTCAACTATTTTGCCCATTTGTGAATTGTGTTATTTGCTTTTTTGATGTTGAGGTGTTGAAGTTTTCTATAGATTTTGGAGATAAGTCCTTTATCATATATGTCACAGGCAAATATTTTCTTCCAACCTGTAGGTTCTCTTTTTACCCTTTTGATGAAGTCTTTCGATGTGCGTAAGAATTTAATTTTTAAAATGTCTGAGTCATCTAGCTTCTCTTCTATCTCCTGCACATTCTGGGTTATGTTTGACAGTCTATTTATGCCATAAATTAGGGATCCCAGATTTGTCCCTATTTTATCTTTGATGAATTTTATAGTTTTGGGTTTTACATTTATGTCTTTGATCCAGTTTGAGTTTGTTTCTGTGTATGGGGTGAGGTACGGGTCTTGTTTCATTTTTCTACAGGTGGATATCTAATTTTGCCAGCACATTTGTTAAAGAGTCTGTCTCTTCCCCATTTAATGGGTTTTGGACCTTCATCAAAGATCAGTTGTCCATAGATGGATGGGTCTATATCTGGACTTTCTATTCTGTTCCATTTGTCTATCTGTCTATCATTGTACC
>NW_006921671.1:4707392-4724304 GCF_000298275.1 Orycteropus afer afer
AACAACAACAACAACAATCCTCTCACAATTTGGAGGCTTTAAGTCCAATGCAAAGTGCCATGCTCTAGGGGCTGGGTGAAAGCCCCTCAACCTTGGGGTCCAGCTCTGCCTCCTGCTCCCGGCCCACTGGAGCTAGAGGCTTTTTTTCACTCAGACAGCTGCTGGCTCCTGAGGCTGAGAAGCCCCAAGGTTGACAAGTAAAAAGGTACAGTCCTGATGTTACCAAACCACACGGCAGGCCATTAACTTAAGTCCATTGTAAGTCCCAAAGTCGGCAGAGCATATAGCAGGCTGCTGAGCAACTACACGGCTACATGCAGGGTCCAAGCATGCCATAGGCTAGAGACCATTCCCAAGACTTCTCCTTTTATAGAGGAAGCAGACCACATCCCAAAGGCAGCTACTCAGCTGCCTGTGGTAGATCCCACCATGGAGCTGGTTGCCAGTCTCATCATGGGGAATAACTACCACCAGCTGCCCAGCACTCAACCAGGCCCAGCCAAGTTGACACACAAACATAACTACCACAGGTAGTATTGACATTTTCACAATATTTAGTCTACTTATCTATGAACAAGGCAGGTTCTTCCATTCATGTAGTGCCCATATTGTCTCTTGTAGCAGTGTTTTATAGTTTTCTTTGTATAGGTCTTTTGTGTCTCTGGTGAGGTTTATTCCTAGATATTTTCTCTTTTTAGTAGTTATAGTAAATGGTATTGTTTCCCTTATTTCTTTATCAGAGGACTCTTTGCTGGTGTTGAGGAATCCAACTGGTTTTTGTATATTGATCTTGTATCCTACCACTTTGCTGAACCTATCTATTAGTTCCAGTAGTTATTTTATTGAGTCCCTTGGGCTTTCTATGTACAGGATCATATCATCCACAAATAGAGACAGTTTTAGTTCCTCTTTGCCAATTTGTATGCCTTTTATTTCTCTTTCTTGCCTTATTGCCCTGGCCAGGACTTCCAATACAATGTTAAATAGAAGTGGTGATAGAGGGCATCCCTGTCTGGTTCCTGTTCATAAGGGAAATGCCTTGAATCTTTCTCCATTAATAATGATGTTGGCTGTTGGCTTTGCATATATGCCCTTTATTATGTTGAGCAATTTCCCTTCTATCCCTATTTTGCTGAGAGTTCTTAACAGGAATGGATGTTGGATTTTATCAAATGCCTTTTCTGCATCAATTGATATAATCATATGGTTCTTTTCATTTGTTTTGTTTATGTGGTGGATTACTGTGATTGATTTTCTGATGTTGAGCCACTCTTTAAAACCTGCTATGAATCCCACTTGATCTGTGTGTATTAATTTTTTGATATGTTGTTGGATTCTGTTGGCTAGAATTTTGTTAAAGATTTTTGCATCTATGTTCATGAGGGATATTGGTCTATAGTTTTCCTTTCTAGTGGTGTCTTTCCCCGTTTTTGGTATTAGTGTTATGCTTGCTTCATAAAATAAGTTTGGGAGTATTCCATCTTTTTCTATGTTCTGGAATAGCTTGAGTAGCATAGGTGTCAACTCTTTTCTGAATATTTGATAGGATTCTCCAGTGAAGCCATCAGTGCAAGGGCTTTTCTTTGTGGGAAGTTTTTTTATGACCTGTTCAATTTCTTCTTTCGGTATAGGTCTGTTCAAGTTTTTTGTCTCTGAGTGGGATAGTTTAGGTAGGTCTTGTGATTCTAGAAACTTGTCCATCTCTTCTAGGTTCTCAAATCTGTTGGAGTACAGTTTTTTTTATAATATTCTGTCAGTATCTTTTTTTATTTCAGTTGGTTCTGTTGTGATGACACCATTTTTGTTTATAATTCTTGTGATTTGGATCTTCTCTTTTCTTTTGTTAGATCTGCCAATGATTTATCAACTTTATTAATGTTTTTGAAGAACCAGATTTTTGTTTTGTTGATTTTCTCTATTGCTTTTCTGTTTTCTGTTTCATTTATTTCTGCTCTGATCTTTATTATTTCCTTGCTTCTAGATAGTGTAGGATTCTTTTGTTGTTCTATTTCTAGTTGTTGGAGTTGATCAGTTAGAGTGTTGATTTTGTTTCTTCACTCTCTTTTGATGTATGCATTTATTACTATGAACTGTCCTCTGAGTACTGCTTTTGCTGTGTCCCATAAGTTTTGGTATGATGTATCTTCATTCTCATTTGTTTCTAGGAATTTTTTAATTTCAGTTTTTATCTGTTCTGTTACCCAGTAGTTTTTGAGCAGTGAGTTGTTCAGCTTCCATATGTTTGATGCTTTTTCCTTGCTCTTCCTATTATTAATTTCTAAATTTATAGCAATGTGATCCGAGAAGATGCTTTGTAGTATTTCAATGCTTTTGAATTTATTGAGTTGTGTTTTATGTCCTAACATATGGTCTGTTCTAGAGAAGGATCCATGTGCACCGGAGAAGAATGTGAATTGTGCTTAATGCTCTGTATATGTCTATGAGGTCGAATTGGTTGATTGTTTTGTTGAGTTCTTCTGTATCTTTGTTGAGTTTTTTCTAGTTGATCTGTCCCTCCTTGAAAGTGGTGTGTTAAAGTCTCCTACTACTACTGTAGAGTTGTCTATTATCCCTTTTAATTCAGTTAATGTTTGCTTCACGTATTGGAGCACTTTCTTTGGGTGCATAAATATTTATTATTGTAACGTCTTCTCTGTCAATTGACCCTTTCAGTATCATATAATGTCCTTCTTTATCTCTTATGATGTTTTTCACCTTAATGTCTATTTTGTCAGAAAGTATTATTGCCACTCCTGCTCTTTTTTGGTTTCCATTGGCTTGGTTTTTTTTTTTTTTTTTTTTTTTTCCATCCCTTAACTCTTAATTTGCTTTTATCTCTGTGTCTAAGGTGGGTCTTTTGTAGGCAGCATATCGATGGGTCTTCTTTTCTTATCCAGTCTGCCACTCTCTTTCTCTTGATAGATCCATGTAGTCCATTCACATTGAATGTAATTAGCGGTAGGTATGAATTGATTGCTGTCATTCTGTTCTGTTTTTTTGTTATGTTGTTGGTGTTTCCTTGGTCCATATACTTTTCTGTGCTGAGTTCAGTTTGTTGGCTAATGCTTTCTCCCTTTTCTTCTTCATTGTTGGTTTTGTGCTTATTAAACCCATATGTTTCCTTCCTTCTGGATTTGCTTAGGAGGATTGTTACTTTTCTCTGTGGTTACCTTGGAATATATTCTTGTCTCTACATTTTTAGAACAGTGCATACTGTGAAGACATTGTCCTGTTTTCCTCTCCATTTGGAAGTTTGTACCTAGAAGTTTTATTCCCTCTGACAGGTTAGTTGCTGTTGTGTGCTGATTGACTTCCTTGATTTTTGGAGTACAAGGTTTTATGGTCTTATTTTGAGTTTCTATTTCTGATTGGTTTTAGTGTTGATACCACTTTCCTGATTTTGTTGATCTCTGTTGTGGGTTCTCTTTTGGAAGAACTACCTTAAGCACTTCTTGTAGGTTTGGTCTGGTTTTTACAAAATCCCTTAATTTCTGTTTATCCGAGAATGCCTTGATTTTGCCCTCATATTTGATGGATAATTTGGCTGGATATAGGATTCTTGGTTGGAAGTTCTTTTTCTTCAGTGTTTTATATATGCCACCCCATTGCCTTCTTTCCTGCATGATTTCTGCTGAGTAATCGGAGCTCAGCCTAACTGTTTGATATTATAAGTAATATTTCTTTTGTCCCAGGAAGCTCTCAAAATTTTTTCTTTGTCTTTGGTTCTGGAGAGTTTGATTATAATATGCCTTGGTGTTTTTCTCTTGGGATTTATCTTGTGTGGGGTTCTATGAGTTTCTTCGACAAATATCTTTTCTTCTTTTATGATATGGGGGAAGTGTCTGTTAGCAGCTCTTCCAGAATTTTCTCACTTTTTTTTTTTTTTTCATGTCTTCTTGTTCTAGAATTCCAATGAGTCGTATGTGGTTTCTTTTCATGTCATCACATATAATTCTTAGATTCTCTTCATTTCTCTTCAATCTTTCTTCTGATTTTTCTTCATGCAGGCTGGTGTCCAGGGATTTGTGTTCTAGTTGGGATTTGTGTTCTTCAACCAGTTCTAAACTACTCTTTTGTGCTTCTACTGTGTTGTGTAATTCTGCAATTTGGTATTCATCTTCTAGGTTTTTAACTGCTGTTTTTGTATGAGCTCTGATTGTGCATTAATCTTATTATTTTGTTCTTGAATGATTTTCCTGAGTTCTTCCAGGGAACTGTCTGTGCTCTCCTTGTTTCTGTTTGGGGTTTCCTTAAGGCTTTTGTAAAGCTTTATAAACGTATCTCCTAAATTCCTTCTCAGAAAATTCTATTGCCTCCTCTTCCTCCGTATTTAATGAGACCTTTGTTTGTGGTTTTGCTTCTAATGCCTTGTCCTTTTTTTTTTTTGTTTGATTTGAGGTTGTCTGTTGTTTCCTAGACTTTTTGAGGTTGTCTTTAACTGCTGGTTATGTATTGATTTGTTTTGTCTTGGTTTTATGGTTTAATATTTTGAAAAGGTGAAGCTGGTGTATTTTATTTTTTTAGTTATTAATTCAGGTATGCTCTGCAGTTTTCTTTGTGATGGTGGAATCACTGTGTGGAATGTAGATATGGGTTTCTGTTTGTCATAAAGAGGGTTTAGAGTTTGAACCAGGAGGTTTTATGTTGGCTGAATGTGGTTTCTTCTATTGGATGAGTGAAGTTATTGGTGGAGAAGGTGGGAGCGGAAGAAGGAAAGCTTGCTGCTGCTAGGGGTGGCTTCTAGGGCTTTGAGTAGGCTCCTACTCATGATTTTATACTGTTATTTACAGGCCTGCTGCTCAATTTCAGCAAAAATTCCAGTTGTTAGGGGGTTGCTGCTTTCTGCCAGACACATGCAAAAACCCCACTCCTGAGGCCCCTCAATACCAAAACGCTGACCCAAGATAACTTCCCAGCTCCGCAATCCACCGCGGGGGTTTCTCTCTCTGATCCTGCCCACCTGCGGCACAGGGCCATCTGACCTAGACCACAATCTGCCTTGGGAGTTCCTTGGTGGGTCCGCCCACCCACAGGGCCAAAGATCCGCTTGGTTTCAGCAGTACTATAGTCGGGAGAGTGCCTGCTAGTAATGTGTGGTACCAATATTACTGATAAAGTCAAGTGCAGGCCTCTCAGTGCCACTAAGCTGACCCAGGCCTACTCGGTGACCCACTGCGGTGGCACCTCCCTGGGCCCGCCCTTCTGCAGCACCACCAATGGACTCTCTGTTCATGTTTCAGCAGCACTAGACATGCCCATTTGCACCTAGCCGACCCAAGTTACTGATAAAACTTCAGGTGCTGAAGGTAGATCTTTGGGGTGATTGCTGGTATGCTGGTGTGGTCACTGGTATGCTGGTGTGGTGTGTCTTATTCCTTAACCCAAGGAGGTCTTGGATGGTCGTTCTTACCTGCCAGTCACTCCCCCAGGGAAGTCTCCGATAGCCTTTCTCAGCTGCCTACTGGTGCTCTGCAGGATAGATCTTCTGATCTTGTTATTTTTTTCTCCTGTACCTTTCTCTTTTCTAATTCTACTCCTCTGAGCTTGGTGCACTCTGACTCAGTGAGCGGTTCAGGGCACCAGAATCCCTAATTCAAACTGCTGTACCTAGTTTTTCAAGCACTAACATGCTAGAGGGAAATAGCATGGTGATTACTGATGAGACTCCATTTTGAATCCTCTGGGCTTTGCACCTCTATTAGTCTTTCTCAGAATCTCAAAGATTATGAACTATTATTGTCATCTTTACTGTTCAGTGTCTTTTTTTTTCCAAATAAAATTGTACAGAGTGTTATTTTATTGGGTCCTGGAAGGTCTAACCTTAGAGCAAAACAAGACTGTTAGAGAAAGAAACAAATTAAATGCCAATAAGTAGAAAACTAGCAACAGACATTTTTTCCTAAGGGATAAAATTACAAACTTATCAATCAGTTTTATTTATGAAGCCAGAAAAGCCAAATCATGTAACATAAAGTGTCAATAAAACTGTACTGAGAGTCAGGAAATCACCTACATCTGGCTCTAAGATTTTGAGAAAGCACTTAACTTTACTGAGCCTCAAATACTCATCTAAAAATTAAGAGGACTAGATCAGTGTTTTTCAAATAGGAGGTCACATCTCAATGGTAGATTTTGAAATCAATTTATGGATAGTAGCTAGCATTTTTAATGAAAGACAATTGATTAGAAATCAGAGTGCATCTCTTATCGTTATAGTAATGCTGTTTCAATAAATTGTTTCCATTCTTTGTGTTGGTATGGAATATAAAACATATATTTTTAAGTTTTATTTATTTTGTGGTTGCTGTTGAGAATATACACAGCAAAACATATACCATTCCAGTCACTGTCTGACCTCTGTGTTTTAGGCACATTGGTATTCTTTCAGACTCTGACAGGCCATATTTCTCCACATACTTGGATACTGTACATGCTATTTCCTTTTCTTGGAATACTCTTCCTCTCTTCCCTGCCTTCTTCACCATTTTTATAATCAATACTTATTGTATTGCAAATTTCAGCTCCAGTATCTCAATGTCATTGAATGCCCACCCCTACAAAAAGTCAAGCCTCTCAGTTGTATGCTCCCACATAACTTTGCTTTTCCTTCAAAATATTTATCATAGTTGGAAATTATACATTCAATCTTATGATTTCTGTTTCCTAATTGGATGGTAATCTTCAGGAAGACTGGAACCATATTTGATTGGCTCTCTATGGTATCTTCAGTACCTTAAATACCACCTGGCACCTAATAGATGCTCAATAAGTATCTTTGAATGAATGTATAGACAAGATAACAAAGTAGTAGACACTAATGTCATGTCTTTGAATTGCTGCCATTACTTCCCAGTTAGCTTTCCTGATTTCCACATTTCTTTGATTTAACCCATTCTGTACATACATATCCATTAGATTAATTTTTCCACATTTTTGATCCCTTGGTCAACATTCTAATAGCAGAGGTTTTGCTTTGGATACATTTTAAGTGGCATTTAAGGCTGTTTATTTATTCTTACTCCACCTTGTTCAAAAGAAGGACTTGATCTCTCAAGGCATAATCGGACACAACCCCAGATACATACCCTTATTTTCTATTTCAACCCAGGGCAAATAGGCCAGCCCCTCAGTATTTTCTCCTGCCTCTACCATCTCATTGCTACATATGCATGCTTATCTCTGTCCAATATCTTTGCCTGGGAAAATTATCTGTCCTTTAAAGTCATTCAGTGCCCCTACTAGTGATTTCACACAAAATTTATCTATCCTATTTCTGACCTTTATTCATGAATAGTACCTACAATAGACCCCACCCAGTCATAAGCTGGATTCAGAAGGGGATGTGGAATAAGGGATCTCATTGCTGGTGTCAGATGGATCTTGGCTGAAAGCAAAGAACCAGAATAATGTTTACTTGTGTTTTATTGACTATGCAAAAGCATCCAAGTATGTGGATTATAACAAATTATGGATAACATTGAGAAGAATGGGAATTCCAGAACACTTAACTGTGCTTGTGAGGAACCTGTACATAGACCAGGAGGCTGTTGTTTGAACAGAACGAGGGGATACTACATGGTTTAAAATCAAGAAGGGAATGCATCAGGGTTGTATCCTTTCACCATGCTTATTCAATCTGTATGCTGAGGAAATAACCCAAGAAGCTGAATTATAGGAAGAAGAACACAGCATCAGGATTGGTGGAAGACTTATTAACAACCTGCAGTATGCAGACGATACAACCTTCCTTGCTGAAAGTGAAGACGACTTGAAGCATGTACTGATAAAGATTAAATACTACAGTCTGCAGTATGGATTATACCTCAACATGAAGAAAATGAAAATCCTCACAACTGAACCAATAAGTAGCATCATAATAAATGGAGAAAAGACTGAAGTTGTCAAAGATTTTTTTTATTATTTGATTCCACAATCGATACCAGTGGAAGCAGCCGTCAAGACATCAGATAATGTAATGCGCTGGGCAAATCTGTTGCAAGAGACCTCTTTAAAGTGCTGAAGAGTAAAGATATCTCTTTGAAGACTTAGGTGCACCTAACCCAAACCAAGGAATTTTCAACTGCCTCATATGTATGTGAAAGCTGAACAATGAATAAAGAAGACCGAAGAAGAGTTGATGCTTTTGTGTTGTGGTGTTGGCTAAGAATGCTGAAAGTACTATGGACTGCCAAAAGAACTAACAAATCTGTTCTGGAAGATGTGTCGCTAGAATGCTCCTTGGAAGCTAGAATGGCCAGACTTTGTCTCACCTACTTTGGCCATGTTGTCAGAAGGGATTGCTCCCTGGAGAAGAATATCATGTGTGGTAAAGTGGAGGATCAGCAAAAAAGGGGAAGACCCTCAATTAGACAGATTTACACAGTAGCTGCAATGATGGGCTCAGGGATAGCAAAGATTGTGAGGCTGGCGCAGGACCAGGCAGTGTTTCATTCTGTTGTATGTACAGTGGCTATGAGTCCGAGCTGACTCAATGGCACCTAACCACAACAGTCATACTTTAACCTCTTATCTTGTTTTATTTCCATTTCACTCACCAGTAAATAAAATTATATCTACTCCTCACTTACTATCTCATTACCTGACATTTCACATTTATGACAATAGTGAAAACAAAAATCTACTATCTGATTATTTTGCATATTAACAACATACATCTGGCAGTAATGATGCTGAGGTGTGAAGTGAGACTAACATTGGCTGTTATGGTTAAGGTTATGTGTCAAGTTAGCTGGGCCATCATTTTCACACAATGACCTGGTCTTGGGAACTTAATCGTGTCAATAACTGAAGAGTGGGCATACATCATCAACCAATTGATCTGTCTTCCTCATGAGATTTTAAGGCATTGTAGCAAGACCTGACTCTAACCCTACTCCTAGAATGGGGCTTCACACAAAGCATGTTGTCAATTAATATTTGTTGGAAGAATGAATAGCAATTGTATACTAGTATAGTCTCTAAAGCTTCAGTAAAGATTCAGAGCAGTAAAATCCAGCATGTCACATTTGGGATTCCGTAATTCCAATTGGAAATTTTAAGTTGCCCAGTTCCTTACACATACCACATTGCTTCCACCTACTCCTCCTCTGACTCAATAGCATTTTTTATTACTGTGATTTGGGTGAAAATTTACAGAGCAAATTCACTTTCCATATAGCAGTTCACATACACTTTGTCTCGTGACATTGACCACAATTTACCACAATGCAACAGCTCCCCTCCCATTTCCTCCTGTTACCTCTTCCCTGTGTCCATCCCTCTATGCACTCCTGCCCACTGAGCTGTCTGCCTGTGCATAAGCAGCCCTTCTTTCTCCCATGATTGCTCTCTCCAAGGAGGGTATCTACCTCAGGTAAATGTTCAACTCATATGCCTGTCTTTTGTTTGGCTGGAAGCCAAAGGTGTGGGTTCATTTCCAGACCTGAAGGGCAGCTAGGGGCAATAGTTTCAGTGGTTCCACCAGGCTCTATCAGATCAGCAAAACTGGTCCCCCCCCCCCCTTTTTTTTTCTCCAAATGCTTTTGAGTTTTGGTCCACATTGTTCTCGTTCTCTATCCAGGATCTCCTACATAGATCTCCTTCCAACTGGTTGACAGTGGTAGCCAGACACCATCTAGTTCTTCTAGTCTCTTAGTCATATAGGCTGAAGATTGCATGGTGTACCAGTTGGTAGGACTAGTTGTTTCCATGACTTTTTGGTTTTCTTCATTCTTCTTTGCTCTGGACGAGGAGAGACCCATCGTTGCATCTAGATGGCAGCTTGCAAGCTTTTAAGATCCCAGTAGCTACTTGCCAAAGTAGGAGGTGGAACAATGTTTTGTGCAGTATATTATGCCAATTGAGCTTGATGTCCCCTGAGACTATGGTCCCAAGCCCACAGGTTCAACTTCTCGGTCCTTCTAGGTAGCTGGCTGTGACCAAGCAGTGACCACAACCTTGCACCTTGTCAGCTCTACTATACACCTGGGAATTCAGATCATACACATAAACTTATAGGACCATTGTGTGCCAACCCTATACATGTTCTTGGGCACACTCCCTGCTTCATAGACACCTACTAGTTCAGCCTGTCCACCTATCTATCCACCTGTATACCCATGTTTGCCTTCACTGACAATATAGTACTATATGAGCAAAAGGGTTCATCTTTCTTGTCTGTATCTCCCATGTACCTCTCTATGTCTTTCTCTTCCTCAATGCTTGCATGTTGATCACTCACATTTGGTATATTATCCTCTTGATGGCATTTTTATCAACAAGGTAGGTAATATCATTAAGGTTATACACAGCTGAGAGCTATATTTAGAGACTAAATACATTAAGATGCTACTTTGGCGCACACACTCTGAATGAAGCCCTTGCGAAAGGTTAGGTTTATATGTGTATACCATCTATCTACTATCTCAGTGGATAGAGAGTATGGACTTATTCTCCTTTTTTTATCTCTCACAGTAAATATTATAGTGCCTGGCAAATTAAAGGTATGTTAAGTGTATTTAGCACTTTATCATCTTATATGAAAAGGTTGTGTTTATTAACCATTTCACATAGGTATCCTACTTCTCAACTAGGTTATATATTTCCTGAGGTCAAGGTTTATGCAACTTTTGTAAACTCATAAAACTCATTATTAAAGATATCTGTGATCTTAAAATCAGCCCCTAAGAAAGTTGAGACAACTTTCTGCTGAGTCTTAAATTTGATTTCAGTATCAGGAATTTTTCATAAAGCTCTTCAACAACAAAAATGATTCCACTATGGATTCGGCAATTTTGTGCTTTCTTTTCTTGAGCTATGGTTTAAAATAAAATATAAATAAACCATCTAGCACATTTGTTAGACAAGACATTTGCCTAATTAATGCAAGTGAAATGGATCACAGAGAAGAACAGGAGTCAACTGATATCTAGAGGTGAAAGGTGTGAGATGTGTGTTACATAATGTAAATAAACACTACTAAACTATTCTTAAATTCATAGGTTATGTTAGCATTACCACACACCTCAAAGTGCTGATATTTCCCTTAGAGTTATTATTTTAATGAAGAAAACCTCAAGAGAACCACCCATAAATCAGTAACTACTAGAAAACGTTTTTATGAGAATAAGACCACGTCGGAGCTATGAAATGGAGAACAGTGCTGAGAACAAAAAATAGGGAAAGTGATTATAGAGTGTGATAAAAGTGATTACAGTTTATGGATTTCCTAATTTAGAGGACCCAAACAGGAAGCCTTCAGTGAAAATGTTATTTCTCCCTCTCATGTCAGTTCTTCATGGATATAGCACAGAATCAACAACAGATAATTTAGAGAACTTGACAGTAATCTCTTCACAAATGAAATTCATTACCTTTCACCTATCCAGCAGGCCAAAAAGGGAAGTCAAACAGAGACTGCAGGTTGATTAACTGGAAAAAAATCATAAAAGAAAGTGACTTTCATTACCATCAGCAGAGCCCCTTTACTTGGGATGTTATATACCAATAAATATTTTAAACTAGATACAGTGCATGTTGATGTGCATGTATTACCTGAATGCCTTCTCTAGAAGGAACAGTTAGAGGACCAGGAAAAAAAGAAGCAATATCTTCAAAATAGGAAACCACCCCCTCCAAAAAAAAAAAAAAAAAAAGGAGGAGTGGAACAAAGGGTAAAATGCAAAATTAAGAAGCCATTATGTCTATGCAGAAGGGCCTTACCCAGATTATCCCCATAAAGGCTAATGGAAGTTATACACATCAATTCCCTGAACATTCACAAGATGATAAATCCCATCATCCTGAACATTTTCCAAATAGATACGAATAGTCAGGATGCTACACTGGTATTACAATATGTTCATGGGAAATCTTATTCTTTTCCATAATGTCTTAGTAAACCTCTGAAATGAATGTTCTGAGTAGATAAGCACTAGAACAATGTACATTATCTAGAATTCATTTGTTTAATGTTCAAGATTTAGTCAGTTTTACTTCTAAATGACAACTCCACTGAAGCTCATTTATACATTTCTCCAACTTCTCCAATCTTCTAATTACTTATTCTGCATATGTTTCTTTGAGGAATAGCTATGACCTCTCACATAAAATCCTATATTATTCAGCCAAGGAGACAACTCTGTTCTAATCCATAAAAATGCATTAACAGAAAGCATAAAACATGATGGTGTGAATCTAATTGCCACTAATGCTAGAAGATTTAGAAATTTGAATTTGGTCTTTCAAATCTATGTTCTATTGCAAGTTTCCTGCTTACAGATAATTACCCTAGTTACAAAAAAAAAAAAGCCACTATCAGTCATAACAGAGCTAACATAACTGACCAATAATTCTGTACATCATTATGTGCAAATGTGTTTTGGTTTGGGGGTTATTTATTTATTTAAACTTATTTTCCATAGGGGTCAGATAAGTTACAGCAGGCTAGGTTTACATATGTGAGATACCTTGATGTCAAGTACATCACATGGGGAGATTGTCTAAATCCTGAATATTGTTGGAATTAAGGCATATTCTGTGAATTTAATAAGAAAATATCTCTAACTTATAAAAGCATATTTTAAATAATTAATAGCATGTCAGAATTAATTAATAAGAACAATTGTAATCTCCATTCGCTAGCTGGACCCTCTTTCTCTTTGTACCCTCTGGTCTTTCCAAATTTTGTTTTTGGTTCTTTTCTTTGGACTCAATCCATTTGGTCTCCACCACCACCAATGTGCCCACAACTCCCAAAGACCATGGTTCCAGATCCATGTATCCAACTGTCTATTGGATCTAAAAGCAACTCGTTCAAAAGAGAATTACTATCATTTGCTCAGAGTCTGTATTCTCTATCTAGTTGATGGCATCACATATCATTCACTTCTCTAAGCTAAGAACCCCCCAGACTCCTTTATCTCCCTTATCTTTTACATTCTGTCACCAAATTCTCCATAGTATGTCTAGACATCATTTTCTTACCTCCAGCCTCAAAGATACTAAATTTAGTTAAAACTTCATCATCTCTTTCATAAACTATGACAGTTATTCCTAACTGGAATAGCACTTTTAGATTCGTCCTATGTCAATTCATACTCCACCTTCATGATTGACTAACGCTTTTATAACAAAATAAATAAATTAATTTAATTTAATCTGACCATATTACTCCCCTGCCTTAAATCTCTCACCTATTTTGAGCAGAGGCACAAGCTCAAATATCTGAGGGGGCCAGGCAGGTATCAAATGAGAATGAAGTCAAATATCACATTAAACTATTATTTATCTGGGGGGAAAAAAAAAAGCAATGCGAATGAAAGGGAACAGGTATAAGACAACGCAGATAGAAGATTGGGACTGTAGCCACAACAAAGATATACATGCTCCATCTAAAGACATCTGAAGAATGCCACTGCTTCTTGGTTCTAGATCATTGTTTCCTGGGAATGTAAACCCAAGGTCACCAGATGTTCCAATTTTTCAAAAGAAACTGGAAGTCTGCATTAATATGCACAATTTCCAAATTTTAATGTTGAAAATATACCACATCTTAAAAACAAACATATGATGCCCTAATTTAATATTCAGGCTATCAGACTTCAACCTCTTTTCTAGTAATAAAGTTACAGCTCCTTAGCATGGCATACCAGGTCCTCCAGGACATATCAAAGAGCACAGGCATACCTCAGAGATATTGCAAATTCAGTTCCAGACCACCATGATAAAGCAAATACTGCAATAAAGCAAGTCACACAATTTTTTTGGTTTCCTGGTGCATGTAAAAGTTATAATTACACTATAGTCTATTAAATGTGTAATAGCATCATGAAAAAGCTTGAAATATTGTGAGAATTACCAAAATGTGACAGAGACACATGAAGTGAGTACATGCTGTTGGGAAAATGGTGCCAAGACACTTGCTCAATGCAAAGTTGCCACAAACTTTCAATTTGTCAAAAACACAATATCTGCAAAGTGCAATGAAGCAAAGTGCAATAAAATGACGTATGTCTGAATTCCTTTATTTTCCCTGCATCCAAACAATGTTCCACCCTACCATACTACATGCATTTCTTCAAATATGTCATGTTGTTTTAGGCCCTGATGCCTTTTAATAATCATTCCTATTCCTGGAATGCCCTGCTCCACCTACCTACCTCTTATTTTAATAGAAAATTCTTATTTAGTTTTCTAGGCTCAGCTCAAGTATCTCTTCCTCTGTGTAAAGCCTTCCAAGACCGAGTCAAGACAAGACAATTGTCCCATCCTTGGTATCACCACCGTATGCACCTATTATTGAATTATTCAGACTCAATTAAAATTATTTATTTAAAAGCCGTTTATCCTATCGGATGCTCTGGTGGCATAGTGGATAAGGCATTTATTTGGCTCCTAACCAGGTTAGTGTTGAAACGCACCAGGCACTCTGCAGAAGGAAGATAGGGCAACGTACTTCTGTAAAGATTTACAGGCTTGGAAACCCAACAGGGGTCACTGTGAGTCGGAATTGATTCAATTGCTGTGAGGGGTTTTTTAATCCTATCACATGGTGGTGCTCTTTGAGAGCATGGACTGCATCTTAGCTGCATCTTAGTCAGCTTTTTACATCTACTTCAGCCTGTATTACAACATTGCCAATAGCAGCACACTGTTGGTGCAGTAGAGTCAAGCGCCACTCATAATGGAATCACGTGACAGAGTAGAATTCCTTCCAGAGTACTCGAGGCTGCCATCTTTATGGGAGCAGATAGGTCTTTCTCCTGTGGGGCCATTCTGTGGATATGAACCACCAATCTTTCAGTTAACAGCTGAGTGCTTAACTATTGTACCACCAGGTCTCCTTAATACTACATTCCAAAAAAAACCTTACTTCCATCAAAACAAATCTGACTCATAGCCACCTCCACTGGGTTTCCAAGGCTATACATCTTTATGGAAGCAGACTACCTCATCATTCTTCCACAGAGCCAACTGGTGGGTTCAAATCAATGCCTTAACCACTACAGCGGCAGAGCTCCTTAATAGCCCATTGTTGTTGTTGTTATGTGCTGTTGAGTTGGCCCCGACTCACAGTGACCCTTCCTTGGGTTTCCAAGGTGGTACCACTACAGAAGTAGATTGCCCAACCTTCCTGCCAAGGAGTGGCTGGTGGGTTTGAACTGCCAGCCTTCTGGTTAGCAGTCAAGTACCTTAGGCACTATGCTACCAGAGCTCATTAGAGAACACATAATAATACTAGAGGTGAGTAGAAAATAAGTGATTATACCATTTTCTCCAGTTTATAACAGTCTTCACAACAGGGAAACAAAAAGAGTAGAGATCTAATTGATGTCTAAAAGAATTTAACTTTGGTTTCATATCAATAAGGAAACTTCAGCTATAACTGTGAAAAATGCCCATAATCTGCTTTTTCTTCCAGACTGGTCAGTCTTTCAGTCATAGCTCAGTGGCTTCAGTGAACAAACAGAAAATCTCATTGAAGTGTATTTACACAGGTATGTGTGTTTTAAGATGTTTTTTGACCTCTTTAAAAAATTGTTTATATTTGTATAATTTATATATAGTAAATTTCATCCTTTTAAGTATATAGTTCTGTGAATTTTGACAAATATACAGTTAGTTAACCACCACCACATTTAAGATAATGGAACAATTCTATCAATAAAAATGTACTTGTCACTCTTTGTAGTCAACTCTTTCCTCCACTCTCAGGCCATAGCAATGACTAGTCTATTTTCTGACTCTATAGTTTTGTTTTTTCCAGAATGTCATATAAATGGAATCATACACTATGTAAACTTTTGGGTTTGACTTTTTTCACCTAGTAAAATACAGTTGAGATGTATCCATGTTGTTGCATGTATTAGTAATTAATTCCCTTTTATTACTAAGAAACATTCCATTGTATTTATGTACCACAAATTGCTTATCCACTCACTACTTGAAGGACATTGAGTTGTTTCTAGCTTTTGGTGATCGTGAATTAAGCTTCTATAAATGTTAGTGTGCAGGTTTTTCTATGAACATACATTTTTATTTCACTTGGATTAGTACTTAGGTGTGGCACTGGTGAATCATATTGTAATTGTATGCTGTACTTTTAGAGAAACGGCTGTACCACTCTACATTTCCATCAGCAATATAGAGAGTTCCAGTTGCTCCATATCCTCTCCAGCAGTTAATACTGTCAGAGGGTTGTTTTTGTTTTTTCCAAGGAGGTGGGCTCATTATTTAAGCCCTTCTAACAGAAATATGGTGGTATTTACTTACATTTTTAATTTGCCTGACCTCCTTCAAATCATTTTCCTTCTTCACTCTTCTGTATTAGCTGATGTATCAGACATCTCTTATGCTCCAACTCATGTCTTCTTGGCCCATCTTTTAACTGTAGCTGTTTTGGCAACAAGTTCTTCAGAGATGTGACCTGACAGTACTCTAATCTCACCGTGCCTACACCTTGTATATATCACTTTCTGCCCTAGGGCTTCTCTGCCTTTCATATGAAATATTTGCACAGACTCACTTATTATCACATATGTGCAAACCTAGAAATGCAAGTTTATGTCCCATTGGGCAACCCTTGACCAATGGTAGATGAAAGCTGGTGAAACATACTTTTCCATCCCTTAGTAGAACAGTCCTAAGGCACATTTTCTATGGCTCCTCACAAGGTTCCTAGAGGGAGTGAACAAAGTATTACCCATAGTGGTGATAAGCAAAATAATGTACCCTGGTATTGACTTTACCTCCTTCCATGTTTGACTTTCCCAATACTCCTACTTCTCTGCCTTGAGATCACCTCCCAAAATAAAGTACCTCCATATAAGCCCTGATCTTGAGCTCTGCTTTGGATGAAATTCAGGTAATGTCACCTTTTGAAAGAATTTCAGCTCAAAGGGAAGAATATAAC
>NW_006921671.1:4725274-4734710 GCF_000298275.1 Orycteropus afer afer
ATTGCCCAACCTTCCATCTGAGGAGTGGATGATGGGTTTGAACTGCCAGCCTTCTGGTTAGCAGTCAAATGCCTTAGGCACTACACCGACAGAGCTCCTGGGGATCTTGTAGAGGTTTAGCTTTTTTTCACTTTTGACAGCAGACACCACCTTTCCTAGTTGTCTATACAAAAGTAGGATTTGTTAACTACTTTTTTGTTAGCAGGAAAACGCTAGTCTGTTCAGAAGGATATATTTCTCAAGTTTCTTGATAACAATACAAATATAACAACTCTTTTGACACAGATCTTTTTTTGGCACATATTGTATGCTAGCTGAGTGTCTGGGAAGGTGTATTTTCATGCTAAATAAAGCATTTATTTTTTGAAAAAAGTAAAAGCTGATATATAGGTAGATACAAGTCACATATATCTGTTCTTGTATGAGAGAGCTCCTGAATTTCATTTAGAGTTTATAGAGTGTGTAGATAAATAATGGAAAACAGCTCCTGGGAAAAATGAACAATCTAGGTTGGATTTGATTTTAGATAAAAAAGTATACAGAAAATTATACAAATAATTGTTTAATATTCATAATACTCAATTGTTGAAACCATTTACAACATACTGCCTTCACGAAATTGATCCATTCTTTGTCTTAATCACCATCATCTTCACTTTCACTAATGGAATTAAGCTACTTTGAGGGTTTTATGTTACTCTTCTGAATGTCTTAGATACTAATTCACCAGTATATGAATAACTTCAGTATGCCTTTTTATGATACTCAAACCAGATAAAATACGACCTGCTAAGTGAGAGTATAACTATCATTTAAATAACATGCCTTAAAACCAAACTTATTTTGTCACAAAATAATAATTATCACTTCTCTATTTCCCTGGCCACTCAAGCTTAGAAATTTCAGGCATCTTACATCTCCTTGTCTCCCCATAGTAAATCAAGTTATATTAATTCATCTTTTGTTTTATTTGCTCCTCATTTTACATTCCTTCACCTTCTAGGCAAGTCTAAAAGGCAAGCTGTTGCCCAGCTGGTTAATATCAGAACCAATTATAAGTTAGCTCTGAGAAGACAGGGAAATTATCTGACAAGCTTCAAGAGAGCATTCCAAGAGGCTTACATAAGAAGATTTATAGTGGGAATTTCTGGGGAAAGCACAAAGTGCTCATCATCAGACTTCCAAAGTATAATCTTAGAAAAAATCTCAGGGGCAAGCAGAGCATGCGTTAGAGGCAAGTCTTAAATGGCAGCTTGCTTCCTTGATGGAGGAGAGAGGCTTTGGTAACTCCTCTCTGTACTTCTATACCTCCAGTTTATGGAGAATAAAGCACAGGTCTTAGACAGAATGCATAAAGTATCCCTGAATGAAAGTCAAAAAGAAAAAGAGCACAATGACTACCAATTCTTTGGTATGTGAAAGAACATGACATTACTAAGAAAAAGAGGAAATTCTGTAATGCCTCTCTGTATATCAGGTATGAGACTCTGCCCAAGAATGATAGAATCAGACATGCTGGAAAAGCAGGAAAATCTCTTGTCCCAGGGACATGGTGCTGGGCCAGCAATGGGTAAATAGTAAGTAGCTTACTGCAGATGATAGAGACAGCTGAATGCAAGCTTGATGTGGAGATCAGGGACCAATTTTAGAGTATCCAGCCAAGGTTCAATGAGACCTTGAGTAGAATCAAGTACAGCAAACTCCACATTTCTACTCACTTATTGCAAAAGGATGAAACAATGAAATACAGACTTCTCTTGAACCTTAAAGATTTATCTTAGAAAACTGAAGCAATGGTGTCTCAAGGGGTGGATTCATTTTTTTCTTCTAATTGTGTTTGGTATTTGCCTCTTTCCTAGCAGACTATGGCAGGAAATCAGCCATCTCTACTTCGCAACCAAGTCTGTAGCTTCTGCTCTTCTTGAGGTTATCCTTGAGTGCTGTTTCTCAATGCTCACAAAGCCACCAAACTCTCAGAGTGCTAACCAACCATGTATTTCATCCAGTCCTCCTGTGCCCCAGTAATCTGGAGTTTTCCATGGAAAGGGTGTCATGCTCAAAACTTCCTGCTCCAAAGGGCTCAGACACTGTGCCATCTCTCATCAACTTTCATTGATCTGTCTCAGACACCTGAGCACCTGAGTAGACACATGGCATGAGACTATAGGCTTAATTTGTTTTTCAGAATCTACCTCCCTCCACTGTACTCCCTGAAAAATATTATAAGTTTCCTGTAAAGGATTCTAACCCCAGCCACTGACTATTTCTCAGAAAAGCAAAAACTGTACCAAAAGAAAACACATCGGGCCCTGGCCCTTATTCTGGGCTCTGAGCCTAAAGTTGCTGATCTCTGTTCCAGGATAGCAGTTAACCCAATATACAGATGACTCCACACTAGAATTCACAATGTCTTGCAGAAGGTTTCAATATTTTACTGGAATATACCTTTGAGTGGACTTTGGCTACTCAACATGTGGTTCATGGATTAGCAGCAACAGTAATCACCTTGGAGGTTGTTATAAATGTGTACTCTCAGGATCCAACCCAGACTCTGCAGCTTAATGAGATCTCCAGATGCTTCATATTCACATTAAAGTTTCAAAAGATAGTGCTACAGACTATATTCTCAAATATCACCATTTCAAAAAGTTATGTCATTGACAACAACACTGCTCACAGATTTGAGTCATGACTACAAATACTTGTAGTCCATCTGCGTCTATAATACATAGCCACTGTGATTCTACTCAGAGATGCAGGCGTCTCTGTTGCTGGTGTTGTCATGCCCAAGCAATTACACATTGAAATATGTATTATTACATACGAAATTATTTTCTTTTTATTTCTACTTTACATTACTACTAGGGAATTATATTGATTTTTTTAAAAAAAGTTTATGAGTATAGGATAACTATATTTTCTATAGATTTCATTTTGGAAGAATAAATGAGATATTAAAAAGTTTATGTTATCAATAGAGGGCATAAGGTTGAGGGCTTCGGGAACCACTCTCAAAGGTTATCAAAAAAACGAAACTCACTGCTGTTAAGTCAGATCTGACTCATAGCGACCCCTCCTTGGGTTTCCAAGGTGATATCACTATGAAGTAGATTGCCCAGTCTTCCTTCCATGGAGTGGCTGGTGGATTTGAACCTCCAGGCTTCTGCTTAGCAGTCAAATACCTTAGGCATTACACCACCAGAGCTCCTGTCAAAGGTCATAGGAAGCCATTACATAGTATTAAGCAAGGAAGTAACATCATCCCGCGTTTTGTTTCAGGTAGATTACTCTAGTGGATGTTTGGAAAACACATTTAGAGATGCAAAGCTGGTATTAAGGGAATCAATGTGAGAGATGACTTCTTTGGTCTAGGCATATCTGACAAGTGGTCATAGATGAGTAGGAAAACTGGACAGGGAAGATTCGCACAAGCAAAGCATGTCAAAAGAAAGGAGCAAATAAACAGGGTCAGATATAAGATAGAGGCCCTCAGTATAAATTAGCAGTTAGATATCCACAAAATGTGTGCACAGTTGGGAATAAACAAGGTCAACTCAATTTGCCTTGACATGAATGTTGGAGGGGAAAAAACATGGAGCAGGAAAAAGTGGAAAAAAGAATCACTTCCTCTCTTTTCTCCAAGTAGCATTTTCCCTTTTATTCCTATCAGTATATCCTCAGGAGTGATCCCTTAGTCTTTTGGAAACAACATTGCTAACACTCTGCAGAATGAATGCTAGTTTCACATTAAATATCAATTACTTACATCACTTCTGGCAGACCAATTTTTTGTAACTTGGTGTTCTTCTCCATGGCTTTGGGATAATAATTTGTCCTCTCTCTTAAGATAGTTACAATATTAGAAAAATATGTTGAAGTTTTCATAAAATTAAGAAATATAACTAAATTATGATTGTTATATTGTTTAGATTTAGATTGTATAATAGGGTTTCTATTCAGAGCATCTGTAGGCAAGAGTGGGAACCAGGCCATTTGCTTCTAGATAGTAGTTAGGTTATTCCTTCCTCAAAAAAGAAAGAACTTTTTGATATTAACACTTTTATATGGCTTCATACTAGGGAATTTATGTGAACGATGGGGCCTAACAGTTCTGTGGCTTTTGGAGTCTCTTTTTTTTTCCTCAAACCTCTGTCAATTTAGTTTTATAATCAAAGTATATTCTTTGGAGACCTTTGGTGACAGCTGGAAGTCAAATTTGCAGGTGGTTGTATTTATTCAAGGTATTTTGTAGAATATTCTTGATGGGGAAAATTTAAATTGAAAAAAAGTCTCTAGAGAAATCATTATTGCTTTAGAAATGTGTAAGTAGTGATGATGACTTTTTAAATGTACATATTATGGTGAGCATGTTTCCTGTAATGGAAGTTCCAGACAGAATCAGTGATGTACATCATCTTTAGTACTTCTCAGTACCCTAAGAAGTTTATGGCCTGAGCATTTGTTTACTTTATAGTCAAAGAATTACTATTACACCTCTAGATTCCTGACAAAGTTTCTTTTTTTCTTTTTTAGAAATATGCCCACTTTCTTTCAGTAAGGAAATAAAAGTAAATTATTTAATTAAATAAAAGAATTAACTCATGAAATGGTTCTATTTAGCTGAAAACTATTTATGTGACATGAAGCTTTTCAAAAGTCTTATCAGGCCAGGACAAAGTACTAGAAATATACTGGGTTAGCAGCCAAAGCTACCTCATTATACCATTGAGCCAAATTTATACTGGGCATGAAGTGTCACATTAGGTGAGTTGAAACTCCATTCAGACATACAAGATGGCATTTTCATGATCAATGATGAGGACTTTTTTTTCAGCCATTTGAAATAGCTGTGAACTAAGTAGGCATCCAATATGGTCATTTATTTACAGATAATAATGGTGCTGGAACAACTTTGAAAAGGCCTCTTAGGTCAGACAAAGCCCCATTATTTTAAATGTCACATATTTGTTCTGCAATATGTATGCTTTCTTAATATGACAAATGGAAATAAGTATGATTATTAATGGTAATTATCAGCCTATAATATAAATTTCAAACTATCCAGCTAATACTAGATATTCACTCATGCAAATCCACTTTAGACACACTCAAACTGCATCGTACATGTGAATCATAGAATTTTAGAGCTAGAGATAATTTAATCCAACTCTCTTCTCCAACAAAAGAAGAAAGTGATGTCTGGAAATATTAAATGATTTGTCCAAGTCCACATAAATAATTCATGCCAGTGCAAGAACTGGAATTCAAGAAATTCTTTCAAGAAGCATTAAGCTGTTGGAACTAATTACAGCAGATACCTTAAATCCAATTATGGTTTGCAAATATATATCAGACATATGTTGAGAATATATCATCCATGAAGAATATTCCCAGGACTACAGCATATGAGGTAGGCAGATGCAGAGGGGTTAGGAACAACTAAGTGAGATGAACTTGTCTGCCAGTTTGTCATCCTGAAATGGCTTATGTGTTGATGTGAGGCTGGAGGCTATGCTGCTGTATTGCAGAATGCCAGCAGGGTTACCCATGGTGGAGAGATTTCAGCAGAGCTTCCAGGCTAAGACAGACTCAGAAGAAGGAAGAGGCCCTACACTTCTCAAAGAATGGGTCAATGAAAATCTTATGAATAGCAGTAAAACACTGTCTGATATATTACTGGAAAACTTTATGAACAGCCCTGAAACACTGTCTGACATAGTGCCAGAAGATGAGCCCATCAGCTCAGAAGGCACTCAAAATTTGACTGGGGAAGAACTGACTACTCAGAGTAGAAATGACCTTAACAATATGGATAGAGTAAAGCTTTCAGGACCTCCACTGGCTGATGTGGCATGACTCAAAATGAGTAGAAACAGATGCAAACATCCACTAATAATTGGAACATAGAATGTATGAAGTATAAATGTAGGAAAATTGGAAGTTGTCAAATATGAAATGGAATGCATAAAGATTGATATCCTAGGTATTAGTGAACTAAAATGGACTATTTTGGCCATTTTGAATCAGACAACCATATCATATACTATACCAGAAATGACAAATTGAAGAGGAATGGTGTGGCATTCACTGTCACAAAGACTGTTTCAAGATCTGTCCTGAAGTACAATGCTGTCAGTGATAAGATAATATCCATATGCCTACAAGGAAGACCAGTTAATACTACTATTATCCAAATTTACCTACCAACCACCAAAGCCAAAGATGAAGATACTGAAGATTTCTATCAACTTCTGCAGTCTGAAATTAATAAAACATGAAATCAAGATATGTTGATTATCACTGGTGACTGGAAAGCAAAAGCTGGAAATAAAGAGTTACTGGTAGTTGGAAAACATGGCCTTGGTGCTAGAAATAACACTGGAGATCACATGATAGAATTTTGCAAGACCAATGACTTATTCATCGCAAATATCTTTTTTCAACAACATAAGCATGACTATACGTGTGGAATTCACCAGATGGAGTACACAGGAATCAGACTGACTATACTGTAGCAAGAGGTGATGGAAAAGTTCAGTATCTTCAGATGAAACAAGGCCAGGAGCTGATCGTGGAACAGACCATCAACTGCTCATATGCATGTTCAAGCTGAAGCTGACAACAATTAAGTCCACAAGAGCCAAAATATGGCACCTTGATATATTCCTCCTAAATTTAGAGACAATTTAATAGGAGAGATTTGATGCATTGAAAACCAATGACTGAAAAACCAGAGGAATTGTGGGATCGCATCAAGAACATCATCCATGAAGAAAGCAAGAGGTCATTAAAAAGACAAGAAAGGAAGAAAGACCAAAATGGATGTCAGAAGAGACACTGAAACCTGCCCTTGAGTGGAGAGTAGCTAAAGCAAATGGAAGAAATGACAAGATAAAAAAGCTGAACAGATTTCAAAGAGCAGCTCGAGCAGACAAAGCCAATTACTATAATGAAATGTGAAAAGACCTGGAGATAAAGAACCAAAAGGGAAAAACACACTTGGCATTCCTCAAGCTGAAAGAACTAAAGAAAAACCTTAAGGCTTGCGTTGCAATATTGAAAGATTCTATGGGCAAAATGGGAACTCTGGTGGTGTAGTGACTAAGGCATTTGACTGCTAAGCAGAAGACTGGTGGTTCAAACCCACCAGCTACTCCTCAGAAGGAAGATTGGGCAATCTACTTCCCCATAGTGATACCACCTTGGAAACCTAAGAAGGGGTCACTATAAGTTGGATCTGACCTGACGGCAGTGAGTTTTTTTTTTTTTTTATGTTTTGATTTATGGGCAAAATAATAAATGATGTGGGAAGCATCAAAAGAAGATGGAAGGAATACACAGAGTCACTGTACCAAAAAGAATTGGTCAATCGTCATCCATTTCAGGAGGTGACATATGATCAAGAACCCAATGGTATTGGGAGTTCTAGTGAGATGGCAGAATAAGCAGAAAGACTGCACAGACCCTCTTCAACATAGAAAAGGGGAACCAATTAACAAAGACACAGAAGATAATCCTGGACCCCTGAATTTTGAAGGGAAGGATATAGAAGTGGACTAAACTCCAACTAACAGAAGAATTTGCATGAAAACACCAAAATAGGAGACATATGGAGCTGCGGTCTGGCAGCAATGATGACAGCACAAACAGATTGGATATTGCCGAGTGGAATTAGAACCTAAGAATTAACCTAAAAATCAGGCTGCTACCCAGGGACTTCACGGAGGACTATTCTGGTGGCTGTTGAATAAAAGGGGAAGCAGCGAAGAGGAAGGGGGCTGAGCTGTAGATTTTTTCCTGCCCAGAGGGTGCACCATTTTGAATTTTTACAAGTGGTATGACAATTTTGGATATTTAAAGCAACAGTATTCTGCCAGATTCCAAGGATTTAAGAATAGGCTCCATTTGCAGGGAAACACAAGGACATTCCAGATGCCAGTGACTGGAAAGGTGCGATATTCCCCTTTTTACCCTTATATGCCACACCTTCTTGGTGAAGGAAGATGTGGCAATCCCTCATTCCCACCCACCTTCTACACCAGCAGGAATTCCATCCCAGTACATGTGCTTGGATGGATCCTGGGTGCCCTGCCCTGCCCTGCCCCGTTTTGTTTTTTTTTTTTAGATTGTTTGGTTTGTCTGTTTTAAAATTATTATTATCACTATTATTATTGGCCTTTTTCTTATTATTCTTTATTCTTGCCTTCCCAGGTTCTAGTTTTCAGCTTTTTCTCTTTTCCCTGTTCCTGGTTCCTATTTTCTTTTCCTTCCTCATGGTTAACCCCATTCCTTGTTTTTCTTTTTGCATTTTTCCCACTTTTCTCTTCATTATTCTCCTACTCTACCTTTTTTCTCTTATTGACCACTCCCCAGATATTGCAAGGTTTTTTCTTTTTCCTTTATTCTTTTTTTTTGGTTATTGTTCCTGTATGATTACCAGGTGTGTGTTTTTATCCATATACTTTTACTTTTTTGATGGTTATTCAATTGTTATTTTTGTTTAACTGAGGGGAGACAGCAACAGTCCCCATACAACACAACTACACACACACCTCCTGCAGTTTCACAGTTTCACATACTGAGTGAGAGCTACCACTTTCTTCTCCACCAATGGGCCAATGATAAACAACCATCAACAATAGCGTGACTCATCCTTAGCTGCTCTTCACAAGCAGTTATCAGAGATCTAAGTACAACAATGTCACAATGTCTCAGAGACAACAGATCATCACAGTCTACACAAAGAAGCAAGATAAAGCGGTAGAAACAAGGGGGCAGGATACAGACCCAGAATACATCCCTGAGGAAGAAGCAGCATTGGAACTCTCTGATAAGGAATTCAAAAGAATTATATATAGACATCTTCAAAGGATGGAGAGAGATCTCAAGGAAAACACTGACAAAATTAAGGAAAACACAGACAAAGCCCTTGAACAAATTTGGAAGAAAATACAAGAACAAAATGACAAAATAAATGAAAAATTAGAAATGATTCAAACTCTACAGATAGAAATCCAGAAGATTAACACTAAATTAAATTGTCAGAAATAGATAACACATTGAAAGGGCAAAGGAGTAGAACTGATGGAATGGAAGACAGAATTAATGAGATTGAAGACAAATACCTGAATACTTCTTTGGAAAGGGATAAGTCAGAAAAAAGATCATAACAAAATGAAGAAAGCCTAAGGTTCATGTGGGATACCATCAAATGGAATAACCTACCATGTCATTGGAATTCCAGAACAGGAAAAGAAAAATAAAACCACTGAGAAAATTGTCCAAGATTTGTTGGAAGAGAATTTCCCTGATATGATGAAAGATATATGAAAGAGAATATATCCATCAGGAAGTCCAATGAACCCCAAACAGGATAGACCCCAAAAGAAAATCACAAAACATATCATCATCAAACTCATCAAAACCAAAGACAAAG
>NW_006921671.1:4734975-4736991 GCF_000298275.1 Orycteropus afer afer
CATTGTACTGGGAGTCCTAGCCAGGGCAACAGCCAAGAAAGGGAAATCAAAGGCATCCAAATTGGTAAGGAAGAAGTCAAACTATCCCTATTTGCTGAGGATATGATCCTATACCTAGAAAACCCAAGAGACTCACTCAAAAATCAACTGGAACTAATTAAGAGATTTAGCATAGTGGCAGGATACAAGATCAACATCCAAAAATCAGTTGGATTCCTCTACACCAGCAAAGAGATTGCTGAAAAATAAATGAGGTAATCAATACCAATTACAATATCTAACAAAAATAAAATAAAATACTTGACATGAATCTTACCAAGGACACAAAAGACCTATACAAAGAAAACTATAAAAAACTACTTCAAGAAACCATAATAGGTCTACATAAATGGAAGAACATCCCATGCTCATGGATAGGAAGATTGAACATTGTGAAAATGTCAATTCTACACAAAGCTATCTATACATTCAATGCAATCCCAATCCAGATCCCATCAACAGTTTCTAAGGATATGGAAAAACCAATCACTAACTTCATATGGAACGGCAAGGGACCTCAGATAAGCAAAACGCTAATGAAGAAGAACAACAAAGTAGGAGGTCTCACGCTGCCAGATCGCAAAACCTACTATACAGTGACAGTAGTCAAAACTGCCTGGTATTGGGACAATGACAGACACATAGACCAATGGAATAGAATTGAGAACCCAGAAAATAGATCCAGCAACCTATGGTCAGCTGATCTTTGACAAAGGGCCTAATCCATTAAATGGGGAAGAGAATGTTTAATAAATGGTGCTGGCAAAACTAGATATCCATTTGCAAAAAATGAAACAAGATCTGTTCCTCACACCATACGCAAAAACTAACTCAAGATGGATCAAAGAGTTAAATGTGAAACATAAAACTATAAAGTTCCTCAAGAAAAAACTAGAGGCAAATTTAGGGGCTCTAATACATGGCAGGAGGAGTCAGCTGCAGGGATCCAATTGAGGGGAGGGAACTCAGGCCACAAGTGGCAAGGTGTGAAAGTGGGGGAAAGGAGAAGACAAATGCCAAGGGTGCCGGGACAGAGCAAGGAGGCAGCAGAAGGGATACAGGTAAGGGGAGGTTGGAGAGGTTTCAAACAGCTAAGGGAGACAAATTTGTCTGTCGATTTGTCCTACTGTGGTGACATGTTTCTGTGAGTCTTGAGGCTGTGCCACTAGTGTTTCAAACCCAGTGGGGTCCACATTGTGCACAGGTTTCAGTGCACTTTGCAGACTGAGACAGACAAGGAAGAAGGAAGAGGCCATCCACTTCTCAAAGAACTGCCAGGGAAAACCTTATGAACAACAGAGACACTGTCTGATACATTACTGCTCAACTTTATGAATAGTCCAGAAACATTGTCCAATACAGAGGAGGAGGGTAAGTCACTTAGGTTAGAAGGGTCTCAAAATAGGACGGGGAAAGAGGTGCATCATTAGAGTAAAACCAGCCTTACTCATACGGATAAGGTAAAGCTTTCAAGACCTCCATTTGCTGATGTGGCATGACTCAAATTGAGGAGAAACAGACACAAACATCCATTAATAATCAGAACATGGAATGTAGGAAGTATGAATCTAGGAAATTGGAAGTTGTCAAAAATGAAATGGAACACATAAGGATTGATATCCTAGGCATTAGTGAGCTGAAATGGACTGGTTTTGGCCATTGTGAATCACACAACCATATGATCTACTATGCCAGGATGACAATTTGAAGAGAAATGGCATGACATTCATCATCACAAAGGATGTTTCAAGATATGTCCTGAGGTGCAATGTGATTAGTGACAGGATAATATCCATACACCTGCAAGGAAGACCAGTTAATATGACTATTATTCAAATTTATGCACCAACCACCAAAGCCAAAGATGATGAAATTGAAGATTTTTATCAACTTCTGCAGAAGAAAGGGGGATAAAAGCCAGGAACCTGGAGAGAAGAGCAGTCAGCCCCAGGGATACAGGTGAGGAGAGACAACACA
>NW_006921671.1:4740561-4756632 GCF_000298275.1 Orycteropus afer afer
ATGATGGGCTCAAGTATAGCAGGGATTGTGGGGCTGGCACGGGATCGGGCAGTGTTTCATTCTGCTGTGCATGGGGTCGCTATGAGTTGGAAACGACTCGAGGCATTTAACAACAACAACGACATGTACTTAGCACTCACTAAATATTTGCTGAATGAATGAATCAATCAACCCAGTAATAAAAGCTAAAACCTGGCCGCCTTCTCTGGCTCTTCCCTCTCTCTCACCCAGTTCTGTCCATTTAGCTTTCTAAATATACCTCTACTCCTTCTTTTTCAACTTCATTACCACAACTCCACTTCAAACTATGATTATTTTTCACCCAGACTATGGCAATAGATGACTGACTGTCCTCCCCATAGAATCCATCCTCCCTGCAGCTCCCAGACTGATCTCAAAACACACCAGTCTCCTACTAAAACTTTTCAATGGCTCCTCATCACGTATGTGGACTAAAACTCCCTCAACTTGACATTGCACACAAGGCCATTACTCTCCGACCCACACTTTATAAAGCCGCAGCACAAAACTGCTTTTGTACGATAACACATTTTGTCTGACCTGAGGGAGACTGGCTCATCTCTTTCCAAATGCTGCTGCTCCCTTCTGCTCCCTTCTGTAGGTTATGTGCCCTCCTCCATGCTTCCATAATTTTAATACATATTTCTTCTGTGGCACTTACCACAGTCCATAATAATTATGTGCTTGTGTGTGTGTTGAGCAGTTCTGGTGGCACAGTGATTAAAGCATTTGGCTGCTAACCAATAGGTTGGCAGTTTGAACCCACCAGCCACACCATGGGACAAAAGATGAGGCAGTCTACTTCTGTAAATATTTACAGCCTTGGAAAACTATCGTGTAGTTCTACTCCATCCTATAGGATCACTATGAGTCAGAATTGATTCAATGGCAGTGGGTTTGGTTCTAGTATGTGTATGTCTCTTCTGGGAGCTCTGGTGGCATAGTGCCTAAGGCATTTGATTGCTAACCAGAATGCTGGCGGTTCGAACCCACTCCTCAGAAGGTAGACTGGGCAATCTACTTCCACGGAGATACCGCCTTAGAAACTCAAGGAAGGGTCACTATGAGTTGGGACTGGAATCGGACTTCCTGGAGGATATCTTACTCATCTCTGTATACCTAATGCCTGCCATAGTGCTTGGCATATGGTGTTCTTGTTGTTGTTATATGGTGTCGAGTCATCTCTGTGGCGTATGGTAGGTTCTCAATAAACTCTTGTTGAAATAGTAAATGAATTAGTTATACTGTATATAGAAAATAATGATTTTATAATAATCAATAAGTATGTTAGAAACAAGCAACTTGCGTGATTTTCAAATACCCGTGTCTTTTGCAAATTCCATCTTTTGTGAAAGTAAAGAAATATGCATAGAGCCCAGAAGAATCAATTTAAACATGTCTCTTATTTTCCTTTCATGCCCAGGAATTTGATTCTCTTTACAGGCAGTCCCCAGGTTATGAATATCTGACTTCCTGACAATTACTAAATGTTCTTTGTTGTTGTGGTTATGTGCCATTGAGTTGGACCTGAGCGACTCCTCCTTGGGTTTCTCAGGCTGTATCACTATGGAGGTAGATTGCCCAACCTTCCTTCCAAGGAATGGCTGGTGGATTTGAACCACCAGCCTTCTGGTTAGCAGTCAAGTGCCTTAGCCACTATGCTATCAGAGTTCCCAAACCAAACTCACTGCTGTTGAATCAGATCTGACTCATAGTGACCCCTCCTTGGGTTTCCAAGGTGGTATCACTACGGAAGTAGATTGCCCAACATTTCTTCTGAGGAGTAACTGGTGGGTTTGAACTGCCAGCCTTCTGGTTAGCAGTCAAATGCCTTAGGCACTACGCCACCAGAACTCCCAAATGTTCTTTAATGTTATGTAAATTTGTCCTCACTTTGAAATGATTGAACCAACCCCAACTCTCAGCAAATTCTTTATCATAATCACCTTCACTTGCTACACAGTGCAGCTTTTAAATCATTGAAAAGGCTTCAAGTATTTTCTTGCACTAAAGTAAGGCTAAATAAGAACAGTATGCACCTTTCCAACCTACCTACAAATTCTTAAAGACACCATTAGAATAAGATCCCAGTTGTACCCGACTGCTTGTATTACAAATGCCTCGGTACCAAGGGATTGTTTTTATTCCTTTTTTGTCCAGCTTTATCCCTTCTCTAATCTGCCTCTCTCACCCACAAAAAAAAAAAGTATTTCCAGCAAGCAACTATAACAAAATGAAACATTTGTTATAATGAGACAATATAGAAGCTCAATATGCATTATTTTAGACAGTTACAAAAATGAAGATTTTTTTTAAGCAGTCTGCAGTGCAAATATTCTTCTTCTTGTTGTTGTTATTTACCATCGAGTCGGCCCCGACTCATAGCAACCCCTCTCCTTGGGTTTCCAAGGCAGTATCACTACGGAAGTAGGAATGCCCAACCTTCCTTCCGAGGAGTGGCTGATGGGTTTGAACCGCCAGCCTTCTGGTTAGCAGTCAAGTGCCTTAGGCACTATGCTACCAGAGCTCCTAATGAGAGCCTAGGGTCACGGAATTAGAAGTACTGATTGCTCCACCAGGTAGAAATGTACTTGGATACCACAGATAGCAAAAAAAAGATTTCCTTCACAACTAATATATTTAATTTCTCCATTATCACCCAGAGAGCCCTATGAAACTACATGATATACTAAAAAGATGTCTTGTATGTCCATTTGCAAACAGTCAATGCTGAACTTGAAATTCTTCTGACAAAAGATTACTTATGCCATCTGGAGCTAAGAGCAAGGAATAGGGACTTGAGTCTTTCTACTCAATTATCTTCTTTCTCACTGTCTATAGATGCCCCAGTCAAACAATGCAAGGGTAAAGGGGCAACCTACAAAAAGCAGACTGAATTTCCAGTTAAAAAAAAAGTAGAAGTAGAAACTAGAATGAGCTCTGGTGTTATGAAAACTACATGGATTGCCTCAGTCTAGAAAGATTTAATGTCATGAAGTGATTTTACAATGTGATATTTTTTTAAAACCATGAAGAACATCAAAGCTAAATGTGAACACCTTGAAACACAAGTAGATTACCAGAATAGGTAAATATGTATTCAAGATTCTTTTGTTAATTGAAGTTAAATTGATGCATATACAACTTATTCAACAGTGTATTTAATTAATGCTGGTGCTTGAATATGTATTATTGATTAGGACTGGCATTAGGCATTGGTGATACAAAGATGAATAAATAATGAATTCTTCCTTGAATGTATTTAGAGTCTCACACAAAAAAAAGGAAGTCCAGAAATACAAGCAAAGTTTTACATCAGATGTAATAAATATAATATGGGAGATCAGCACAGGAAGAACTGGAGTGGGGGAGGCATTATGTGTTTAGAACAGATCTCTAGAGAAAGCTGCCTTGTTAATATATCACTATATATATTTTAAAAGGCGAGAACATATTTTGTAGTTATCTACATACTAGGCTGTGCCATATGAAGTTGCTAATAGTCAACAATTTCTAACCTACAACAGCAATTTGATACAGTTTAACCTAGTAGTTTTAAAGGCAAATATTTATGTATTTATTTCACAAATACTTGGGAATCACACAGCAAGTGCAAAGAGAGGGGGAGAGTCAAGAGAGCAGATATCTCTTAAGATATCAGTGAGGACTGGAGAAGCTAAGGACTAGAGTTCCTACTCAACTAGGTTTTTATTTTTCTGAAATTTCCCTGTAAAACGCTCCATCTTCTCAGGCCTCCAAAAGAACTATGATTTAAAGGATCCTGTACTTGGGTATGAGTTGGATCCAACTTGACGGCAGTGAGTTTGGTTTGGTTTGGTAGTTGGCCTGACAGTGAAATTGGCCACAGAGATAATTTGAGTGAACACTTGAAGTAGAGGTAGTCTCTTAGGGAGGGGGTAAGTAGCTCCAATCTCTCGCTGGTAACTCACTGCCACCTCTGTTTCTCCTGCAGCCTGCTGATTGTCCTCCTTATCTATCTATTCTCCCATTATTCCATAGAAATAAACCTTTGAATTTTAGCTGAATATCTACCACCTGAAAGTGACCATAGTTCTCTCAGTTTGCAGCCAGTTATATATTAAGCCACTTAACATAAGTCACTTATGTATTGAATTCTGGTGCATAGGAGATAAATGGGGACCATAATGTACAATTTCTGGGAAATAAAGTTGAAGGATGACAGTGTGCCCTTCCTCCTTCCCTCCTTTTCCTAGCTAGGGAAATCCCAATCTCTGGCAACCATGATTTATTTTTTGTTCTTATAATTTTATCTTTGCATATATGTCATATAATTGGAATCAAATATTATGTAGGCCATTGTATCTGGCTTTATCACTTAGCATAATGCATTTGAGATCTGTCCCTATTATTGCATCTATCAATAGTTTGTTGCTTTTTTTTTTTTGCTAAGTAATATTCCTTATGATCAAGTACCAGTGGTACTGAAGGAAGAAATCCAAGCTGCACTGAAGGAATTGGCAAAAAACAAGCTCTAGGAATTGACAGAATACTCATTGAGATGCTCTAAAAAACAGATGCAGTGCTGGAGGTCGTTACTCATTTCTGCCAAGAATTTTGGAAATTCCAGCTACCTGGCCAATCATCTGGAAGAGATCCCTATCTGTGCTCATTTCAAAGAAGAGCGATCCAACAGAATGTGGGAATTTTTGAACAATATCATTAATATCACATATAAGTAAAATTTTGCTGAAAATAATTCAAAAATGAATGCAGCAGTACATTGACAGGGAACTGCCAGAAATTCAGGCTGGCTGTAGAAGAGGATGTTCAACAAGGGCTATCAGTGCTGATGTGAGATGGATCTTGGCTGAAAGCAAAGAATAACAGAAAGATATCTACTGGTGATTTATTACTATGAAAAGGCATTCAACTGTGTGGATAATAACAAAGTATGGATAACATTGCAAAGAATGGGAATTCCAGAACACTTAACTGTGCTCATGAGGAATCTGTACATAGACCAAAAGAGAGTCCATCAAACAGAACAAGGGAATATTGCATGGTTTAAGATCAGGAAAGGTATGCATCAGGGTTGTATCTTTTCACCATACTTACTCAATCTGTATGTTGAGCAAATAATCCAAGATGCTGGACTATATGAAAAGAACGTGGCATCAGAATTGGAGAAAGGCGTATTAACAACTGACACAACTTGCTCCCTGAATGTGAAGAAGACTTGAAGCACTTACTGATGAAGATTAGAGACCACAGCCTTCATTATGGATTACACCTCAACTTAATGAAAACAAAAATCCTCACAACTGGACAATAAGCAACATAATATAAATGGAGAAGAGATTGAAGTTGTCAGGGATTTCATTTTACTTGGATTCACAATCAACAACAATGGAAGCAGCAGTCAAGAAATCAGACATCATATTGCACTGGGCAAATCTGCTGCAAAAGACCTCTTTTAAGTGCTGAAGAGCAAAGATGTCTCTTTGAAGACTAAGTGCACCTAACCCAAGCCATGGTATTTTCAATAGCCTCATATGCATGTGAAAGCTGGACAATGAATAAGGAAGATCAAAGAAGAGTTGATGTCTTTGAATTGTGTTGGTGAAGAATACTGAAAATACCATGGTCTGCCAAAAGAATGAACAAATCTGTCCTGGAAAAAGTGCAGCCCAAATGCTCCTTAGAAGTGAGAATGTCCAGACTTCACCTCACATACTTGGGTCATATTGTCAGAAGGGACCATTCCCTGGAGAAGGATATCATGCTTGGTAAAGTAGAGGGTCAGCAAAAAGGGGAAGACCTTCAGCACGATGGATTGACACAGTGGCTACAAAGATGGGCTCAGGTATAACGAGGATTGTGAGGATGGCACGGGACTGGGCAGTGTTTCATTCTGTTGTACTTTTAAATTAGACGATGAGTCGGAGCTGACTCAATGGGACCTAACAACAAACAATAACAACAATCTGCTGCAAAAGACCTATTTAAAATGTTAAAGAGCAAATATGTCACTTTGAAGACTAAAATGTGCCTGACCCAAACCATGGTATTTTCCATTGTCTCATATGCATGTGAAAGCTGGACAATGAATAAGGAAGGTCAAAGAATAATTGATGCATTAGAATTGTGGTCTTGGCCAAGAATATTGAAAATATTACGGACTGCTAGAAGAATGAAAAAATATCTCTTGGAAGAAGTATACCCATAATGCTCCTTAGAAGTGATAATGGCTAGATATCATCTCACTTACTTTGATCATGTTGTCAGAGGGGGGAAATACCTGGAGAAGAATATCATGCTTGGTAAAATAGAGGGTCAGCAAAAAAGGAGAAGAACTTCAAAGAGATGAATTGACATCGGCTGCAATGATAGGCTCAATCACAATAAAGATTGTGAGGATGTTGAAAAGCTGGGCAATGTTTTGTTCTGTTGTACAAAGGGTTACATGAGTCAGAACCAACAAAAAGGCACCTAACAACAATAATATTCCATTGTTTGAATGCTTCACAGTTCCCCATGTAGACACAGACTGTCATATCTTTCTCCTGCAGAGCATCTGGTGGGTTCAAACCATCAACCTTTTGGTTAATAGCTAAGTGCTTAACCATTGTGCCATTGGGGCTCATTCTTGTAAAGATTTTAGCCTTGGAAACCCAATGGGGCAGTTCTACTCCATCCATCATACAGGGTTGCTTTGAGTCAGAATAAACTCAATGGCAAGGGGTTTTTTGGAGAATGTTGTTGTTGTTGTTATTTGCCATCAAGTTGGCCCCGACTCATAGCGACCCCTCCTTGGGTTTCCGAAGCAGTATCACTACGGAAGTAGGAATGCCCAACCTTCCTTCCGAGGAGTGGATGGTGGGTTTGAACCGCCAGCTTTCTGGTTAGCAGTCAAGTGCCTTAGGCACTATGCTACCAGAGCTCCTTTTTGGAGAATAGATATATACTAATATCTCCTTGTGCTTTTAATTCGCCTTCCACTGATGACTAATGGTGTTGAGCACCTTTTCCTGTCTTCTTTGTCATCTGTTTACCTTATTTGGTGAAGTCATTATTCAAATACTTTGCTTTTTTTTTTATTTTTTGAACTGGGTTTTTTTTTTTTTTTTAATTATTGAGTTTTGTGAATTTTTGTTATAAATTCTGTATACAGATTTATATCCTGTATCAGATTTATCGATATGTTCTCCCAGTGGGTGGCTTGACTTTTTATTATCTTAATAGTGTCTTTCAAGAAGAAATTCTTAATTTTGAGAAAATCCAATTTATCCATATTTTTCTTTTAGAGATATGCCTATCCCAAAGTCATTAAGATTTTCTCCTATGTGTATTTCTCCCATATTTTGTGGTTTTCAGTTTTATACTTAGGTCTATGATTAATTTTGAGTTAATTTTTGTAAGGGTAGATATATATCAAGAGATATATATCAAGGCTCATTTATTTTTTTGCATCGGATGGTTTATCCAATGTTTCTAGTACCATTTGTTGATAAAACTATTCTTTCTCTACTGAATTGTATGTTTGTTGGAAATTGACTGACTATAAATGCATGAGTCTAATTCTAAATTCTCTATTCTGTTCCATCAGACACACTTTTAAAAACCATTTTAATAGTCATGTATTTATTTTTAACATGTATTAAGTATATTGGCTTTCCAACTTCAACTTGTAGCTTCTATTCTTAAATTACTCAGTACTTGAGATTATCGTTGCCTGAAGTTTTATTGCATACAATCACAGTAAAATGCAAACAACTATATGCCAGACTAACTATCCTCATTTTCAAAGCATCTTGTAAGATGTTGTTATGACTTGTCACAGAAATATAAGGCTTTCATTATAAAGAACATTAAAAAGTCCAGACTCTTTTAGACTTTATAAAATAGACCCCAGTGCAGATAAACATGCTTTTAAAAACTAAGACATTTTAAGAGTGGGGCTACTTTGAATATTATATTTGTAACTAACATGCACATTCATTAAGTCCCCAAACCCAATGGAATTTCAATTAGCTACCTGCCAAGAGCCATAGAAAGCACAATATAGCTATGTAGAAGAAATGCCATCTGCCACTGTGACCAAAAATCACTCTGGCACTGATGCCTGATTTCTCAGAGCTCTCTTGCTTCTGCTGATATTATATCCATGTTAACCATAGGGAACTTCTCATTGAATGCTCTCAACTGCAGAGACTACAGGGAAACAGGTAATGAAGGGATTCATCAATAATACTGATTGCACTGATGGTACAAGGTACGGTAGGTTACAGCAAACCACACAAGAAAAAATACCTTAAATTGACAGATACTACTGAGTCCTTGCCAGGTCCTTTTGTAAAAAAGGACAGCAAGTTTCTCCAATTGTGGTGTTTTGTTTTGTTTTTCCTTCTCTGGAGAAGGAATATGATATAGGATTGCTAATGTCCAAAAAGCAACCTGCTGTAACTCCCTTTACCAAGGAAGCATCATTGACTTTATGCCAGAAATATAAATAGAAGTAAAGTGACATCTACTGACGTTGACAGATCATTATTATGTGGTGAAAGCAACCCTCCCCTGCAGCCAGTCACTCATGCCATGTGACTGATGGGTAAGCTTTTTGTAGTACCTTTTCCTCTAAGGAGGGAAATCTGCTGTGGTTAAAGCATTGGGTTGCTATCCAAAAGGTCAGTTATCCAAACCCACCAGCTGCATTAATGGAAGAAAGATGAGGCAGTCTGCTCCCAAAAAGATTTACAGCCTTGGAAACCCTATGGAGCAGTTCTACTCTGTCCTATAGGGTTGTTATGAGTTGAAATTGACTTGATGGAAGTAGATTTGGTTTGGTTTTTCCTCTAAAGTGATCTAAAAGAGTGGTCCCTTGTGCTTACAGGACAATTCCAGCTTGGACCAGGAGAGTAATGGTCATTACTGGTTCTGACTCCTTTCCATCTCTAATATGAAGTTAACAAGCAGGCCAGTTAGAATGGCATAGAAGGATTAAGATATCATCTGTGTCAGCGTTCTTGGTTGAAGAATCTACTCTAGTTAGTTTAAAAAGGGAATTATTAATCACAGGATTTTAAAAGCTTACAAAATCTTTGAGATTTTTAGAAAAAGTTTTCAGGAATAGCAGCCAGAACCCCATACCACAAGTCTCACCTGGTGAAAGCCACATTAGCATGACTAGGAAGTTGCTGCCATCACCACTGACTGCAGAACATGCTGCTTTTTCTCATAATTACATCAGCAAAATGAGTCTCCATGCTATGCCTGTCTTGTCACGAACTCCCCCTCTCCTTATCTTTGATCTCAGTATTTGACTATGATGTGCCTAAGTGTAGTTTTCTTTTTTTAATCCATTGTGGGATTTGCTAAGCTTCTTGAAAATATGGAGTGATGCCTTTCATCAGATATGGTAAGTTCTTGGACATTATTTCTTCAATACTGCCTCTATCTTATATTCTCTTTCCTCTTTCTGATTATGTATATATTAAACTTTTTAATCATGTTGCACATCTCTCTTATGCTCCCTGCTGTGTTCACTTTTTATTTTATTCTTTTCCGTCTATGCATCTGTGGAAAGAGGTGATGGTTTCACCAAAACAAAGCCAGGAGCTGACTGTGGAACAGACCATCAAACTGCTCATCTGCAAGCTCAAGTTGAAGCTTAAGACAATTAAAACAAGTCCACAAGAGCCAAAATATGACCTTGATTACATCCCACATGAATTTAAAGACTTTCTAAAGAATATATTTAATGTGCTAAACACCAATGACCAAAAACCAGAGGTATTGTGAGATGACACCAAGGACATCATCCATGAAGAAAGCAAGAGGTCATTAAAAGGAAAGGAAAGAAAGAAAAGACCAAAGTGGGTGTCAGAAGAGACTCTGAAAATTGCTCTTGAATGGAGAGCAGCTAAAGCAAATGGAAGAAATGACAAGATAAAAGAGCTGAACAGAAGATTTCAAAGAGCAGCTCAAGAAGACAAAGTCAATAATTATAATGAAATGTGCAAAGACCTGGAGTTAGAAAACCAAAAGGGAAGAACACACTTGGCATATCTGAAGCTGAAAGGACTGAAGAAAAAATTCAGGGCTCAAGTTGCAATATTGAAAGATTCTATGGGCAAAATATTGAATGATTCAGGAAACACCAAAAGAAGATAGAAGGAATACACAGAGTCACTGTACAAAAAGGAACTGGTCAATTTCCATCTATTTCAGGAGGTGGCATATGATCAAGGACCAATGCTATTAAAGGAAGAAGTCGAAGCTGCACTGAAGGCATTGATGAAGAACAAGGTTCCGGAACTGATGGGGTACCCATTGAGACGTTTCAAAAAATGGATACCATGCTACAGGCACTCGCTCAGCTATGCCAAGAAATTTGGAAGACAGCTACCTGTCCAACTGACTGGAAGAGATCCATATTTATACCCATTCCAAAGAAAGCTGATTCCACAGAATCTGGAAATTACCAAACAATATCGTTAATATCACATGCAAGCAAAATCTTGTTGAAGATAATTAAAAAATCGTTGCAGCAATATATTGACAGGGAACTTCCAGAAATGCAAGCTGGATTCAGACAAACACTGGGACAAGGGATATCATTGCTGATGTCAGATAGATCTTGGCTGAAAGCAAAGAATATCAGAAAGATATTTGTGTTTCATTTACTACGCAAAAGCATTCGACTCTGTGGATCATAACAAATTACGGATAACATTGAGAAGAAAAGGAACTTCATAACATTTAATTTGCTCATGAGGAACCTGTACACAGACCAGGAGGCTGTCATTCAAACAGAAAAAGGGGATACTGCATGATTTAAAATCAGGTAGGGAGTGTGTCAGGGTTATATCTATACTTATTCAATCTGTATGCTGAACAAATAATCCGAGATGCTAGACTATATGAAGAAGAATGTGGCATCAGGATTGGAAGAAGGCTCATTAACAACCTGTAATATGAAGACAACACAACCTTGCTTGCTGAAAGTGAAGATGACTTAAAGCACTTACTGATGAAGATTAAAGAGTACAGTCTGCAGTATGGATTACACCTCAACATAAAGAAAATGAAAATCCTCACAACTGGACCAATAAGCAGCATCATGATAAATGGAGAAAAGATTGATATTGTCAAAGATTTCATACTACTTGGTTCCACAATCAACACCAATGGAAGCAGCAGTCAAGAAACCAGACATCATATTGCACTGGGCAAATCTGCTGCAAAAGACCTCTTTTGAGTGCTAAAGAGCAAAGATGTCTCTTTGAAGACTAGGGTGCACCTAACCCAAGCCATGGTATTTTCAAGTCCTCATCTGCATGTGAAAGCTTGACAGTGAGTAAGGAAGGCTGAAAAAGAGTTGATGCTTTTGAATTGTGGTGCTGGCAAAGAATACTGGAAGTGCTATGGACTGCTAGAGGAACAAACAAATCTGTCCTGGAATAAGTGTAGCCAGAATGCTCTTTGGAAACGGGAATGGCTAGACTTTGTCTCATCTACTTTGGTTATGTTGCCAGAAGGGACCATTCCCTGCAGAAGGATATCATGCTTGGTAAAGTGGAGGGTCAACAAAAAAGGAAAAAGCCCTCAATGAGATGGATGGACACAGTGGCTGCAACGATGGGCTTAGGCATAGCGAGGATTGTGAAGCTGGTGCAGGACTGGGCAGTGCTTTGTTCTGTTGTATATTCAGTAGCTATGAATCAGAGCTGATTCTATGACACATAACAACAACAACCCAAGCCATGATATTTTCAATCGCCTCATATGCATGTGAAGGCTAGACAGTGAATAAGGAAGACTGGAGAAGAGTTGGTGCTTTTGAGTTGTGATGTTGGCAAAGAATACTGAGTACCATGGACTGCCAGAAGAATGAACAAATCTGTCCTGGAAGAAGTGCAGCCAGAATGCTCCATGGAAGCGAGAATGGGCAGACTTCATCTCACCTACTTTGGTCACGTTGTCAGAAGGGACCATTCCCTGACCATATCATGCTTGGTAAAGCAGGGCATCAGGGAAAAAAGGGAAGACCCTCAAGATGGATTGACACAGCAGCTACAACGATGGGCTCATGTATAGCAAGGACTGTGAAGATGGTGCAGGACCGGGCAGTGTTTCATTCTGTTGCATATAGGGTCACTATGAGTTGAAGCTGATTTGATTGCACCTGAAAACAACAACAACCTGTGACCTCTGAAACCCTTATTGAGTTCTCAACCTTGTAGCAAGTATTCTCTGTTGAAATTCTAGTGTCTCATCCCATGTATTAACAGCTTACATATTGTGAAAGACACATGGGGTATTTTGATACACATTTTGGGGGCTCTTTCTATGCCACTTCCTAATTCTTGATATCCTGTCACCCAAATAGAGCCTTGGTGGCACAGTGGTTAAAGTGCTCAGATGTTAAGCTGCTCCACAGGAGAAAGATATAGCATTCACTTCTGTAAATTTTTACAGCCTTGGAAACCTATAAGGAGTTCTGGTGGTATAATGGATAAGGCATTTGGTTGCTGACCAGAAGGTCAGTGGTTCAAACCCACCAGCTGCTCCATGGAAGATGGGGTGATCTACTTCCACAAAGATTTACAGCCTCAGAAACCTAATGGGGTATCTATGAGTTGGAATCAACTACATGGCAGTGAGTTTGGTTTTTGGTTTGGAGACCTACGGGGCAAATCTACTGTTTTCTATAAGGTTGCTATGAGTTGGAATTGACTGGACAGCAGTGGGGTTTTGGTTTGGTACCCCAAATCTCAGCTGCCTTTGCCACCTCAAACTCTAATCTCTGTACCATCCACCTAAAAGACTATCTTTCTGTGATTGGATTATATCTTCCTCCACCTCATATTAGAAAGAAAGCACCTCACCTCAGAATAAAAACATGAGTGAATGTAGGGCTCACCTTGAAAGCTTCCCTTATTTCAAAGATCTTTTTTTCCTGAATTTTTTGCCCAAAGCCTGTGAACATTTTTAAAAGATATTTTGTCTAGTTTTCATAGCTGGTTACACTGCAAGGTGAGTCTTATATCAGCTGCTCATCATGGCTGGAATAAAAACAACAACTGTTTCTGCCAAGCTGATTGTGACTCACAGCTATCCAATCAGAACGCAGCAAACTCTCTATTTTGAATTCATTATCATTCAACCCCTAATTTGTGGAAATGAAGTCACATGCTCTTTCTTCTAGAGCAAGAGCTGCTAAAATATGTAGAGCTAGTGGTTTAAGGGAGTGGTTGGTGCTGTGGGGAACTATTGTAATACAGAGAGGATGTTCAGACGATATTTAGTCAAAACAGCATCATCTACTCCATCACTACCTGATTTCTCAAACTATTGTGGCTTCTGACAAGGTCACACATTCAGATGGGAAGAAAGGGAACTGAAACAATATGAAATTCAGAAGAACTCTGAGAGTCTGATGACTTTGTTCATGCCTGAAATATACCTAAGTTTTCCAGGTAGTAAGGTTTTATTTTTAAAACCATTTGACTTCTCAGCACATTCATACATTCATTGTTCACAACTAAGACTTTCTATTTTCCTTCCTAATGACTTCCCATATCCATACACTTGTTTATACAGCAAATTTCCTCATAAATAATGTGGAAGGAAAGGACTGAAAATCGTACTACACTAGGAGTTATTGAGAAGGAGGAGAAAAAAAGCATGAGGCTTATACCCTGCACTTTAACAAAAGTTATTGTGCACTTACCATGTTCCAGGCACTTTAAAAAATCTATTGTCCATGGGGTGGGGTATACTAAGATGAATAAGATGCAGTTTCTGCTTGTAGTCATGTTGAGGATATAGATTTCCCAGTGTAGCATGATCACTGGCAAGTCACAGTTACGTACAAAGGGTCAGGAGAGCAGAGAGTATGTGGAATCTAGATGGCAACTCAAGGAAGCCTTCCTGTAGCTGACATTTGAGCTGCATTTTGAAAATGAGTTAGATTTAGCCAGACAAAGGAAGGTAGAAGGGACATTTCAGGCATAGATAATGATAGCAAGAACAAAGGCACAGAAAAAGGAAATAGAGTGAAGTGTCATGCAGTGACAGGTTTTGGGAGAGAGCAAATTATAAGGATTTTGGTGTTTCTAGAGTGTAAAATGTGTAAAGGAGGCTGGAGAAAAAGCACGAGTCCAAGTCACTGAAGGCCTAGAAAGCCATTCTAAGAAGTTTGTCCACTACTGTAAGCAATGAAGTACCATTGAAGAGTTACCACCAGGAGATGGCACAACCCAAATTGCATTTTATGGAGAGCTTTCTGCCTAAAATGTAGAGGAATGATTTCAGAAGGGCAGGATGTGAAGCACAGCCATTCAAGAGTAATGTAGTAAGTCAGGCAAAATGGCCAGGATCTAGTGACTGAAAGGAAGGGGTAAATACTTGTTCTGGTTACCTAGTGCCACTCTAATAAGAATATACCACAAATGGAATGGCTTAAACAAACAGGAGTTTATTCTTACAACTTGGAGGCTTTAAGTCCAAGTTCAAAGTGCCGGCCTCTAGGGGCTGGGTGAAAGCCCCTCAACCTTGGGGTTCAGCTCTGCCTCCTGCTTCCAGCCCACTGGAGCTAGAGGCTTTTCTTCACTCAGACAGCTGCAGGCTACTGAGGCTGAGAAGCCCCAACCTTGACAAGTAAAAAGGCACAGTCCTGATGTTACCAAACCACATGGCAGGCCATTAACTTAAGTCCATTGTAAGTCCCAAGGTCAGCAGAGCATGGCAGGCTGCTGAGCAACAACATGGCCACATGCAGGGTCCAAGCGTGCCAAAGGCTAGAAACCATTCCCAAGGCTTCTGCTTAAATGCAGGAAGCAGATCACATTCCCTAAAGGCAGCTGCGTAGCTGCTTGTGGTAGATCTCACCATGGTGTTGATTGCCAGTCTCCTCATGGGGATTAACTACCACCAGTTACCCAGTCAATCAACCAGGCCCAGCCAAGTTGACACACAAACTGAACTACCACAATACTAAAGGATAAAAATTTCCCAAGTTGGTAAATTGATAAAAATAAGGTAATGGAGAAGAGTAAACTAAGACAGACTTCAAGAAAGAAGTGCAAATTTACCAGAGGAAAATCAAGATTTCCATTTTGACACTTAATTTGAGGCATCTATGAACTTCTAAACTGATAAGACCAGCATGTAGCTGGATATATAAGGTTCAAGAGAGAACTGTTTAGGGATGGAGAAAAAACTATTTGAAAATAATTAGCATTGAAGAGTAGGTAAAACCATGAAGTTGTTTGCAGTCAAAAAAGCAGAGAGAGAATAACAGAAAGCAAGGATAGAAACCTGGAGAATACCAGGGTTTTAGGAGTGGTCAGGCAATGAGAAACGCACAGATAGACTAAGAAGAAACACTTTAAGATATTGAAAATTAAATAATCTTACAGAAGTTGAAGAAGTGAGGAATGCTAATGAGTGAGGGTCAATAGCAAGCAATGGACAGAGAGGTCCAGCAGGTCAGGATGGAAGAGCAGTCACTGGGTTGGGTAACATGGGTATCACTGGTGACCTTGGGAGAGGATTTTGGTAAAGAGGGGAGATCACGAGTCCTGACACAAAAATGTAGATTATTCTTTCAAAAGTTTTTATTTCAAATAAAAGAGTAGAATTAGGGATGTCCAGTAGCTAGAGAATAACTTAGAGCCCTGAGAAGGTTTCATTTGTGTAGGAAAGACTTCACCATGCTTATAGGCTGAGGAAAAACACCACAGAATAAGGGAGATGAAAACAAGAAAAGAGGATGATTGATGGAAACAAGTTTTTAAAGAGGTTAGATGGGTCTGAGTTCAAAACATAAGGAAGGTATGGACTTGAACATTCAGAAGGCATCCCATTCTGCATCTGGAGGAAATAGGAAAAATACAGAAGATAGAAAGACATAGGATAGGGGAGGCATGAATTAGGTTGCTTTAACTCCTCAATGACTTTTTTCTTTTCTTTCTTTTTTTTTTTTTATTAGGATTTGGGTGAAGATTTACAGAGTAAATTCACTTTTCATACAGCAGTTCAAATATACTTTGTCTCATGTCATTG
>NW_006921671.1:4759092-4773957 GCF_000298275.1 Orycteropus afer afer
CTTGTCTAGTTCCTGTTCTCAAAAGGAATGGTTTCAGTCTCTCTCCATTGAGGGTAATGTTGGCTGTTGGTTTTGCATAAATGCCCTTTATTATGATGAGGAATGAATGACTTTTTTCTTGATAAAGTAGGAGATGGGTTATCTCCTGGAAATGTGGGGTGAGGGTATATGGTGTTAGGTAAGAGTCTTGAGGGTAGTGATGATCCTCCATAAGTCATAAGAGGAACAGGGATAGGGTTAACTAATGAGAGGACTGAGGCCTCGTATGTGGCATTGAGAGCCCAGCTGAAGTTATTTTCCCTATCAGCACTTGGCCCCCAGCATAGGAGCAGAAAAAGGCAAATGAGAAGTAGATCTGAGAATGATACTCTCCTCCCCCCATGCCATGCCATGGAATCACAGGCATAACTAATAGAATGGTTTAGGCTAGATAATAGGCAGGGGCTGGTAGTCTGGGGCTAAAAGAGCAGATTTGGTGGCAACAGGAAAACGAAAGGTCTGCTTTTGGCCTTTCCTCTCACCCTTCTGGCCCTGACTGAATGGCTCTGCAGCAACAGTTACTGACAGGAAAAAAAAAAAAAAAAACAAAGAGAGACCACATTATTTCAAAATTCCTTTAACTTTGTTCTTAAAAGAGAGAATCATCTAAATCATCCCCAAAAGCCATCTTAAATTCTAAGGCTAAGAGTAAAATCATGGTTAAATATTTAATTAATGTTTATGGTACCTAGCATATTAGTTTTAGGAAGGTCAAATTTATGATACAATGAAGTAATATTTTTAACATTCTGTGGGTCTGTTTTATAGCACATTGGGGCCCATAGTATAATAAATATCTTCTATTATTTTTTCAGGACTTCTGTAAGTGAAGCTGCGTGGGTAGGAGAGAATATTGAATTTCAAGTCAAATGAGCTGGCATGAACCATAGGCAAGTCACTTCATCTTTCAGGACTTCAGCTTTCAGACTTGTAAAATGAAGGATAGGGATAAATCTTCAAACTACTTTCTATCTTAAAAAAAAAATCATGAGCATAATTTTGCATTTGGTTAGTGTGGAATTTATAAGGCACTCTGATGGTGCAGTGGTTAAGCACTGGGCTGCTAACTGAAAAGTCTGCCGTTCAAACCCCCTAGCTGCTCTGTGGGAGAAAGATGTAGCAGTCTGCTTCCCCAAAGATTACAGCCTTGGAAACCCTATGGGGTAGTTCTACTCTGTCCTGTACGGTCACTATGAGTTGGAGTAGACTTGATGGCAATAGTTTGTTTTATTTTTTATGACTTATAGAGTTTGTAAGTTTTACCCCTTTTCTTTTATGACACATATTTGTACCAGTTATAATTTATTTATCCTCAGTCCTTGATCAGGAACAAAAACTCGAACTCCAATATTGTCACTATGGCAAACAGAACTCAAATTTACTGCAATACACTTTATGCTATAATTTCTCCACTCTCTGCCCATATACATCCTTTGGAAGTTTCATCCTCAAGAGATATTTGTTCACTATTGTGTGACCATAGTTTTCTAAGAAGACTCCATATGTTATTGAGTAAGGGAACCAAGCCCCTGATTTCAGTGGGTTAAACCTCTGCAGCTGTATCTACACATCTCAATTTTGATTTGTGATTGAGGATAATACATCAGAATATTCATATAAATAATCTACTATAATGTCTTGAATATGTAGACTGGCTATTCAGTTAGGTATGCCTGATATATTGAACAGAATAGTATGTGGGGAATAATCAAAGTACTGCATTATTTTTGCCTCCCATTCAGATGTTTCTCCTATCATCAGATGAAAACTCAGCAGAATCCACAACTCTCTCTTGGGTTGATAGATAGTTTACAGTCATTTTAAGTCACAAAACATAAATTTGATTAAAAAATTAAAGTGCCTTAGTCTTAAGAGATTAATCAACTCTTTTCTCTTTACTCAAAAGATTATTTTTCTTCTCCTTCACTGGATGCCTGGACCATCAGTGTCCAAGGGTGGAGAGGAAAAAGAGAAGAGATAAAGGAGTGGATGGCAAAGTTCTTACCAGGCTGATTGTTAATGCTGTCCTAAAGGAGCCCTGGGAGCTCTAGTGGCATAGTGTCTAAGGCACTTGACTTCTAACCAGAAGGCTGGTGGTGCAAACCCACTAGCCACTCCTCAGAAGGAAGATTGGGCAATCTACTTCCATAGTGATACCGCCTTGGAAACCCAAGGAGGGGTCACTATGATTCAAAATCAACTCAACGGCAGTGAGTTTGGTTTTGGTTTTGAAAGAAGCCTAAACCAAAAAAAAAAAAACAAATTCACTGCTATTGAGTCAATTCCAGCTCATAGTGAACCCCATCGGATTTCTGAGGCAGTAAATCTTTATGGAAGTAGATTGCCCAGTCTTGCTTCTGTGGAGTGGCTGGTGGGTCTGAACCACCAACCTTCTGGTTAGCAGTCAGATGCCTTAGTCACTGTGCTACCAGAGCTTCTTTAAGGCAGCCTGACTTGTATTTATACTGACTTCTGCCCTTCTGTCACTTTTGTTGTCTTGAATGCTGACTGGACTATTCTGGCAAAAATTTTCCTGATGTGGGCCATGAATGTTTTCCTTTGGCCACTCTTCTTCCACCCATCAGGCTCCCAATTTTTGTTGTTCCACTCCACTATTTTGGGGTTCCTCTCACCTTCTGGCAGGGGCCTTGTAGGGCAGAAGAATTTTGGGCAAGATGTCTATGATAAAAGTGCCATGTCACTAACCAAAGATCTCTTAAATAGGGGACATAAAGATCGATAAATAGTGTTTCGTTAGGAACTTCCAGCTTCCGTTTAGGATGTAGAAAGCTGGAAAGAATGTCACTCCCACTCTAAACACAAGAAAAACTGTATAACTTACAACATCAGAACTCTTCTTGAAATCCTCAGAGACCAAAGATGACAGGGCAACAAACTAGCCTGAAATTTAAGGAAACATTGATGCCTCCAAAGAGAGATAGAATGTAAGCACAGGCTTACCTGAGGCAAAGTAGATATAAAACTACAATAAGATACCACCTCACCCCCATTAGAAGAGCAATGATTTAAAAAAAAATGGAAAATTAGTTATTGGCAAGGTTGTACAGAAACTGGAACCCTAATCTATTGCTGGTGGAAATGTAAAATGGTACAACTTCTACTGAGAAGTGTCATGATTCCTCAATAAAGGTGAAAATAGAACTACCATATGACTCACCAATCCCGATCCTAGCTACTTTACATAAGAGTGAAGGCAGGAATACAGAGACAGAAACTTGTAAAGCTATGTTCACTGCTGCACAACAGCCAAAGGGTGGAGACAATCAAAATGGCCATCAACAGATAACTGAATAAATAAAATGTGGTGTACACACAATAAAATACTGTTGTTGGTAGGTGCCATAGAGTAGGTTTTGACTTATAGCAACCCTATTTACAACAGAACGAAACACTGTCCGATCTTACGCCATCCTTACAGTCTTTGTTGCACTTAAGCCTATGGTGGTAGCCAGTGTCAATCCATCCCGTTGAAGGTCTTCCCCTTTTTTGCTGACCCTCTACTTTACCAAGCATGATATCCTTCTCCAGAGACTGCTCCCTTCTGACAATATGACCAAAGTACGTGAAATTAAATCTGGCCATTCTTCCTTCTAAAGAACATTCTGGCTGTACTTCCTCCAAGACAGACTTGTTCATTCTTCTAGCAGTCCATGGTATTTCCAGTATTCTGTTCGCCACAATTCAAATGCATCAATTCTTGCTTCTTTGATCTTCTTTACTCACTGTCCAACTCTCACATGAATATGGGGCAATTGAAAATACTATAGCTTGGGTCAGGTGCACCTTAGTCTTCAAAGTGAATGGAATACTACTCAATCATAAAGAGTTCTCATGCATGCCACAACATGAATGAAACTTAAAAACATCATGCTGCATGAAAGAAATCAGTCACAAAAGGACAAATATTGTATGATCTCACCTATATGAAATAAGCAAATATATAGACACCAAAGATTACGAACAGTTACCATGGGTGGGAGGGCAGGAGAAAGGGGGAGGTTTTGTTTAGAGGGGCACTGAGTTTATGTTAATGTTGGTCGAATGATTTGGAAAACAATAGTGAGAATGGGTGCACAACTTGAAGAACGTAATCAATGTTACCAAATTATACATGTAGAAATTGTTGAGATGGTGTATGTTTATTATGTATATTTTCATCACAATAATTTTTTAAAAGAAACTTATCTTTCTGTTTAAAAAATGCAAACAGACATTTTTCCTCTAATATTTTTAAACAGAGACATTTATTTTATTTGCTATTACTGGTAATTGCTATAGTGTGACATCTCCAGGCTTTTTTTTTTTTTTCTCGAGGGAACAACACTTCTTGTTGCACCATCAGCCTTTTACTATATCATTATAGAGAAATCAAGATTTGTACACTGTACTGTATACATGCTGTACCACAGTACAGTTGGGTGACCCCTTGCCAACACTCCTAACTCACTGCTGTCGAGTCAAATCCGACTCATAGCGACCCCTCCTTGGGTTTCTGAGGAAGTATCACTACAGAAGTAGATTGCCCAACCTTCCTTCCAAGGAGTGACTGGTGGGTTTTTACAACAAGTCTCCAGGATCCATGCTTCTGTGACAGGTCTAGGAGTGCAGTTGCTTCCTGACACAACAGAACTCTTACTTTCAGTTCCACCACTGAAGAAGCTTGGATACCAGTCCTCAACCCTCCCAACTGCAGGGGTTATATCCTAGGTTTCTAAGCCATCCATGAGGCCCCAGCACTGGGTCTGAGGAGGATGCAAACCCCATAGACTCTCCTCCATTTTACTGAGGGCTTACACACAGCTCAGCAAGCTCTCCTAAACAGATGTCTGCACAAATCCTCTCTCCTATTCATAATTTGAACCCCTTTTTTATATCTTTTTTTCCCCTGCAGTGTTGTGAATGTAATAGAATTTACCTCTCTTGTCTTTATCTTTTGTGTACATTTCAGTATCTTTCCTTTCCCCAATGTCACCATGCTGGTCACAGACTCTTTCCCTACTGTTCCTTTTTTTACATCTTTGATCTGAAAAGAAACCCAAGAGTCTTTGAGCCAACACTAGCCATGTACTTTATAGTTACTCTCTGCAGTTTAGTCTGGCACCTCAGGTGGTGGGCTGCATCTATGGTTGGTGTTGAATGTTGCAACCAAACCTTCAATGTGAACATCCTGTCTTAGTTCAAATATTAGTTTGAACCATATGCCGTTGTTGATGGTTGACTATTTTTGACCAAAAAGAATTGTCATTTCATATGGTTCAAAATAATATTTTTTTCTTCAAGATAGGCTTTTTAGAGAAACTGAACTTAAGGTTGGGTCTGTGGAACAAGAGAAAAGGCTTCTAAAATGAACACTTAGGCAAATACTGAAACTCCTTTAGGGAAGAAACTTACCTTGGCTTTCAGATCAGCACACAATTCCTGTTGCTTTCTCCTATCTTTAGCCAAAGTAATCTCCATTTCATGAGTTGCACAGGCCTCAGCCAGGGTCATCACTGCCTTCCGTATAAAGTGTTTTCTGTTCTTATTCCAATTTGATATCAAGATCTTTCGCTGCTCCCTAGCAAAGCGATATTGCTCACAGTATTTCTCATGTTGGACCTGAGAAGATAAAAGATAGTAAAGATTTACCACTATGAACGTGAGCCTATAAAATAATAACTATAACCAATGATTTTGAGAAACTGGTGACAAACATCTTCTTTATAGTAAATACAGGAACCAGGAATGATATGTCAGCTCCAGGGTAGCATAGTGCCTAAGGCATTTGACTGCTAACCAGAAGGCTGGCGGCTCAAACCCACTGGCCACTCCTCAGAAGGAAGGTTGGGCAATCTACTTCCATAGTGATACTGCCTCAGAAACCCAAGGAGGGGTCATTATGGGTCGGGTCAGACTCAACGGCACATAACAACAACAGGGTGCTGAGATATGACTAATTAGTGACTGGGGACAATTCATTTGAGCTTTGTAAGTCCTTTTTTTCCTTCTATAAGATGGAGTCAACTTGGTGGCCTCTAAAACAACTTTCACTTCCCAAAGGTGAACGATTCTATGAGCAAAGAACAGCAGTTTCCATACATGCAATTTAAAAGATACCCCATCTGTCTGTGAGGAAGGAAGGGCTCTTTGTCTGTCTTCTGTTGTTTCTGCAAGGATTCTGGGTATTTTGTATCACTGGTATCTGTGCAAGATTAGCCTCAGCTGAATCTATCCTTGGTCTAGAGTATACTCCTCTTCACTGACCCCCATCTGATCTCAGATGTTTTTGTCTTTATCTGTAGCCTGGTGTTTGGTGTTAATGGTAATTCAGTATTGTGGAAATAGTGGTATTAGCCTCTGTCATTTATATCTTGTGTGTACAATTTGGTGTATTCCCTTTTCCTAATGTTATCATGGTAGTATCATGGTATCATGGTAGACTCTTTCTGTACCATCCTTCCCCTTACCCACATCAGCGTGTGGCCCCCAACTAACCCAAAATTAATCCCTCCCCTTCCCTCCCCACTCCAGTAACCTACGAAGTGAGTTCTCTTCCTTAACCAAACCCTTCTTCGTCTTTTTACAGTAATGGGCTCACAATATTTGTCCTTCTGCGATTGGCTTATTTCACTCAGCATAATGTCCTCCAGGCTCATCCACATTGTGAGATAAGTGTATTCCTCATTGTTCATTAAAGTAGCATACTATTCCATTGTGTGAACGTACCATAATTTGCTTATCCATTCATCTGTTGATGGGCATTTAGGTTGCTCCCATCTCTTTGCTATAGTGAATTGTGCTGCAATGAACGTAGGTGTGCATATGTCTGTTTGTGTCCTGTCTCTCACCGCATTAGGATATATTCTTAGTAATGGAATTGCTGGTTCAAATGGTATTTCTATTTTCAGTTTTTTAAGGAAATGCCATACCGTTTGCCACAATGGTTGTACCATTTCACAATCCCACCAGCAGTGCACAAGAGTTCCAATCTCTCCGCAACTTCACCAGCATTTGTTATTTTCTGTCCTGTTGAACTTTGCTATTTTTGCTGGGGTGAGATGATATCTCATCATTGTTTTGATTTGCATCTCTCTAATGACTAAAGATTGCGAGCAATTCCTCATCTGTCTGTTGGCCCCCAGCATATCGTCTTTAATGAAGTGTCTGTTCAAGTCTTGTGCCCATTTTTTAATTGGGTTGTTCACCTTTTTGGTGTTGAGGTGTTGAAGTATTCTATAGATCCTGGAGATAAGTCCTTTGTCAGATACGTCATAGGCAAATATTTTCTTCCAACCTGTAGGTTCTCTTTTTACCCTCTTGATGAAGTCTTTCGATGTGCATAAGAATTTAATTTTTAAAAGGTCCCAGTCATCTAGCTTCTCTTCTCCCTGCTGTGCATTCTGGGTTATGTTTGATAGTCTATTTATGCCATAAATTAGGGGTCCTAGATTTGCCCCTATTTTATCTTTGATGAATTTTATAGTTTTGGGTTTTACAATTAAGTCTTTGATCTAACTTGAGTTTGTTTTTGTGTATAGGGTGAAGTATGGATCTTGTTTCATTTTTCTGAAAGTGGATATCCAATTTTGCCAGCACCATTTGTTAAAGAGGCTATCTCTTACCCATTTGATGGGTTTTGGACTTTTGTCAAAGATCAGCTGTCCATAGATGGATGGGTCTTTTTCTGGACTTCTGATTCTGTTCCATTGGTCTATCTGTCTGCCATTGTACCATTACCACGCTGTTTTGACTACTGTGTCTGTATACTAGATTTTAAGATCCAGGAGTGTGAGACCTCCACTTTGCTCTTCTTCTTCAGAAGTGCTCTGCTTATCTGAGGTCTCCTTCCTTTCCATATGAAGTTAGTAATTGGTTTTTCCATGTCCTTAAAAAATTTTGCTGGTATCTGGATCAGGATTGCATTGAATGTGTAGATTGCTTTGGGTAGGATTGACATTTTCACAATATCAGCCACTCCTCGGAAGGAAGGTTGGGCAATCCTACTTCCGTAGTGATACTGCCTCGGAAACCCAAGAAGGGATCGCTATGAGTCAGGGCTGACTCGACGGCACATAACAACAACAACAACATCCATGAACAAGGCAGGTTCTTCCATTTATGTAGAGCCCTTGTCTCCTGTAGTAGTGTTTTATAGTTTTCTCTGTATAGGTCTTTTGTGTCTCTGGTGAGGTTTATTCCTACACATTTTATCTTTTTTGTAGCTATAGTGAATGGTATGGTTTCCCTTATCAGAGGAGTCCTTGCTGGTGTACAGAAATCCAACTGATTTTTGTATGTTGATCTTGTATCCTGCCACTTTGCTGAACCTCTCTATTAGTTCCAGTAGTGTTTTTATTGAGTCCCTTGGGTTTTCTATGTATAGAATCATATTATCTGCAAATAAAGATAGTTTTAAGTTCTCTTTGCCAATATGTATGCCTTTCATTTCTCTTTCTTGCCTTATTGTTCTGACTAGGACTTTAAATACAATATTAAATAGAAGTGGTGATAGAAGGCGTTCCTGTCTGGTTCCCGTTCATAAGGGGAATGCCTTGAGTCTTTCTCCATTAATAATTGTGTTGGCCATTGTCTTTGCATATACGCCCTTTATTATGTTGAGGAATTTCCCTTCTTTCTTAGCAGGAACAGGTGTTGCATTTTATCAAATGCCTTTTCTGCATCGATTGATATAATCATATGGTTCTCTTCTTTTGTTTTATTTATGTGGTGGATTACATTGATTGTTTTTCTGCTGTTGAACCATCCATTCTTGCATACCAGGTTTGAATCCCACTTGATCAGGATGAATTTTCTTTTGATATGTTGTTGGATCCTGTTATCAAAGACTTTGTTAAAGATTTTTGCATCTATGTTCACGAGGGATATTGTTTTTAGTGGTGTCTTTCCCTGGTTTCAGTATTAGTGTTATGTTTGCTTCATAAAATGAATTAGGGAGGATTCCATCTCTTTCTATCTTCTGGAATAGCTTGAGTAGTATAGGTGTCAACTCTTCCCTGAATATTTGGTAAAATTCTCCAGTGAAGCCATCAGGGCCAGGACTTTCTTTGTGGGGAGTTCTTGTTTTTTTTTTTTTATGACCTGTTCAATTTCTTCTTTTGCTATGAGTCTGTTCAAGTATTCTATCTCTGAGTGGGATAGTTTAGGTAGGTCTTGTAATTCCAGAAATCTGTCCATCTCTTCTAGGTTTGCAAATCTGTTGGAGTACAATTATTTATTTATTTATTTATTTATTTGTGATTTGGGTGAAGATTTACAGAGCAAATTCACTTTCCATACAGCAGTTCACATATACTTTGTCTCATGACATTGACCACAGTTTACCACAATGCAACAGCTCCCCTCCCACTGCCTCCCCATAATTACCTCTTCCCTGTGTCCATCCCTCCATGGACTCCTGCCCCCTGAGCTGTCTCCCTGTACATAACCAGCCCTTCTTTCTCTCGTGATTGTTCTCTCCAAGGAGAGTATGGAGTACAGTTTTTCATAATATTCTGTCAGAATCTTTTTTATTTCAGTTGGCTTTGTTGTGATGACACCCTTTTTGTTTACTATTCTTGTAATTTGCATCTACTTTTTCTTTTCTTTTGTTAGATTTGCCAATGGCTTGTCAATTGTGTTAATCTTTTCAAAAAAACAGCTTTTTGTTTTATTGATTTTCTCTATTTTTTGTTTTGTTTTGTTTTCTGTTTCATTTATTTCTGCTCTGATCTTTATTATTTCCTTACTTCTAGATACTGTAGGATTTTTTTGTTGTTCTTTTTCTAATTGTTGGAGTTGTTGAGTTAGAGTGTTGATTTTGTTTCTTTCATCTTTTTTGATGTATGCATTTATTACTATAAACTGACCTCTTAAGTACTGCTTTTGCTGTGTCCCATAGGTTTTAGTATGATGCATATTCATTCTCATTTGTTTCTAGGAATTTTTTTTTATGTCGCTTTTTATTTCTTCTATTACCCAGTAGTTTTGAGCAGTGTATTGTTCAACTTCCATGTTTTTGATGTCTTTTTCCTTGATCTTCCTATTATTCATTTCTAGTTTTATAGCATTGTGGTCTGAGAAGATGCTTTGTAGTATTTCAATGTTTTTGAATTTATTGAGGCTTCTTTTATGTCCTAACGTATGATCTATTCTGGAGAAGGATCCATGTGCACTGGAAAAGAATGTTAATTGTGCTTTTGTTGGGTGAAATGCTCTGTATATATCTATGAGGTCAAATTGGTTCATTGTGCTGTTGAGTTCTTCTGTATCTTTGTTGAATTTTTTTCTAGTTGATTTGTCACTCCTTGAAAGTGGTGTGTTAAAGTCTTCTACTACTATTGTAGAGTTGTCTATTGTCCCTTTTAATTCAATTAATATTTGCTTCACATATTTTGGAGGACTTTCTTTGGATGCATAGATATTTATTATCATAATGTCTTGTCAATTGACCTTTGCAGCATCATACAGTGTACTTCTTACTTTGTTTTTCACCTTAAAGTCTATTTTATCAGAAATTAATATTGCCACTCCTGCTCTTTTTTGTTACTGTTAGCTTGGTATATTTTTTCACCCCTTAACTCTTAATTTGTTTTTATCTTTGTGTCTAAGGTGTGTCTCTTGTAGACAGCATATTGATGGCTCTTCTTTTCTTATCCAATCTGCCACTCTCTTTCTCTTGTTGGTACATTTAGTCCATTCACATTGAGTGTAATTAGTGATAGGTATGAATTGATTGCTGTCACTCTATTGTGTTTTTTTGTCATGTTGCTGGAATTTCCTTGGTCCATATACTTTTCTGTGCTGAGTTCATTTTGTCATTAAGTATTTCCTCTCTTTTCTTCCTTATTGTTGGTTTTGGGCTTACTAAACCCATCTGTTTTTGTTTCTTCTGGTTTGCTTAAGGGAATTGTTAATTTTCTCTGTGGTTACCTTGGAGTGAATTCTTGTCTCTCTATTTTTAGAACAGTCTGTTCTTTGAGGACATTGTCCTGTTTTTCTCTCCACTTGGAAGTTTGTACCTACAACTTTTATTCCCTGTCTTTGGTTAGTTGCTGTTGTCATGTGCAGATTGGCTTCCTTGATTTTTAGTGTACAATGTTTTATGGCATTATTTTGAGTGTCTATTTCTGATTTGGTTTTAATGTTGATATCATGTGTCCTGATTTTGTTCTTTGCTATGGGTTCTCTATTGGAAGGACTTCCTTAAGCATTTCTTGTAAGGTTGGTCTGGTTTTCACAAAATCCTTTAATTTCTCTTTGTCTGAGAATGTCTTGATTTCCCCCTCATATTGTCATATGGACAATTTGGCTGGATATAGGATTCCTGGTTGGAAGTTATTTTTCTTCAGTGTTTTATACATGCCATCCCATTGCCTTCTTGCCTGCATGGTTTCTGTTGAGTAATCAGAGCTCACCTTAACTTTTTGATTATCATAAGTAATATTTCTTTTGTCCTGGGTAGCCTGCAAGATTCTTTCTTTGTCTTTGGTTTTGGAGAGTTTGATTATGATATTCCTCGGTGTTTTTCTCTTGGGATCTATCCTGTATGGGGTTCTTTGAGCTTCTTGGACAAAGATATTTTCTTCCTTTATGATATGGGGAAGTTTTCTGTTAGTAGGTCTTCCACAATTTTCTCAGTGTTTTTTTTCACCTTTTCTTGTTCTGGAATTCCAATGAGGCATGTGTTGTTTCTTTTCATGTCCTCCCATATAACTCTTCGTTTCTCTTCATTTCTCTTCAATCTTTGTTCCGATTTTTCTTCATACAGGCTGGTGTCAAAGGATTTATCTTCTAGTTGGGAAATGTGTTCTTCAGCCAGTTCTTGCCTATTCTTTTGTTCTTCCACGTGTTGTGTAATTCTGTAATTTTGATAGTCATCTTTTGGATTGCTAACTGCTATTTTTGTATGAGTTCTGATTGTGTATTAATCTTATTATTTTGTTCTTGAATGGTTTTCCTGAGTTCTTCCAGGATACTGTTTCCTTAAGCTCTTGTGGAGTTCTATAAACATACCTTCTGAATTCCTTCTCAGATATTTCTATTGTCTCCCCTTCCTCCATGTTTAATGAGACTTTTGTTTGGGATTTTACTTCTATTGTCTTATCCTGTTTTTTTTCTTTGATTTGAGGTTGCCTGTTGTTTCCTAGACATTTTGAAGTTGTCTTTAACTGTTAGCTATGTGTTGATTTGTTTTGTCTTGGTTTTACAATTTAATATTTTTGCAAAGGTGGAGCTGGTGTATTTTATTTTTTTGGTTATTAATTCAAGTGTGCTGGGTTGCTCTGCAGTTTTCTTTGTGATGATGGAATCACTGTGTGGAATGTGGATGCAGGTCTCTGTTTGTCGTGAAGGGAGTTTAAGATTTAAGCCAGTAGGTGTTATGGGGGCTTAATGTGGTTTGTCTATTGGATGAGGCAGGGGAGAGGCAGAAAAAGGAGTAAGAAAAAAGGAGGGGGGAAGCTCCAAGGTGCCAGGAACCATTTCCAGAGCTTTGAGGAGGTTCCTAATGATGATGTTATACTGTTACTCACAGGCCCACAGTGCAAGTTCAGAAAAGACCCCAATTGTTAGGGGGCCACCATTTTCTGCCAGGTTCAGACAGGTGCAAAAACCTGCTCTCCTGGCTCCTCCATGCCAAAAAGCTGACCTAGGATAACTGCCCCAATCTGTGACAGGAGTTCGTCCCAGGACCCACCCACTTGCAGCATAATTTTCCTCTCAGCTCCCAATTCAGCAGCACCTGGAGCCAGAGAGGTCTCTGTTCCCTCCCAGTGGTCCCAAGTTTACTGATAAAAGCAGGTGCTGAAGGTAGATCTATGGAGTGGCCACAGGTCCTCTGGTACATTCTCTCCACTGCCCCAGGGAGCCCTCCAATGCCCCGTCTTGCTGGCCAGTCAGCCCTCTGCAGGGCAGGTTCACCTGTTGTTGTTTTTTTCCTTTATTTCCAGGTAATTACAAATCCCCCTTCTCCTTTCTAATCCTACTCCCCTTAGTTTTCCTTACTATGACTTAATGAGCTGTTCAGAGCTCCAAAATCCCTGTTTCAAACTGTTGCACCTAGTTTTTTAGGCAGTAAGATGCTAGAGGAAACTGAAGTATGTGCTACAGGGGAGAAGCCATTTTCCTCCTCAGAAGATCAGATGGGAGTCAGTGAACAGGATTGTACTCTAGACCAAGGATAGATTCAGCTGAGGCCAATCTTGCACAGATACCAATGATACAAAATACCCACAATCCTTACAGAAACCACAGAAGACAGAGATAGAGCAATCCTTCACAGATAGCCAGACACTGTGGGAGAGAGATCCAACAGATTTACTGATGCAGGACCATAGTATTGGTGGACACCAGACTCAATAGGCACAATAAAATACATAAACATCTTGTTCCACAACCTACATTGGTGAGTAGTGACTAGGGTCCTAAAAGCTTTTAAGTGGCCATCAAGATGCAGCTAATGGTCTCCTATCACAGGAGATGAAGAAGAGTGGAAAAAAAAAAAAAAAAGAATGCCCCAAGGACATTTGGAAGCAATCAGTCCTAGGACATGATGGACCTCGAGACCAGAAGAACTAGATGGTGCCCAGCTACCAATGCCAACCAGTCAGGAAAGGAACAAAACTGGAGATCCTGGATAGAGTGGGAGGAAAAATGTGGAACAAAATCCAAAAACACAATAGTGACCAGAATTACTGGTCAGATGGGGTCTGGTGGGACCCTTAATACTATGGCCCTGGGATACACTTCAGGCCTGGAACAAACTCACTCCCAAGGGTTAGCTCTCAGCCCAATAGTAAACAAGATGTACAGGCAGACCACTCAATCCAGGGTGACACACACACATATTCTATGGAGATGCATCCCTTGGAACAATCGACCACAGGGCACCAGAGGGGCAACATTCACATGGAGGAAATGTAGGACACATAGGCATGCATAACTATAAGGGGCTTGGGGAGGGAGTTACTGGACAGGGAGGGGAGTAGACTGGGTTAGGGTTGGGGATGGTAATTGGGGAGTGAAACCAAATATACACGAAATGTTGAATGTAAAACAAACTCTGCTCTGTAAACTTGCACCCAGTACAATAAAAAGAAGTAAATAAAATATACCCCATCTTTAAATCAGTTTTAGTATTCTGGCAATCACTTTGAGTGCTTTGTTAAGACAACATGCTAATAAACAGAAAATTGTGACAATAATCCTGAAATATCAGGTTTGTCATTAATTACTGAAACATTCAGATATTAGAATGTTCATACTTGAAGTGATCACCATGATGGCCATTACCCTTTCCATGTCACACTCCTGAGGGACATGGCACTCTTACGTTGGCAGCAAAAGCTCCTTTAGCAGGGATTCTCAACCAGGGGACCTATTTGAGTGCTGGCAGAACAGGAACAGGGGGTTCCTGAGTAGTTTGAAAAGTCTCCACATATAACTCTCATACACTGCTGGTGGGACTGTAAAATGATACAACCACTGTGGAAAGCAGTATGATGAGTCCTTAAAAAGATGGAATTAGAAATACCATTTGACCCAGCAATCCCATTACTAGATATATATCCTAAAGAAGCAAGAACCAGGACAAGAACAGATATATTCATACCCATGTTCATCGCAGCACTATTTACAAAAAGATGGAAACAACCTACATGACCATCAATAGAAGAATGGATAACCAAACTATGGTACATACACACAATGGAATACTATGCAACAATAACATTGTTGTTGTTGTTGTTAAGTGCTGTCGAGTCATTTCCGACTCATAGCGACCCCATGCACAGCAGAACGAAACACTGCCCGATCCCGCGCCAGCCCCAC
>NW_006921671.1:4776892-4791659 GCF_000298275.1 Orycteropus afer afer
AGAAGGCTGGCGGTTCAAACCCACCAGCCACTCCTCAGAAGGAAGGTTGGGCAATCTACTTCCATAGTGATACTGCCTCAGAAACCCAAGGAGGGTCGCTATGAGTCAGGTCTGACTCAACAGCACATAACAACAACAACAGAGCTATCCTCAGAATCTGGTACCCCTCTAAGTGGCATGAGGCAAAAATCTAGCAAGCAGGGTAAGGTAGGTCTTTCCTGCATAAATAATGCTATATGTATGATTAATTAGGTACACATTGAAACAGACTATGGCCTCATTTAAACCAAATATCAGCTACTAAAATCTCTTCACTAAACTTTTTAACTTTGTTCCAAAAAGCCAAAAATATGCTTAACACCTATCAAACATTAAGAAAGAAGGTGTACACACAGTCATCCACTCAGAAGGGAATCTATACAGCAGATCCTGGATGGAGTGGGAGAACAATGTGGAACAAAATCATTAATAATTATAATAATAATAGGGACCAGGTTTGCTGGTCTAATAGAGCCTGATGGATCCCCTAAGACTATGGCCCTTACCTGCCCTTCAGGTCTGGAATTGAACCCACTCCCGTGGCTTCCATGCAAACAAAATGCAGGCATATGAGCTGAAATTCTACATTAGGTAAACACACTCCTTGGAGAGATCAATCACGAGAGAATAGAAGGGTTGTGAATGCACAGGGAGACAGCTTGGGGGACAGGAGTGCATGGGAGGGAAGGACATAGGGAAGAGGCGACTATGGGGGACGGGAGGTGCGAGGAGAGCTGTTGCATTGTGGGAAATTGTAGTCAATATCATGAGACGAAGTGTGTGTGAATTCTGTATGGAAAATGAATTTGCTCTATAAACTTTCACCCAAATCACAATAAATATTTAAAAAAAAAGAAAGAAGCTATACACTATGCTGGAATGGTTAATAATTAATCCAATATAAGAAGTAAATGTAAAACTCTTTATTATGTTAATAGGATAATATAAAAATTTACCAAGGTAAAAATGATAGCTGTTAAAGAATTCTTTTGATAGAATCAACAGGGGAAAAAAAAGATCTAGTTTGATAATAACATGTTTTAAAAATTCAGAGTGAAAAATTTCTTATATAGCATGCTTATTATGTTACAGGTAAAAACCCATTGCTTTCGAGTCAGATCCGACTCACAGTGACCCCTCCTTGGGTTTCCGAGGTGGTACCACTATGGAAGTAAGTCGCGCAACCTTCCTTCTGAGAAGTGGCTGGTGGGTTTAAACAGCCAGCCTTCTGGTTAGCAGTCAAATGCCTTAGGCACTATGCCACCAGAGCTCCATGTAACAGGCATCTGTTATAAAATAAAGGTCAGATTTAAAACTAATACTTGGGAATGGAGGAGGCACCGTTGTGGGTAAGAGAGGACAGGAGAAGATGGGAGAGGATGGTCACATTAGCTATGTGGTCTTTGCTTCTGTTTTCTAACCTGTAAAATAAGGATAACAACAGTACCACTGTCATTCATTGCTGTCTGTTAAAGGACTTTACACATGATTGACACACAGTCAACTTCTATACACACACGTTAGTATTGTTACTTACTTAATTTAAAACAATTACCAAATGTTGAGTGTGTGAAAATATTTTAAAGTATCGTTCATTTATGCAATAAAGTTCATTTTTGTAATCGAAAATTGTTGACATGAAAACTAATATCTTCTTGTTTTTGTGGTCTTTTCCACTAAAGACAATAATTCCCCCTTACCTCTCAGGGAAATTTCAGCCACGTCTCTAAGTTCTGAACTTGGAGTTGTTATGTTTCAGACCCATTTGGGAGAGTCAAGCTCAACTGTCATATTGGGAAGGTATAGGTAATATCCAGGCCCCAAGGAGATTGTTGGCTTCCCCAGGACTGGGACTAAGGTGGCAGGTTATGTGGATGAAGGCACAGCACTCCACCTTCAAGCAAAGTCCAGAAATGACAGAAACTCTGAGGAAGAGCATGTGGGGGTGGACATCTGGGAGTCAAATACTAGACAGCAGCGTTGGGAGCTATGGTAAATATCTCTGTGGCTAGGAGGCACAGAAGGAGTAAATGTTGTCAGAAGTGCCCCCATAATGGACTATTATACACACTTGAAAAATGGCCTGAATAGACTTGTAACCTATAACTTTATTATTTTTTATAGTCTAGGAAAAAAGAGTTTTTAAAGCATCACTTGAAAAATATGTTTTGTTGCCCTATACTATAAAAACAAAGCAAACTCACTGCCGTCGAGTCAGATCTGAGTCATAGCAACCTCTCCTTGGGTTTCTGAGGCGGTATCACTTTGGAAGTAGATTGCCTAGACCGCCAAAAAAATTTAACTTGCCAGAATACAGAATCTAGCACTCACCAGATCATGCCTAGATTTGTGAGGGAAATATCTTTGTAACATGTCCAGATACAGAGTCCTTCTAGCAAAGAGATCTCTAGGATACTGATCCAAAACAGCCTGGTAAATCCAGTGGTCTTCTTCACTTAATTGGAAGTTTCTGAGGGAACAAGAATGTCACATCATATCATTAAATAATCATGGGGCCTTAGAGAGTTCAAACTGCCCAAGCAATTTAAATTATTAGCAAGCAATAATAACTATATAAAATGAGGGTTTGCATATGTATGTGTGTGTTTTAATACAGCAGCCAGATTTGATGTCTAGTATAGATAAGTTTCTAAATTTTAATACAATGGGCTCTTTCAATCCTTTATTTGGTTTTTCCATGAGTTCCAGGCATAATTTTAATAAGTTTGATAATGAGGCAAAATATTTTTTAATATTATTCTATCTTGCCTATAAAGACATTTAAAATCATGACCAATAGATGAAATTTTAAAAATGGAAACTAAAGTACTAAACATGCAAATTAAAAGGAACTTTGCTTATTATTTAACAAAGTACCCATGTTAAGAAAGAAGGAAAAATATAAATATTATGTTATGTTTTATGTTGTTATGTTGAGTTGGTTCTGACTCATAACGAACTCATGTACAACATAATGAAAGACCGCCCAGTCCTGTTCCAACCTCACAATCGTTGACACGCTTGAGTCCATTATTGCAGCCGCTGTGTCAATCCATCTTGTTGAGGGTCTTCCTCTCTTTCACTAACCTTCTACTTTGTTGTTGTTGTTAGGTGCTATAGTGTTTCTCTAGTGTTGCTATAACAGAAATACCACAAGTGAATGGCTTTAACAAACAGAAATTTACTCTTTTACAGTTTAGGAGGCTAGTCCAAGTTCAAAGTGCTAGCTCTAAGGGCTAGGTGAAGGTCCTTTGACTTTGGCTTCAGCTCTACTTCATGTTCCAGGCCTAAAATGGAGGGTTTTTCTGCCTCACTCAGCTGCTACCTGCTGAGGTTTACAAACCCAACATTGATAAATAAAATGGCATAGCCCAAGATTAGCAGACAACACAGTAGGCCACTGGTTCAAGTCCAGGAACAATCCTAAGATTGGCAGGCAACATGGCAGACCACAGAGATGAAGACTCGGCCAAGTGCAGGATTCAGATGTACCAAAAACTGGAGACTTTCCTCAAAGCTTTTTCTTATATATGGGAAGCAGCCACATCTTGAAAGCATCTACTTAGCTGCTCACAGCAGATTCCACCATGGACTTGATTACCAGTCTCATCACAGGGAATAATTACATCCAGCTTTCCAGCCACTCAAAACCATAGCCCAGCCAAGTTGACATACAACCTTAACTACCACAAGTGCTGTTGAGGAGGCTTTGACTAATAGTGACCCCATGCACAAGAGAACGAAACACTGCCCATTCCTGTGCCAGCCTCACAATCCTCGCTATGCTTGAGCCCATTTTGGAGCCACTGTGTCAATCCATCTTGTTGAGGGTCTTCTCCTCTTTTGCTGACTCTACTTCAACCAACATTTCTTTCTTTCTCCAGGAATTGTCCCTCCTGAAAACTTGAACCAAGTAAGTATGTTAGATGAAGTCTGGCCATTCTCATTTCTAAGGAGAATTCTGGCTGCACTTTTTCCAAGAAAGATTTGTTCATTCCTGTGGCAGTCCATATTACATTCAATATTCTTCACCAACCAAACCCAAAAAACCAAACTCACTGCTGTCTAGTTGAATCCGACTCATAGCACAACCCCTCCTTGGGTTTCAGAGGCAGTATCACTACAAAAGTAGATTGTCCCATCTTCCTTCTGAGGAGTGGCTGGTGGGTTTGAACTGCCAGGCTTCTGGTTAGCAGTCACATGCCTTAGGCACTATGCCACCACACACCATAATTCAAATACATCCATTCTTCTGTGGTCTTCCTTGTTCATCATCCAGCTCTCACATGCATATGAGGTGATTGAAAATATCATGGCTTTGACAACACATGCCATAGTCTTCAAAGTGGCATCTTTGCTATTTAACACTTTAAAAGGTCTTTTGCAGTAAATTTTCCCAATGCAATATGTCCTTTGATTTCTTGACTGCTTTTTCCATGCTTTTTTGATTGTGGATGCAAGTAATATGAAATCCCTGAAAATTTCAATCTTTTCTCCATTTATCATGACATTGCTTATTGGTCCAATAGGGAGGACTTTTGTTTTCTTTATGGCGAGATGTAAATCCATACTAAAAGCTGCTGTTTTTGATCTTCGTCGGTGTTTCAGCAAGCAAGGTTGTGTTATCTATATATTGCAAGTTGTAAATGAGTCTTCCTCCAATTCTGATGCCACATTCATTCTTCTTCATATGGTCCAGCTTCTGAGATTATTTGTTCAGCATACAGACTGAAAAAGTATGGTGAAAGCATACAGCCCTGATGCACACCCTTCCTGATTTTAAACCATTCAGTGTCCCCTTGTTCTGTTCGAACTACTGCCTCTTGGTCTATGTACAAGTTCTGCATGAGACAGTTAAGCATTCTGGAATTCCCATTCTTCACAATGTTATCCATAATTTGTTAAGATCCTCACAATCAAATGCCTTTGCATAGTCAATAAACACAGGTAAACATCTTTTTCATTCTTTGCTTTCAGCCAAGATCTATCTGACATCAGCAATGATATCCCTCATTCCAAGTCCTCTTCTGAAACCAGCTTGAATTTCTGGCAATTCCCTGTCTATACACTACTACAATAATTTTTTAATTATTTTCAGCAAAAATTTTACTGCATGTGATATTAATGATATTGCTAAATAATTTCTGCATTCTGTTGGATCACTTTTCTTTAGGATGGGCACAAATATGGATCACTTCCAGTTGGCCAGGTTGCTGTCTTCCAAATTGCTTGGCACAGAGGACAGAACACTTTTAGTGTTGCATCTGTTTGTTGAAACAACTCAGTTGGTATTCTGTCAACTCCTGGAGTCTTGTTTTTCATCAGTTCTTTCAGTGCAGCTTGGACTTCTTCCTTCAATATCATTAGTTCTTGATCATAAGCTACCTCCTGATATCGTTGAATCTCGATCAATTGTATTCCTTACATAGCCCTTTCATGCTTCCTGCATCATTCAATACTTTGCCCATAGAATCCTTCAATATTGCAACTTGAGGCTTGAATTTTTTCTTCAGCTTTTTCTGCTTGAGAAATGCCTAAGGTTTTCTAACTCCCTTTTGGTTTTCTAACTCCAGTTCTTTGTGCATTTCATTATAATACTTTACTTAACCTTCTCAAGCCACCTTTTGAAATCTTCTGTTCAGCTCTTTCACTTCATCGTTTCTTCCATTCCCTTTAGCTACTCTCCATTCAAGAGCAAATTTCAGAGTCTCTTCTCACATCCATGTTTATCTTTCCTTCCTTCCTTGTTTTTTAAATGACCCTTTTCTTTCTTTATATATGATGCTCTTGATGTCATCCCACAACTCATCTGGTCCTTAGTCATGGGTGTTCAATGCATCACATCTATACTCCAGGTCTCTAAGTTCAGGTTGGATATAATTGCGGTGTATTTTGGCTCTCACAGATTTGTTTTAATTTTCTTCAGCTGTATCGTGTGCTTGTATATAAGGAATTGATGGTCTGTTCCACAGTCAGTCCCTGGCTTTGTTCTGAATGATGAAATTGAGCTGCTTCATCATCTCCTTCCAGAGAGTTAGTCAACTTGATTCCTGTGTATTCCATCTGGCTAGGTCCATGTGTATAATCACTGTTAATGTTGTGGAAAAAGGTGCTTGAAATGAATGTCATTGGTCTTGCAAAATTCTATCATTTCCAATATTGTTTTTATTCACAAGATGAAATTTACAACTACAGATCCTTCTTTGTTTCCAACTTTCATGTTCCAATTGCCAGTAATTATCAATGCATCTTGATTGCTATAGTTGATCAATTTCAGACATTGGAATTTGGTAAAATTCTTCTATTTCTTCATCTTTGGCTTTCATAGTTGGTGGATAAATTTGAATAGCCATATTAACTGGTCTTCATTGTGATGCATGTGGATATTATTCTATCACTGACAACAATCTTCAGGCTAGATCTTGAAATCTTCTTCTTGACTATGAATGTAATGCCATTCCTCTTCAAATTGTCTATGTAAGTGTAGACAGAGTTGAATGAACAACTACCTAAAGGAAAATAAAGACTGAGGACATTTATATAAGGTTTAACTTTAAAGGTAAGTCTACAATTATCTTTTATGTTATCCTCTTGACTCTTGGTTGTGAGGCTAAGACTAGATATTAGAAGTGAAAAGATAACAAATATTATCACATTGCACTAAAGAAATCATGTGTAAATAGGGATCATTTCCAGTCATCAAGTTACCTTCTCTCCAACATGCTTGCCATTAAAAAGGTCTTTTTCACTTTAAAACTCTAGTCACTGGCTTGATTTGTGTTCTATATAGAGTATTAGCAAAGCTCTAAGCAGAAGGAAAAGATTTTAATGTCAGCTTGAACTCTAAACTGAATTAATCTGCTCTGTGTGTATCCCAAGTTTATTTGCATAGTATTATCCCTGTTTAATAAATTAGAAAATCAAATACAGATGCAATCAGAGAGAATATTATTAGCAACAAATATTTCTTTGATCCAATATGGAAATTTGCTATTGTTTATTTCTACTCTATCATTGGTCTTTGACTTTAAAGTTATTTGTGCAATTCAAAGACTCCTTTTTTATAATATGTCTTCTGTGCCCCTGAAAAATATTTGACGATTGCAAACAGGATAATATACCTTTTACATCTGTAATACTAATGGGAATTCCACTGTCCTGATACAAGGTCACCTAGTTTCTGCAAAACACTTAATAATTTTGGTAAGACTCTAGAAAAAAAAGTCTTTTTTAAAGGAGAAAAGAAAATCCTCCTACTAGCTCTATACTAGGAAGAAAAAGAGGGCTAGAGGTGGTCTACCATGAAGAATACAATTCTTGAGAATGACCTAATTCTCAGTTATAGAGCAAGAAGAATTTGAGATGTCTACTCATTTAATACGATATAAGTTTTGGTTATGTCTGAATCAAATATGATTTATAGGCAGTCCAAGTCTTCTTTGAATAAAGTATTTCAAATAGGAGACGTAAGCAGGGAGAAAGGCTTGTCTGAGCATACTTGGCATTTAAATTTCCCTCAACCTTTCATGGTCCTCTCTCAAGGGATGCAGTTTCATTTGCAGCAACATAAAGCCATTTTCGTAGCGGAGTTAGACACATAAATTCTCTATTACTGCATAGCAAGCAACAAAAAGAGACCTGAAGTCCATAATACTTTTAAACTGTTTCTGTGACTATGTATGTGTATATGTATGTTAGAGAGAGGAAAGTGACAGAATCTAGGTCCAACGAATTTTCCATTCTTTTAAACAAAGCCATTCATCCATACAATGAATGTGAATGGTACCCCACCAAGATAGCTTTTATTAGCCACAGTTCCCATCACCAAGATTCTGCTAGTCTTGGTTAGTAACTCAGATTCTCCTCTTCTCTGAAAAATTGTCCTGGGTCAAATAGGAACCGTGTCATCCAGAAGGCCCTTTCAAAGGATAATTACAACCAAAAACTGATGAAAATAGGAATACAGAATACCAGCCCGCTTGCCTCAAGATAGGGCCAATTCTATGGTACTCTGGTAATGTAGTGCGTAAGGCACTTGACTGCTAATCAGAAGGCTGGCGGTTCAAATCCACCAGCCACTCCTTGGAAGGAAGGTTCAGCAATCTACTTCCATAGTGATACTGTCTCAGAAACCCAAGGAGGTGTCGCTATGAGTTGGATCCGACTTGACGGTACATAACAACAACAACATAGGAAGGTGTTACAAAGCATAAATTTATTATCATCAACTCATGTTCTGGAACAATGTCAGGGGTTATGATAAATAGTTTGCTATTTTCTATCCCCACATACAGTTTTTCCACGCCTCATGACGCTTTTTGGGAACTCTGGTGGTGCAGTGCTAAGGCATTTGAGTACTAACCAGAAGGCTGGAGGTTCACACCCACCAGCCACTCCTCAGAAGGAAAGTTGGGCAATCTACTTCCATAGTGATACCACCTTGGAAACCCAAAGAGGGGTCGCTATGAGTCGGGCCTGACTTGACAGCACATAACAACGACATTTGTGCTCCACAGCACCCCTTTGGGATTAGAGGGTAGCCAGTCTTCACTGAGACCTGTTCCTTGCTTAGCCATCTCCCCCTACCATATCCCACTTCCCTCACCTCCTGTCTCCTGAGAGCATCCCCCAATAAATCACCTGCTCCGGCAATCCTTGTCTCACCTATAGAACTCACCCTAAAATAAACTGAACCAGTCTTACCTATAATTTTCAAAAATAGTTTAAAGCCTTTGGCAAATGAAGAATTATTTCAAAACTAATTGCTTTGATGATCTCTCATAATGAATAGTGGTACAAGATTGTGAATGTCTTGAAGAGAAAGTGCAAATAGCAAACATTTACAAAAATGTTTTTCACATAAAAGCATACATTTAGCAGCTTATATTGCTATAAATAAATACAGCAGCAGGAGAATTTGTGGCTCTCAGTACATTTTTATATATTGTGTGAATGTATTAATTAGGTGCCATTTTAGTGACAACATTAAAACCATTTAAACACATAAATTGATAATATACCATTAATACCAGATTTTTCAAATTAAGTATACTGTGAATAGTGATCACATCCATTTTGCCCTTCTTGTTGATGGGTTTTTTGTGGGGTTTTTTTGTTTTGTTTTGTTTTTTATTTTCTTTGTTGTTTCAGAAGCCTCACATCCCAACAGCTTTTTCCATTACCACAATTGCACAAATTGTAAGTAATTGTTCTACTACATGTAGAATAAAAATGAAAAGCATATTTAAAGCAAATGATACATAAATACCCACAATATTATTATTTTAGAGTTTTTATAGCAGTTTTCAGAATCATGGGCTTAAATTTTGAAACAAATACATCAGTAACACTAATGGTACAATCACATGTCACCATTAGAAATGCTGCTTATGAGGAAAAAAAAAAAAAAGCTGCCACCAGTTTATGTATATGTGAGCTTTCTGGATAGTAAAGACCTAAGAGGAATATCCAAACATAACAACCTGTTCACAATGACAAAGTAGCCATTTCCTGGAAATATAGCCTTTAAACCTCTAAAATAAAATCAAATTCAATGTATCTGTCTTTCTAAATTCAAATTTAAACATTTGTCTTTACTAATCAAACCATCTTATCATTGTTGAGAGAAAATCTATATAACATAGCTGAAAATAAAGGTTTTACTTTCCAAAGTTCCTGTTTATTTGCAGTGTTTTCTTGGTAAATATCATGACCAAAACCAAAGCAAACCAGTTGCCATCAAGTGGATTCTGACTCCTGGTAAACTTCTGTGTGTCAGAGTAGACCTGCACTCCACAGGGGTTTCCACGGCTGGTTTTTCAGAAGTAGATCACCAAGTGTTTCTTCCAAAATGCCTCTGGGTGGCCTCAAACCGCCAACCTTTCAGTACTAGCTAAACTACAGATATTTTAAAATATTCTTATTCCTTTCTTGTTGTTCTTGTTGTTATGTGCCATCGAGTTGGAACCTGCTCATAGCGACATACTTTCTGAATTTTAAATGATTCCAAAAGATTAAAGAAAATTTTAAAGAAAACTTTAAAATTATCCTAAACTTTCATAATTTTTAAATACCTTTAGTAAAAAAAATCTTTGGCAGATCTCTGCAGTTTCTTTTTTTTTTAAGTCAGTCCAAATTTTCTAATTTAAAATACCTCATAACTTTTATCTTCATAGCACACCAAGATTTTACAGTTTACAGGTTTACAACATGTCACACTTCTAACACTGGGGAATTTCATCATGCAGAAGGGTGAGCTACTTATCATAAGGTCCCACCCACCACCATGACTCCACCCCCAAAATCGAAGTCCACGGATAGCATTTCATTATGATTTCCCAGGAAATGAGACAAAACAGTAATTCAGAAAATTAAGATGACAGGGTTGTAAGAACACAAACTGATCAAGACCGAATATCTCCCTGCTTCTATGTGTTTGAGTCATTTCAAAGATCTTAAATTGACTTACAATTAACTTAGCTAACAGTTCTCACTGTAGTCCTATTTAAACCACCTCCCTGGGATGTTTGGTCTATAACGTCAAAATACATTTGGTGAGTAGGAGCCAGCCATGGCAAACAAAATACTTAAGAGTCATAGGTCCTTTAACATTGAAAACAAGTTTATGAAACAAAACATTGTGTTTACAAACTGAAAATTGTGTTGTTTTATCAGAGTGAAGGGAACTGTCTTAGTTATCTATGGGTGCTATAACACAAATACCACAAGTGAATGGCTTTAACAAACAGAATTTTATTTTCTCACATTTTAGGAGGCTACAAGCCTTAATTCAAGATGCTGGCTTTAAGGGAAAGTTTACTCCCTCTGTTGGCTCTGAAGGCAAGTCCTTGTCTCTTTCAGCTTCTGCTCCTGGACAATCTTCCTTTGGCTTGGCATCTCTCTTCCCCCATCTCTGCTTGCATTTAATCTCTTTTATATCCCAAAAGAAATTGGCTCAAACCATATGGATGTTAATCCTGACTCATTAACATAACAAAGAGAACCCCTTCCCAAATAGGATTACAATCACAGGCATGTTGTTGTACCACAGAATGAAACACTGCCCACTCATGCACCATCCTCACAATCCTTGCTGTGCTTGAGCCCATCATTGCAGCCACTGTGTCAACCATCTCAATGAGGGTCCTCCCCTTTTTCACTGACCCACTATTTTACCAAGTGTGATATCCTTCTCCAGGGACTGGTCCCTTCTGACAACATGACCAAAGTAGGTGAGACAAAGTCTGGCCATTCTCACTTCTAAGGAGCATTCTAGCTGTGCTTCTTGCCAGATTTGTTTGTTCTTCTGGCAACCCATGGTATTTTCCGTATTGTTAACCAACACCACAATTCAAAGGCATCAACTCTTCTTTGGTCTTCCTTATTCATTGTCCAGCTTTCACATGCATATGAGGCCATTGAAAATACCATGGATTAGGGTAGGCACACCTTAAACTTCAAAGTAACATTTTCACACATTTTAACACTCTAAAGAGGTCTTTTGCAGCAGATTTGCCCAGTGCAATACATTTCTGATTTCTTGACTGCTGCTCCCATGGGTGTTGATTGTGGATCCAAGAGAAATGAAACTCCTGATAACTTCAATCTTTCCTCCATTAACATGATGTGGCTCATTGGTCCAGTTGTGAGGATTTTTGTTTTCTTTATGTTAACGTGTCATTCATACTGAAGACTGTAGTCTTTGATCTTCATGAGTAATGCTTCAAGTCCCCTTCACTTTCAGCAAGCAAGGTTATGTCATCTGCATATCGCAGGTTGTTAATGATTTTTCCTCCAATCCTGATGCTATATTCTTCTTCATACAGTCCAGCTTCTTGGATTATTTACTCAGCATACAGAATGAATAGTATGGTGAAGGGATACAACCCTGATTCATATCCTTCCTGATTTTAAGCCATGCAGTATCCCCTTGTTCTGTTCGAACAACAGCCTCATGGTCTATGTACAGATTACTCATGTGCATAATTAAGTGTCTGCAAATTCCCACTCTTTGCAATGTTATCCATAATTTTTTATGATCTTTTGTATAGTAGAATGCCTTTGCATAGTCAATAAAATACAAGTAAATATCCATCTGAAATCAACAGTAATATCCCTTCTGAATCCAGCTTGAGTTTCTGAAAGGTCCACAGTTACTGCTGCAACTGTGTTTTAATTATCTTCGGGAAAATTTTACTTGTATGTGATATTAATGATAATGTTAATAATTTCTACATTATGTTGGATCACCTTTCTTTGGAATGGGCACAAATATAGATCTCTTCCACTTAATTGGCCAGGTAGGTGTCTTCCAAATTTCTTGGCATAAACAAGAAAGCACCTCCAGGGCTGTATCCATTTGTTGAAACACCTTAACGGATATTCCATAATTCCTGGAGCCTTGTTTTTTCAGTGCATCTTGGACTTCTTCCTTCAATACCATAGTTCTTGATTATATGCTATCTCCTGAAATGGTTGAATGTCAACCAATTCATTTTGGTAGAGTGATTCTGTGTGTTCCTCCCATCTTCTTATGATGCTTCCTGCATCATTCAGTATTTTGTCCATAGAATCCTTCAATATTATAATTCAAGGCTTGAATTTTTTCTTCAGTTCTTTTAGCTTGAGAAATTCCATGCATGTTCTTCATTTTTGGTTTTCTAACTCCAGGTCTTTGCACATTTCATTATAATACTTTACTTTGCCTTCTCAAGCTGTCCTTTGAAATTTTTTTTCGGCTCTTTAATTTCAGCATTTCTTCTGTTCACTTTAGCTACTCTACATTCAAAAGCAAGTTTCAGAGTCTCTTCTGACATTTATTTTTGTCTATTCTTCTTTTGCTTTTGAAAAGGGTCTTTTTAATGACCTTTTGCTTTCATGTATGATATTCTTTTTTAAAATTTTTTATTGTGATTTGGGCAAAAGTTTCCAGAGCAAATTCTTTTTCCATTCAACAGTTCATACACATTTTGTTTCATGACATTGATTGTAAGTATGATGCTTTTGATGTGATCCCACAACCTGTCTGGTCTTCAGTCATTGGTGTTCAATAAATCAAATCTATTCTTTACATGGTCTCTATATTCAGATGGGACATAATCAAGGTCATATTTTGGCTCTCATGGACTTGTTTTAATTTCTTCAGCTTCAAGTTGACCTTATATATGAGGAATTGATGGTCTGTTGCACAATTAGATCCTGGCTTTGTTCTGACTCATGAGATTGATCTTCTCCATCACTTCTTTCCACAGATGTAGTCTATTTGATTCCTGTGTATTCCATCTAGTGAATTCCATGTGTATAGCCACTATGTCATTGAAAGAAAAGGTGTTTGTAATGAATAAGTCATTGGTTTTGCAAAATTCTATCATATGATCTCCAGTATCATGTCTATCACCAAGGCCACATTTTCCAACAACCAATGCTTTGTTTCCAGCTTTCACATTTCAATTATCAGTAATTATCAGTCCACCTTGGCTGTATATTTGGTCAATTTCAGACTGCAAAAAATGGTAAAAGTCTTCAATTTCTTTAGTAATAAACTGACAGATGAGTGGTGGAACTACAGGCATAGAAGTTCAGATTTACAATACATATTCTGGGAGACACAATTCAGTTCTTAACAGGTGTTTTCCAGGCAAAATGGTAATTAGTGCCTCTTGATGTTAGCTAATACAGCTACCAGCATCTGACAATTGCCTTGAGATTGGCAAATAGTTATAGTGAATCTGGCCTGAAGAAAAACTCCTAACTCTCAAAGTGTAAAAGTGTCAGGAGACACCTTTTACTTCTTCCCTAAGAAACAGGATTGCAGTGAGTCACCAGGGGAAAAAAGAGACCTCTGACACAACCCCTTGTTTGGATGCACTGTGTTTAACCCTCTGGAAAATATAACTCTACTTAACTTTTCAGTGGTGTCTTCTTGAATCTGACCCATTGTCCTCTAATCAACCTGGTTCCTGAAGTTGATTCTCTCTATCCAGGCCCAATGTCCAAATATAAATCCAGTTTTGATTTTTCAGCCCAGATCACAAGGGATTCCTTGGTTCTGGACCCATTTCCAGTCACCAGAATCTGCTCCCTGGATTGTTTTTGGGTATGTCCATTATTTTCCCATGGAGATCCATTCCCACATATCAGTTCTCACCTCCAGGGTTTCTTGGTTCCACCTAGTTTGGATTTATTGTCAGTTAGGAGCTGACAATCAGATTAAGGTGGGCTCTCTGGAACATGGTCAAAATCCATTTAATTGAATCCATTAAATTAATTGAATTCACTGAATCAAAAAAAAAAAAAAAATCCATAGGGTAGAGCCAAAACTTGCAGCAGCATCAAAGACTCATTCTTCTGAAGGGTGGACAGGAAAGTGAAAACATGGCAGGTGTGATAGTTGGAGTTGTGTGTCAATTTGGCTGGACCACAATTCTGTGTGGTTTAAGCAGTTGTGATGTGGGTTATTCCCATGATGAGATTGGATGTATATGTTTTGAGCAGCCAATCAGTTGAAAGGGAGTTTTCCTAGGGTTGTGGCCTGCTTCCAATATATTTATGGACATCCTGGGAAAATGAGACACTTCTCTGTGGAACAGGATCCTGTTGTGTTGCCTACAACTGTCTGTGACTTCACTATATGGCCTGCTGATCTTGGATTTGTCATTCCTTGGAGTCAACAGCCAGTATACTGCCTGCTAACCTTGAGCTCATCAGCCCCTGCAGCTGCGTGAGTCAG
>NW_006921671.1:4791894-4794141 GCF_000298275.1 Orycteropus afer afer
CCCACCTTGGGTTTCCAAGGCAGTATCACTACGGAAGTAGATTATATATAAGCTTTACTGGTTTTGCTTCTCTAGAGAATGCAACCTAAAACAGCAGGGCGCTGAAAGTGATGGTTCCAGGATTCCTTATAGGAGGGATTAGTGATGGAAATCTAGTTAGAAGAGAAGACTAACAGATTTATTTGCGATGCATTTTCACAACAAATACCCTGTTTTTACTTAGATTTTTTTAGAGTGGTTTGCATAGAAAAATCTATTTTTCTTAAGAACATAAATTTTTTGGAGGTAGAGTAGGTGGGATGATAGCAAGCCTCCTAAACCATTCTTTATTGCCTATGTCCATTGTTACTTTTAAGAGGCAATATAATTTCTATTGGCACTTTTGAGGTAATTTGAGATAAAATAACCAGTTTAAAGGAAATGGCTCAACCACCCCATATACTTATGTTCATCACAAGAAGTGTAAGGAAAGGTAGTTATAATAAACATTGCTGATCCCTACTTCCTGCCCAACAGAATCCTGATCTACCACCTCTCACCAGCCCTCTGCTTCAGGGAAAATAGGCCCCATCTCTAGGCCTGGGAGTGAATCTTGATTGATTTTAAGCTATCAGTAAACATTCCATTCACCTCATCAGGCATGGACAAGGGAATAAATTCTGGTCACTGAAATCTGAAAAGACTCCTGAGGTAAAGATCCTGGTTCCTAAAGAGAGGTACAAGGAAGAAAAGGCCTCTTTCTGCTCCTGAATGCTGTTATGTGAAACTACTGTAGTCATTTGGCAGGAAGTCACCTAAACTACAGAAAGGCAAGGCAATAGATGGCAGAAAACCAGACCATGCTCTACTTGAACTTCTTTACCTTTGAACTTCTTGTTAAACAAGGTAAGAAACTTCTTACTGTTTAAGTTGAATTAGGTTGGGATTCTCTTACAGCCAAAGATATCCTTATAGTAAACTGGAGAGAAGAAGATACTATCCATTATTACATAGTACCTTAATAATGCTTTGGAAGGAAAGTCTTATGAAGAGATAAGTAGTAATGAAAGAGATTCAGACCCAATGTGGCCCAGGATTAGCATCTAACATAATACTTCTCAGTGATTCGGGTCAGGCAGCCAATCCAACACAAGGACCATTTTTACGTTAAAAAATAAAGGAAAAAACCCATCTCATAATCAAATGAGTAGAATCAGTGAAGGCAAGATCACTTACAGACATCTGATTTGCTCTAATGTTGAAAAAAATAAAATCATTACATTGTACCAAAATCTGCCTCTGAATTACCATTTTATTTTTTACTTTCTGAATGGGCATTATTGTAAGCAAAAACATTTTTAAGTATAATAAAGTTGAAAATAATTGCCTTGTATAGATATTTTCATTTAAATTTCCAAGTCCAAAAGCAAGAATAATAAAAGTAGCCTACTTCTTTGGAATAGTATGAGGAAAAATTTAATTAACCATTATGAGGGCCTCTGCCATTTTGATTGACACATAACCAAATCACTGTTCTTAAACTTTACAAAAGCAGACTGCCACATCTCTCTCCCTTGAAGGGGTGGTGGGTTTGAACTACTGACCTTTTGGTTACCAGCAGAGCACTTTAACTTCTCAGTCACCAGGGTTCCTTCGACACATAACATGCATTAATATTAATTCAAACCAACTACCAATAACTATTAAGAAATTATAAAAATGGATTAGAAGAAGGATAATTCTCTTTCTAATTTTATTTATTTTTTTGTTTTACATCAGCAGTGCTCAACTTTATGTTCTTTAAAGGCACTAATACAGCAAATAAAAACCTATGAGTGTGGTAACTATAATTTCTTACATTATTGGTTCTCCATAGTGTCAGTTCTAATGATATGGTTTCTCAAAGAGCTATATTTTACCTGTAGTTGGACTTCGAGGTATAAGGAATAGGAAAGATTCATTATGAACAATTCATTTGACATATAAAGTAAGATTTATAATTCTTCCCATGTCAAAATCTGACAATGTTCTTCATAGAAGTTTTTGCCTTGTCTTTGCTTATAGCTGCACACACATTTTATTATTTTCATGACAAATTCTATTGTATTATCACATTAAAAAATAATGTATGTACAACATCAGAGTTCCAGCAAGATGGAGGACTAGACAAAAAGACTGCACAGACCCTCTTCAACAAAGAAAAGGGAAACCAATTAACACAGACACAGAAGATAATCCTGGACCCCTGAGCCTTGAAGGGAAGGATAT
>NW_006921671.1:4798731-4804723 GCF_000298275.1 Orycteropus afer afer
GATGTTACCAAACCACATGACAGGCCATTAATTCAAGTCCATTGTAAGTCCCAAGGTCAGCAGAGCATGGCAGGCTGCTGAACAACGACACGGCTACATGCAGGGTTCAAGGTGCCATAAGCTCAAGACCATTCCCCAAGGCTTCTGCTTATATACAGGAAGCAGACCACATCCCAAAGGCCGCTACTCAGCTGCTTGTGCTAGATCCCACCATGGAGTTGATTGGCAGTCTCATCATGGGGAATAACTACCACCAGCTGCCCAGCCATTCAACCAGGCCCAGCCAAGTTGGCACACAAACTGAACTACCTCACTAGCTAAAACAATTATGTCAAGAAGGCAGGTGTAGGCTTCAGTGATAGTCACAATAAAGACTACTGAAATGAAAACATGCAGCCTCTATAGAAACACGGTGGTGCAGTGGTTAAATGCTTAGCTGCTAATTTAATGGTCATTAGTTTAAACCCATCAAATGCTCTGTAGGAGAAAGATGTGGCAGTCTGCTTCTGTAAAGATTTATAGCCTTAGAAACCCTATGAAGAAGTTCAACTCTGTCCTACAGGGTTGCTGCTGAGTTGGAATCAACTTGAGGCAATGGGTTTGATTTCTTTTGCTTTTGTTATATTATTTTAAATATAGACACAGGAGTCCCTGAGCGGCACAAGCAGTTAAGCACACCACTACTAGGAGAAAGACTGGCAGATCAAACCCACCTAGAGCCACCTCAGAAGACAGGCCTGGCAATCTGCTTCTGAAAGGCCAGAGGACTGAAAACCCTACGGAGCTGTACTCCACATGGGGTTGCCATGAGTTGGAATCAACATGACGGCAAGTAACAACAACAATTCTTAGATATTTTCACAAATATATTTAAACAAACATAACATAGAATAAGTAAAAAGACTCAATTATTAATTAAGGAAGGGTAAACTCAGATCAGCATCTACAGTATGCTATAGAAATTAGACTTATTTTTCCCTTAATAAAATACATTCTTTCATATGCAAGAGAATTTAAAATAAATATTATTCCCCCAACAAACCCAAATTATGTTGAATAATCACTATATTTGGTGTATGGTTCAAGAAAGAATAGTAAGCCATAAAGTAATTAAGAATTTTCAATGATGTATTTCTTTTAAAAGAAAGCTATTATAGATACATGACAAAAATAGTCACCCTCCACAACTATTACCCTCAAGCAAAAAAAAAAAAAAAATTCCAAAGTTAGGCTGGACGATTCACGATGAAATGTGCCAAGAGCAAATGGGAGTTACAATGACCCAGGATGTTGGTTGAGTGGGCTGCTGTGACTAAGAGAACATTAGAAGATCAAATAATTATGCTGCTACTTCTGAGACTTGCTCTCCTTATTAACCACTCTTGATAAATAACTAGCCTAGACCAGAAACATAGAATCTGAGTCAGGACATGCCCAGGCATTGAAACCTTCCAAGAGTTCTGAGACTGCATTCTCAGAGAAAAATACTACCTGGTAATTAAGGTTCCAATGTTTTAACTTGTTGTGACCTCATCAAATAAGCTGATGTCAGTTATTTAATATGTTTCTTTCCGTTTCTTTCTTCTATCTTGTATTCATCAAGCAACTGTCACGCATACAAGTAATTTGTTTATTTTAAATATTTTTTAAAAGAAAAGGATATGAAACCACTCACTGTTTCTTGATTACTAGCTCCTGATGCTGACTTTTATCCATTTCACCTTTATTAGCAATACATTATATTCTTTACTTCTAAACAAAGGAGGAATTACATTTATTATAAAACATGCATATGTTTACTTCCCTTTTGTTAAAACTTTCATATGAGGACAGTGATAGTGCTATACTACATAGATAAACATAAAAATAGAAAGAAAAAGAGAATATGAACAAGACATTGGTGATTTCACACAGGACCATACTGTTCAGATCATCAAATCCCATAGATAAACCAAATTATGTAAAGCCCCAAATTTGAAAACTAACTTCTTCATTTTTCTATTTCTTACCTTTCTTTCTTAAACACTCAGACACATGGTAAATAATACCTACTGCTAACCAGAAGTCTGGCTGTTCAAACCCACCAGCCACTCCTCAGAAGGAAGGCTGGGCAATCTACTTCGGTAGAGATACTGCCTCAGAAACTCAAGTAGGGGTCGCTATGAGTCAGATCCGACTCTACGGCAGGGAGTTTGGTTTGGTTTTGGTTTAAAGGAGGAAAACAACTTAAACACAAAATCTGCAAAATATCAATTTATTTAAGATTGCACCAAAGCTACTAATGCTTTCAGGAAGGACAGGAAAGCAACGCTTTACTGTTGTTGTTATTCTTAGGTGCCGTCCAATCGGCACTGACTCATAACGAGTCACTCCTTTTTTCTCCTTTAAACCAAAACCAAACTCACTGCCATAGAGTCGAATCCGACTCATAGAAACCCCTCCTTGGGTTTCTGAGGCAGTATCTCTACTGAAGTAGATTGCCCAACCTTCCTTCTGAGGAGTGGCTGGTGGGTTTGAACTGCCAGCCTTCTGGTTAGCAGTAGATATTACTTACCATAACGTAAGTACACAGAACAAAACACTGTCTGGTTCTGCACCAGCCTCACAATGCTTGCTATGGTTTGAGCCCGTTGTTGCAGCCACTGTGTCAATCCATCTCATTCAGTGTCTACCCCTTTTTCACTGACCAAGTGTGATGATATCCTTTTCCAGGGAATGGTCACTTCTGACAACACGACCAAAGTAGGTGAGACAAAGTCTGGCCATGCTCTCTTCTGAAGAGCATTCCAGCTGCACTTCTTCCAGGACAGATTTGTTCATTCTTCTGGCAGTCCACAGAATTTTCAGTATTCTTCACCAACACCACAATTGCAAGGCATCAACTCTTCTTTCATCTTTCTTATTCATTGTCCAGCTTTCACATGCATATGAAGTGATTGAAAATACCATGGCTTAGGTTAGGCGCACCTTAGTCTTCAAAGTGATATCTTTGCTCCTTAACACTTTCAAGAGGCCTTTTGCAGCAAATTTGCCCAGTGTGCTCTGATTTCTTAACTGCTGCTTCCCTGGGTGTTCATTGTAAATCCAAGTAAAATGAAATTTCTGACAATGTCAATCTTTTCTCCATTTATTATATATTGCTTATTAGTCCACTTATGAGGATTTTTGTTTTCTTTATGTCAAGGTATAATCCATGTTGAAGACTATATATAGTCTTTGGTTTTCATCAGTAAGTGCTTCAACTCATCTTCACTTTCAACAAGCAAGGTTGTGTCATCTGCATATCTCAGGTTGTTAATGACTCTCCAATCCTGATGCCAAATTCAGTTTCTCAAATTATTTGTTTAGCACACAGACTAAATAGATCTGGCTAAAGAATGCAGTGCTGGTACATACACATCTTGATTTTAAAGCATTCAGTATCCCCTTGTTCTGTTCTAACTACAACCTCCTGATCTATGTACAGGTTCCTCATAAGCACAACTAAGCATTCTGGAATTTCCATTCTTTGCAATGTTATCCATAATTTGTTATGATCTACACAGTTGAATACCTTTGTATAGTCAATAAAACACATGTAAACATCTTCCTGGTATTCTTTTTTTCAGTCAAAATTCATCTGACATCAGCAATAATATTCTTTGTTCCACATCCTCTTCTGAATCCAGCTTGAATTTTTGAAAGTTCCCTGTCAATATACTGTTGCAACTGTCTTTGAATTATATTCAGCAAAATTTTACTTGCATGTAATATTAATTACTGTCTGACAATTTCCACATTCTGTTGGAGCACCTTTCTTTGGAATGGGCACAAATATTGATCTCTTCCAGTAGGTTAACCAGGTAACTGTCTTCCAAATTTCTTGGCATGAATGAGTGAGCACCTCCAGAACTGCATCTGTTTGTTGAAACATCTCAATGGGTATTCCACCAATTCCTGAAGCCTTGTGTTTCGCCAATTCCTCCAGTGCAAATTGGACCTCTTTCTTCAATACAATTGGTTCTTGATCATATGCTACCTTCTGAAATGGTAGAACACTGACAAATTCTTTTTTGTACAGTGACTGTATGTATTCCTTCCATCTTCTTTTGATGCTTCCTGCATTGTTCAATATTTTTCCCATTGTTGTTGTTGTTGTTAGGAGCTCTGGTAGCATAGTGGCTAAGACACGTGCCTGCTAACCAGACGGCTGGTGGTTCAAACCCACCAGCCACTCCTCGGAAGGAAGGTTGGGCAATCCTACTTCCATAGTGATACCTTCCATCTTCTTTTGATGCTTCCTGCATTGTTCAATATTTTTCCCATAGAATCCTTAAATATAATAATTCAAGGCTTGATATTTTTCTTTAATTATTTCAGTTTGAAATGTGCTGATCACATTCGTCCCTTTGGGTTTTCTAACTCCAGGAATTTGCACATTTCATTATAAAAATTTACTTTGTCTTCTCAAACAGTCCTTCTGTTCAGTTTTTATTTCTTCCATTTCATCATTTCTTCCATTCACTTTAGCTACTGTCCATTTAAGATCAAGTTTCAGAGTCTCTTCTTACATCCACTTTGGTCCTTTCTTCCTTTGCTGTCTTTTTAATGACCTTTTGATGCTTTTAGTGTCATCCCAAAACTTGTCTGGTCTTCAGTCACTAGTGTTCAGAATACTGAAATAGGTATAAATAAGCATTTCTCTCCTCAGTACATAAAGAGCTCTTTCAAATCAATAACTAATCTACACTCCAATTCTTTCTTTCTAATAACATTCAGATTCAGATACCAGAAAACAACAGAATAACAATTATGAATCATTGTTATAAAATTTAATATACCTATCAAACAGTAAAGTAGAAATTACTTGCTCTTGCTCTATAGCCTTTTCTACCTATCGACTTCAGATCTGACATAACTAAATGGAGCATCAGACAATTACATCTCATCTAGATGATTAATTCATCCAAATGTTAGAAAATTAAAGCCACAATCTCATCTGAGGCTAAAACAAGCAATTAAACTTGTCTTCATGCTACAATGAAATACAGACCAAACAAAACCTAAACACCCTCCCAAACATACTGAATAAAGAAAAAGTTTCAATTGTAGTCAAAATTTTTAAACTATGTTTTAGTAAAAGAGAATGTCCTTTAAAAATAAGCAGAAAATATGAACAAGCAACATCCAACAGATAATCAATAAATATATGGAATGATTTTCACCCTCACTTATAATAAATTAATGTACATTTTTTTCTTCACTTGTAAAATAGAACTTCTAAGGAATAGGTTGGGCAATCCTACTTCTGTAGTGATACTGCCTCGGAAACGCAAGGAGGGGTCGCTATGAGTCGGGGCCGACTCGACAGCAAACAACAACAACAACAACAAGAAGGAATAGAAAATAGAAAAGATTTTTAAAATAGTAATAGCAATGTTATTAAAAAGTATTAGAAAGTGAGCACTCCAAATCCATGTTGGTAAATGTATTAACTATTTCTACTTTTCTGGAAGCCAATTTGGCAGTACTCTCAAAGCCTTAGAATTTTGCACACTTTTTAACTCAATAATTCCATTTCTAGGAATTCATCCAAAGGGAATAACCTAAAATCACTCAAAATACAGTGACAAAGTTGTTTAGGCTAAGATTTTTAAACAAATATCAGAATATGGAACAAAATCTAGTGTCCAAAGATACAAAATGGATTAAATTTATGGTAGTACTACTATATAACGTAGCTTAAAAAAATACGTTGTAGAAGAATATTTAATACAGTGACCTAAAACATAGAAGCTCAGTAAATGTGTATTGAAAGAATGCATGACATTAGATATGATTTATTTGCTAGAAAAATAGTGAATGTGTATGTAGTATTTTTCCATTTTTATAAACAACATACACACATCTAAAATATACAAAGTGTTACCAAAGGATATCTCTAGGTGCTAGGAGTTTAGATCACTTTTAGTTTCTCTCTTTGCTTGCCTGTACTTGAAAAAAAAAAAAAAAA
>NW_006921671.1:4805901-4808196 GCF_000298275.1 Orycteropus afer afer
CTACTGTATTAAAATATATTATTGGAATAAGTGTTATCCTGTTTTCAACTTTTTAATATGGCTGCCTAAAACTTTTAAAGTACATATTTAATTCACATAATGTATCTGTTTAACACTGCTGATCTGGAACTCAACCTGATTTACCTACAACCTATAAATGTTTGAAGCAGTTTGGTGTAAAGAAGAGACTTTTTATGTAAACAGACAGAGGAAACTCAGTCCTGCTCCTATTTGCCAGCTGGAAACCCGTGAAGAAATTCCTTCCCTCCCACTAAGCCAGTTTCCTCATTTGTAAAATAGAATCTTTTTTATGGGTCGTTGTGATGGCTATGTTTGTATGTCAACTTGGCTAGGCCTGGTTGAGTGGCTGGGCAGCTAGATCTAGTATTCCCCATGATGAGACTGGTAATCAACTCCATGGTGGAATCTACTGTGAACAGCTGAGTAGCTGCATTTGGGTATGTGGTCTGCTTCCTGTATATAAGGAGAAGCTTTGAGAATGGTTTCTAGCCTATGGCATGATTGGACGCTGCATGTAGCCGTGTTGTTGCTCAGCAGCCTGCTATGCTCTGCCGACCGTGGGACTTAAATGGATTTAAGTTAATGGCCTGCCTTGTGGTTTGATAACATCAGGACCTTTTTACTTGTGCCTTTTTACTTGTCAGCCGTGGGGCTTCCAGCCTCAGCAGCCAGCAGCTGTTTGAGTGAAGAAATGCCTCTAGCTCCAGTGGGCCGGGAGCAGGAGGCAGAGCTGGACCTCAAGGTTGAGGGGCTTTCACCCAGCCCCTAGAACCTGGCACTTTGAACTTGGACTTAAAGTCTCCAAATTGTAAGAATAAACTCCTGTTTGTTAAGGCCGTCCCATTTGTGGTATATTCCTGTCAGAGTGGCACTAGGTAACCAGAACAGTCGTGTTGAGGATTAAAACCGTATGTATAAATAACGTAATAACAATGTAATAAGTACTTATTAAATATCAGTTGTCTCTTTCTATAACTGAGATTTTTAAAAATCTATATTTTTGATTTACAAAATAGAAAGAATACATCTACCCAAAAGTATTTATAATTTCATTACCAGTACAAAACTATTATTTTTATTTATTTAGTGATTAACCTTCCAATTTTTTTTCTATGGCTACATAGATAGTTTCAGAAGAAAAGCAAAAATAAGAGAGCCCATGTTATACAAATTATTTTATGGTGTGCCTTTTAATTACATAACAATATACTGCAACTATATAGTAAAAAAGTATCTTATATAATTATTAATAACAATGTGGTATACCATTGTTTGGGCTATACTGTAACTGATTAAGCTAATCCTATATTTGCTATTTAGGTAGTTATTAATTTAAAAAAAAAAATTCTTATCAGAGACCATTTCTAAAAGAACAAAGATTATTTACATTTATAAATTTTTTTTTATTATTATTGTTGTTATTTGGCTGAAAATTTACAGAGCCAGTTGGTTTTCCATTCAACAATTCATACACATTTTGTTTTGTGACATTCATTACAATCCCCACAATGTAACAGCACTCCTCACTTCCTCCCTATGTTTACCATTTCCTTTCGTCCTTCTTTCCTATTCCTTCCTATCTTCTGAGCTTTATCTCAGGGCAAATGCTGCCCTTTTGATCTCATATAGTTGATTGTTAAAATGAGTGCACACCTCTGTGGTATTACTGTTCACCTTGTAGGCTTGTCTATCATTTGGCCAAAAGTTGAGCCATAAGAAGTAGTTCGGTTCCCAGTTTCAAGGGTGTCTAAGGGCCATAGTCTTCAGGGGTTCCACCAGTCTCTATCAGACAGTAAACCTTTTTATTTTTTATGATTTTGAGTATTGTTTTACATTTTTCTCCTATTGTGATCTCCTTCAGAGTGGTCATCAGTGGTAGCCGAGCACCATCTAGTTCATTTGGTCTCAGAGTAGTGGAGGCTGCAGTTCAAATGGTCCATTAGTCCTGTAGACTAATTTTTTCTTGGTCTTTGATTTTCTTCATTCTGCTTTGCTCCAGATGGAGAGAGAACAATAGTTGCACCTCAGGTGACCACTCACAAGTTTTAAGACCCCAGTTGCTACTCACCAAAGTAGAACACAGAACACTGTATCTGTGGATTATGTTATGCCAATTGACCTTAGTGTCCCCCAGGCCCGGTAACTCATTCCTTCCAGGTATTTGGTTACGGCTAATAAGTTTTTATAACTTTGCCCCCTGGGAGCTCTGGTAGCATAGTGGCTAAGACACTTGCCTGCTAACTAGATGGCTGGTGGTTCAAACCCACCAGCCAC
>NW_006921671.1:4808364-4835144 GCF_000298275.1 Orycteropus afer afer
ATATAAATACATATGTAGAAAATATCCTTTGTCAAACTTATATATATTTGTGGTGTAGTCCCATTTGTCTTCCAACCTACTCAGCTATCTATGTATCCACTCATAGTGGATAAGATTATTCTTATTACTGTCATTGCAGGACTGTGCATATAATAGTATTTAACTTTGTTGCCTTTAACTCTTGTTCTCTTCCCAGTGTTGTCTGCTACCTTGACCATTTTGTGCCAATCTCCCCCTTATTGTATATTGCAAAATTTTGCTTCCTGTCTGTCCCTTCAACCCTATGCTTTGTGGATCTGTAGGTCTTATTTCCAAAGAAAGGAACAAAGAGAGGACACAATGTTGATTCCACTGAACTGGAAGTTAAAAAATACCACTCTAACATTTTGGGCTCCTCATGCCTCTGGATCAACAGACAAAAGGAGTTACTGTATTGGCTGGTGTTATTGATCCTAATTACCAAGGGGAAGGTGGATTGATATGATATAACAGGTGAAGAAGAGTATGCCTGGAATACAGGATACTCCTTAAGATATCTCTGAGTACCACCACACCCTGTGAATAAAGTCAGTGGAAAATTATAGCAACTCATTATCTGGCATGAGTAAGTATGGCCCTTTAGGAATGAAGGTTAGGGTCACCCCACTAGGCAAAGAATCAAGACCAGTTAAGGTGCTTGCTGAGGGCAAATGGAATGCAAAATGGATAGTGGAAGAATGCAATTCTAAATACCAGCTATGACCATGTGACTAGTTGCAGAAAGAAGGACTGTGGTTGTTATGAGTATTTCTTCCTTGGATGTGTGTATCAAATTTTTTTTTTTTTCACTTGTAAAATCTAAGATGAAAATGAGGCTAATGTGTTTTCAGTTGTACATGTGTTAGTTGTATCATGTTAGGCAGTAGTATGACTTTATAATTGTCTTCATTTAGAGATTATGTATGGTTTAAGGACATATGTACAGATGGCAAGTTGGTAAGGTCTGGACTGTGATGGTTAAGGTTGTGTGTCAACTTGGCTGGGCCATCATTCTCTGTGATTTGGCAGTTATGATGTAAACATCCCCCATGAGGAGATCTGATACAATGTAATCACCTCCATGATGAGATATGCTATGAGCAGCCAATCAGCTGAAAGGGGGTTTCTTTGAGGGGCGTGGCCTGCTTCCAATATATATGGACATTTGGGCAAAACTCTGGCATTTTCCTCAATCTTGATCTTGCATCTGACTCATCATTATCTACCTTCAGTTCATTGGACTTGAACTTGTATTGCCTGCCAATCTTGGGATTGTTGGGTTTGTAGCCTGTGAGCCAGCAGCATAACATCTTACCTGGTGATCTTGGATCATTAGCCTTTGCAGCCAGCAGCCCCTACTGTATTGCCTACTGACCTTTTGTTTGTCAGCCCCTGCAGTTCTGGGACTCAAGAGAAGCCTCAAGCCTGTCCGACGCACAGACTTGGGACATGTAAGGCATTTCCTTGGTATATAGTTCTAGATAGATAGGTAGGTAGGTAGGTGGGTAGATATTAGATAGATACATAGATAGAGTATATATATATATATGTATATATACACACACACATATATATGTATAAGCTTCACTGATTTTGCTTCTCTAGAGAACCCAAGTTATTGGGTACTGAGAGTGATTTTTCAGAAACAAAACTATAAGGATGGGTTTTCTAAATTGGTTCTCAAGTCTGACTAGTCTTAAATGTGCTGATGACTGCCTCCAGCAGTAAAGAGGATGCTGCTAATTCATGAAGTGAGGTGGCAATATCAATAAGCAAAATATCACCACCAATAGATCAAGTGTTGGTGAGAAGCGAGGCTCTGGATGACTGAATGTTTCATAATTTTTCAGCAATTTTGTCAGAACGAGGAGTAAGGAAGCTAGTTGGTTGGTCCTATTTACACTAGACAAAGTGTTGAAAGAAAGAGTTGAACTCAGGGCTTCAGAGTTACACCTCAAGCACCGCATTAAAGACCTCAATGCTTCCATTTGTGCCTGAATGAAGGCCTTAAACACAGCAACTGCCAAACTGATTCTGCTGAAACATAAATCAGATCTTGTCATTCTTCTGCTCAAAATTTTCCAATACCTTTCCAATCCACATAGAATAAGTGCTGAAGTTTTGGACCCAAAATGTTCCATCCTGAACTCCTACCCATTTTGCCTAATCTTCTATTACTCTCCGCATCTATTGCTCTGTTTCTGCCACACCAGCCTTTTACCATGCACATTCCCACCTAAGTAAACACAGTCTGGAACATTCTTACCCCCAAATATCTTCATGGCTATCTTTCTCACTTCCTTCAATGTCATTTCTCAATCAGGGCTATTCCCAACCTTCAATTTAAAATTGCAGTATGTCTTCCTAAACCCTAGTATCTCCTGTCTCTACAACCCTCATCTATTTTTTCATAGGATTTATTGCCTTCTAAAGCCCTAGTAGTATAATTTACTTGTTGAGCATTAAGTCAACAGATTGCTCTGTGTCTCCAATCTATTTCATGATTACAGGTTTTTGTTTTGCCTATTTTTAGTGACTAGATGCAGCTAGAATGCTCTATGGAAGGAAAAATGGCTAGACTTCCTCTCACCTACTTTGGTCACATTGTCAGGAGGGACCATTCCCTGGAGAGGGATATCATGCTTGGTAAAGTGGAGGGTCAATGAAAAAGAGGAAGACCATCAACAAGATGGATTGACACAGTGACTGCAACGATGGACTCAAGTATAGCAAGGATTGTGAGTATAGTGCACAACCAGGCAGAGTTTTGTTCTGTTGTGTGGAGGGTAGCTATGAGTCAGAGCTGACTTGACAGCACCTAACAACAACAACAGATGCTCAATACTTTAGCCATTCAACTTTCAATTAGTTTGTAAAATATCTTTACAGGTTAGGAATTTTAATCTTTTGTGTCTGGTATATTGCCAATGTTTTCCTACATTTGTAATTTAATTTTACCCTTGTGAAATTATTATTTTTTTGCTTTAAAATTTGTTTTTATGATAGATAATATATTTACATAGTTCAAAATTCAAATGGTACAGTGAAAGAGTATACAAAAAAATCTCTCTCTTTCGTTATTCCCCAGGAATCTACCTCCTCTCCCCAGAGGCACTGAATGTTATCAATTTTTGTGCATTGTTTTAGATATATAAAAGCAAATTGTTGTTACCCCATGTGTACAGAATAGAATGGTTTCATAGGGTTTTCAAGGCCGTGACCTTTTGGTAGCTAATGCCAGGCCTGTCTTCTGAAGTGCCTCTGAGTAGGTTTGAACCAAAAACACTTCAGCTAGTAGTTGAGTGCTAAACCATCTGCACCACCCAGGAGCCTATAAAAGCAATATATATACACATACTTAATTTTTTATATTTTACACAATGTGCACTGCACATTGTTTTGTGTTTCAGGCTTATATTTTACTCAATGGTGTGAGATGCAAGCAACCAAAAACAAACACACAGTAGTTTAAGACAATAATGTGAACTAGTAGCCCTTGAAAATCTAGCAGCAAGATGAGCTTTCCATACAGTTCAATCAGGGCACCAGGTCTGTGTCCTGTATTACTCTGTGATTCTCAGGGCTTTACCTTTTCATGGTGATCTAGCTTCCTTCATTCACAAAACGGCTATCAGCAGCAACCTTAGTAATGTGCTTGGTTGGTCATATTCAGGGAGAAGGCCCTACTTTTCATTTTTAAAGAAAAAGCATCTAACAAAAGTCCTGAGCTTTGCCCCAATTTGGAACACCCTGAGCCAGCCTTATGTCCTAGGGAAATGAGGCTATGCTAACTGGCATACACTCTCCATCAAAGCAAGCTTTGGATCCGTAGATGGAGTCAGTCTGGCCCAAACCAATGAGCTGTTGCAAAATGTTGTTGTTAGCTGCCATTGAGTTGGCTCTGGCTCATAGCAACTCTATGTACAACACTGCCTGGTTGGGCACCATCCTCACAATCTTTGCTATGCTTGAGCCCATCATTGGAGCCACTGTGTCAATCCATCTTGTTGATGGTTTTCCCCTTTTTTGCTGACCTTCTACTTTACCAAGCATGACTATCCTTCTCCAAGGAGTGGTCCCTGATGACAAAATAAACCAAAAACCAAACCCACTGCCATCAAGTTGACTTCAACTCATAGCGACCCCCATTGGGTTTCCAAGGCGGTAAATCTTTGTGGAAGTAGATTGCCCTATCTTCCTTCCTTGGAGCAGCTAGTGGGTTTGAACCACCAACCTTCTGGTTAGCAGTCAAATGCCTTAGGCACGGTGCCTCCAATAAGGGGAACTAAAACAAATATTGGACTAACCATGATATACACTACTGTCAGTCCAATAAAAAACTTCTTACAGTTTTAAATTTCCTCCCAGATATGTTTACCTTCTTATGTCATAGTAGTACGTCTGTTTAAAGTATGTACACACTCACTCTTGCAGGGGTGCATATACATCCACACAGTCTATGTGAATTCTTATGAGTCCTAAAACCCAGAACCAAAAGAGGAAATGGCCCTGTCAAAATAAGGGTAAATACTGGAAAATTTGAAGTTCCATTTACACTACAATGTAACTTATTATTCATGGTGCTAGTCAATTGTGCTAACCTTACTTATTCTTTGAAGAACATCTATGTGCCTTACTGCCCACCAGCCACAGATTGCTAATGCTCAACACCTCTATATCTATTCAAAATACACCTTTTACTCTCTTTCAAGGAAATTATTCTTAAAACCTCATTTTTATTGATATTCATCCTTCACTTTCAGCATATTTATAAAATAGTCTCTGCAACTAATGTTTGCATGTAGTTTTTATTTGATGAGGGTATATGTGCATATTTTGCTTCTCTCAATTTGAAGACTTCACAAAGGAAAGGCCGTATTCTAGTCTACCCTATCTGTTGAATCCCCTACCAAGGAGCTTAGTAGAGATCATTACTGTATGTTAAGAATTACTCAATAAATATTCATCAAATAAAATATATCATCAATCATATAAAAGGTACTCTAGATAACTACATGCTACAAGTAGACTATTAAACCAGAATTTATGTACCTTTTATTTCTCCAAAATGCTCTCCTTACTACTCTTATAACATGCCTTTCCACTCTCACCTTCATGGTTTTCACCTTCAATTAAACTCAATTGAACAAGCATGTTTTTTAGAAGCTGCTGTGTGCCAAATGTCTGCTAGGTGCTAAGGGTACAAATATAGCTACAAAATGACTCTGTCCTCACAAAATTTATAATGTAGTCATTTAATTTTCTTTCTTACACAACCTTCCCTACTTGTACTTTGCCAATTCTAAGCCTCATTCTTCAAAGTCCATAGTGAATTTGACTCCTTCCATCAAGCCATCCTAAGCTGTTCCCCTCATTGCTTCTTGTTGTTGTTGTTGTTCTGTGCCGTCGAGTCAGACCCGACTCATAACGACCCCTCCTTGGGTTTCCAAGGCAGTATCACTACAGAAGTAGATTGCCCCATCTTCCTTCCGAGGAGTGGCTGGTGGATTTGAACTGCCAGTCTTCTAGTTAGCAGTCAAATGCCTTAGGCATTATGCCACCATAGCTCCTTATTGCTTTTTACTTCTGCAGAAATCTTAGCATGTAATATCTATACATCTTATTCTGTATGTAATCTTACATGCTTGTTGTAATATAGCAATATATCCCAACTTTTTAATTTAACTTTGTTAAACTATAAGTACTTCCAACAAGACTGTAAGTTCCTTGAGTATAAAGATTCTTACTAATTCAGAATGCCTAGCATGACTAGGGGAGCTCTGGTAGCATAGTGGCTAAGGCACTTGACTGCTAACCAGAAGGCTGGCGGTTCAAACCCACCAGCCACTCCTCAGAAGGAAGATGGGGCAATCTACTTCTGTAGTGATACTGCCTCGGAAACCCAAGGAGAGGTCTCTATGAGTCAGATCTGACTCGATGGCACATAACAACAACAACAACAAAGCATGACTAGACTATAGATACAGTTATACTTCTATCAATCAAGAGAATGTAATTATTTCACTGTTATTTCTCAGAAATATCATAACCAGAAATAGGATCAATAGATAGTAGATGAGGGGAGTCATGAACCACTAGTCATTAACCACTAACTAAAATGACAACAAATCGATTTAAAAAAAAAAAAAAAACATAAAATGAGTGGCACAGGGTTAGACAAAGGGAGAGAAGAAATTGAGTTCAGATTAAAAGGAAGGTAGGAAAATGGGCAGGGAAGAATAGGTCTTAGTGGAAGGGACCCACTGCAGCCTGCTCAGGCAGGCTCCTCCATATATAGCAGCTGCAACATAGAAACATCTCAGTCAGCTTTCCTAGGGGGCAAGGTACCATCTGGGAGGAAAGACCATGGGCCAGCCAGCTTGCTTTAAAAGAACAGAATCAGATTTACCTCCTTCACAGCCAAGTTTCACATCCTGATTATAATGCCCTCTTCTTCCAACAAAAACAAAAAAAGAGAGAGAGAGAAAAAAACCCTCTTCCTCCTGTTTGATAAGTTCTCTTTAACAAGGCTGGGGGGGAGAAGGAAAGAGAGGACCTTCATTTTACAAGTAAAGACTTAAAACTAAGTGCATGGTTGAGTTAACTTTATATTGTGACTGAATTTCAATTAAAGTGTAATTAATTAATCAACAAATGTAAATGGTTTATTATTAACTTTTCTATTCAGCTTATGGCAAGGTGGGAAGGAAGAAAGGAAGGGAAAAAAGGGAAGAAAGTCTTTGAGGAAGCCAAAAGGTGTTTCACGGGAAGTAATATTTGTGTATCCCCACAAAGCCAATAGAAAGAAGCTAAAGTCAGACAAGACTCAGACTTCACCTAGGATTGGCCCGTTACCTACAATGGGGCTGAACTGTAACTGAGGAGCTTGGGCCTAAAAGCTACCAAAGCACTCTACTTGGTAGGATTTAAGGTTTTCTTTGTTGTTCATTTCTTAAACATCATTAGTTTCATGGAGAAACACTTCATTCATAGACAATTCATAAAGAAGTACAAAAAATGTAAGTATTTGTCACATTCTTATTTTACATTTCAAAGTAGGAAACTTCTAAACTTTTTATTTTTCTATAAATGTGTCCCTTCAGTAGTTTTCCTTTAAGTAAACATTGTTTGAAAAAAAGTTTGAGTTAACAGACCAAAAACAAGTTTTCCTTCAAAAATGTTTCCCAGAAATTTCATATACAGATACTACATGAAGTAGACCATTGATCTAATTTGGGGTGGCATTTCCGGGTTGTTCTTTAAATGACTTTCAGTATAGAAGCTACACTAGAAAAGATGACCATGCCAAAATTTCAAACCACTTAACATTATATTTGCCACTCATAAAAGGATTGGCATTCTAAGGATACAAACAAAAGTACAACACTCAAAAACTTTTTTTTTCAGATATACATGAAATGTAAAAAGAATTAGAAACCATGCTATATTCATCCTATAATACAAAATCATAGTGGATCAGAAGTAACATAATTCTGTGGGGGCTTTTTCCATTGTACTTGAAAACTATTCCTTAACTATATAGTAAAGAGCTCATGTTTTAGCCTTGTAAAATCTTAAGACTCTATTTCAGGAAAATTATTTTGGAAAAGTATCTTCTTCTTTTGAGAAGAAGTCAATCTAAATTTATATTTATTGACTGTTTTTCAATCAGATAGTAACTATGAAACATTAACTCAGAAGTATAGCCCCCCAAGAAACAAATTATAGTGGCAAAAATTTACAAGATTCAAGTAGTTTTAATCTTATCACCTGTATATCTCTTCTAACTGTAGATCAAAATCTTGAAGTTTCCTTTGATATTTCTGTGTAAAGGTACAGAATTCACTAAGGATTGAAGATTTCAAATCAGGGCATGGACATTCTAAAGTTTCTAATTCAACTGGCAGTTCACTAAGCAGGTTACTTTTTTCTTCTAAAGAATGGTCTAGTATCTGAAAAAAAAAAATAAATGATTATTTTATTTCACATAAATGACAAATTGATACACAAATAAATTACTATCTGCATCACACTTACTTTCATACTCCAATCTGAAAGATCATTTTGTATTTTCTGTTGCTCCAGGTTAAGTCTTTCAGAAACAGCTTTCAATTGTTTCTTCACAAAGTCAACCTATAGCACATTGAGAACAACCTTTGTAGATTGCAAATTATTGAAAAAGGAACAGGAATTATTCTCAAAAACCATTGAGTGGTAAAAATCAGATTAAAAAAAGTTTCACTGAGTATTTGCGGAACATAATTTAAGAGATGTCACAGCCAGACACTGCTCATTAGAGCCTCAACCGGGTTTCCAGACAAATAACCTGAAAATGGGCTCAGGAAGTATAGTGGGTTCATAACCATGCTGCACCCACATTTGGATTTTGTTTGTGGTAAGGCAGAGACCTTATCAGACTGTCTCTGCTGCAATCACCCCTTCTTCCTTTACATCCTTGCCTCTAATTCCCAGAAAAATAGCTAAGCATGGATTTTTAATGATTTTTTAGATTATTATTACTATGAAAGCAATATAACAACACTGCTGAATAACTGGGGGAGGGGAAAAGCACCTACAATCCTACACCTAGCACAACTACATTTATGCTCTAGATGGGGGAGGCAGTCAATAAGCTAATAGGAAAAAAAAAAAAAAAAGGTACCAAGAGGAGTAAATGGTGTGACAGGAAGTGACTGGTTTCTCTCATGTGAGTGATCAGGACAGAACTCTTGGATAACAAGACATTTAAGCTGTGATCTAAATGACAGAAAGTACCAGCAATGGGACAGAAGAAATATACAAAAGCCTTGAAACAAGAACAACCCTAGCGTGTGTGAGGAATAGAAAAATAAGGCCAGTGTGGTAGTTGAGTTTGTGTGTCAACTTGGCTGGGCCTGGTTGAGTGGCTGGGCAGCTGGATGTAGTTATTCCCCATGGTGAGACTGGTAATTAATTCCATGGTAGAATCTACTGGAGCAACTGAGTACCTGCTTTAGGGATGTGGTCTGCTTCCAGTATATAAGAAGCAACTTTGAGGAAGGTCTCCAGCTTTTTGGCATGCTTAGACTCTGCATGTAGCTGAGTCTTCTTTCAGCAGCCTTCCATGCTCTGCCAATCTTGGGTCTTTTAATGGACTTGAATCAATAGCCTGCCATGTGGTTTGATAATATCGGGACTGTGCCTTTTCACTAGTTTATCTCGGGTTTGTCAGCCTTAGCAGCCAGCAGCTGCCTGAGTAAAGAGATGCCTCTAGCTTCAGTGGGCTGGGAACAAGAGGCAGAGCTCAAGCCCAAGGCCAAAGGGCTTTCACTCAGCCCCTAGAGCCTGGCACTTGTACTCAGACTTCCAGCCTCCAAAACTGTAAGAGTATAAAATGTCTGTTTGTTAAAGCCATCCCATCTGTGGTATTTTCTGTTAGAGCAGCACAGAGGTAACCAAAACAGCCAGTATCAGAGTGACTGAGCTCTCATGGGAAAAGGGGCTGCCATGTAGGATATGGCGTCAGACCCTGTTTGTAGGGACGATGTGAGGACCAGCAGAAGCCCCTGGGAGACTAACAGGGGTGACTTGATCTGTTCTACATATTTTAAAAGAATGCACAGGAGGAAAGCTCAGGATGAAAACAGGGAGGACTCATGATGAGCCTATTGCAAAATTTCAGGCAAGAAAGTAGAGTGCTTGAACAGATTCAAGAATATGTTTATAATATGGAGTGGATATGATTTGCTTTATCTTTTATTTAAATGCACAATGCACATATTTGTTTTTCATCTCAAACAGTTTTAATTGAAAAAAAATGAAAAGTACATACTCACTCAAAAATAACAGTAACAAATAGTCTGGTGGTACCCAAAAAAGTGAAACATAGAATTACTACAAAAAACAAAAAGCCAGTTGCTATCATGTAGATTCTTACTCATGACCCCATGTATTTCAGAGTAGAATGGACTCCATGTGGTTTTCAATGTTGTGATCTTTTTGAAGTAGATTGTCAAGTCTTTGTTCCAAGGCACTTCTGGGTGGATTCAAACTGGCCACTTTTACTTAGTAGAGCTTAACTGTTTGTGCCACCCAGGGACTCCAGAATTACCAAAAGACCCAGCAATCCCACTCTTAGGTATATACTCATAAGAACTGAAACCAGGAACTCAAATAAATATATGTACAGAAAGATTAGAGTACCTATATGCCACAAGTATCATAATGGCCAAAAGATGCAAACAAACCAAGTGTTCAGCAATAGATTAATGAACATGTATATATATGTACTATATATAAATAATAAGAGATAAGGGCTAACCAGAAGGCTGGTGGTTCAAACTCACCAACCAATCCTCGGAAGGGAGGTTGGGCAATCTACCTCCATAGTGATACCGTCTCGGAAACCCAAGGAGGGGTCGCTATGAGTTGGGTCTGACTCGATGGCACATAACAACAACATATGCCACTACATGGGTGAACCTTGAAAACATGCTGAGTGAAATAAGTCAAACACAAAAGAACCAATAATGTATGATCCCACTTACATGAAATATCCAGAATAGGCAAAACCATCAAAACAAAAGATTGGTGGTTATAAGGGGCTGGGAAGAAGAAGGAGTAGGTAGTTAGGAAAAAAACTAAAATAACATACAAACCTCTTCCAGCACTTTGACTGCATTAAACTCAGTATTTGGGTCTGAATGCTGTAAAATGTGATGCTGTCTGTATTTCAGATCTGCTCTCAACTGCTGAATAGGATCTACCACATTTTTAAGATACTGACACCATTGTTCTGATAACTCTTGTTCTGTGGTAAAACAAAATTGAATCAAGGACATTTTTTTTTAAGTTTCTTCAAGAACAGGCAATTAGAGTATAGTTTTATTTGGGGATTCTTTAACAAACAAACAAACAAACAGCAGTTAATATTAAAAGACTATGAAATAAGTGGCCCACTTTCATTATTAAATACAAACCCCTGCCCCTTGAATACAGGATGAAAATCTCACCAAAATCTATAAGGTCAGAAAGATATTCATCTCCAATGTTCTCTTCATTGAGAAAGGATTTTATTTCCAGTTCCAATTTACATCTGAAATGGATGGATGTTATCTCAACCAATATTCACAATCATGAACATATATGTTTTAAAAATAACTGGCAGTTGAAATTTTCAATATAATTTCAATCTAATGTGGTTTATTTATTCAAACTATATACATTTTTTCAACAATATCAGATTGACAATAATATTCCTCCCACTTTGAAGTTGAGACTATAGTCACAGAGAACAACCTATTGAAGTCAAGGGTGGAATCAACATAATTTTTTTTTCCAGTTTATAAGTCCCTCAAAACATTAAACAATCAAATTCTTTCTTGAAACTAAATATTATGCTGATGTTGAAATAGATACAATTGGAGCTGTTCTGATCGAAGTGGGAGAAGCAGAGTTTGAGTTCACTTAGCCTTCTTCTGGTCCTCCAGGGTGGCTGGCTATTGGATCACCTAGGGTTCTAGAGAACACAGTTTGACAAACAATGAACCAGTATTGCCTCCACCTTCCTGAGTTTCAATTATGCTTTAGGGTAGGCTTGGAAACAAGAATAAGTTCTCCAGTGGAATTGGAATGAGCATTTCTACAGTTTGTCCCTGCCAGAGAACAGGTTTATAGCTATTCCTTATCTATGACAAAGGCCATTCTAGATAGCGCTGAGACCTTTGAACTTTTCCTTTATTTGATGTAGAACTTTGATATTTTTTTTCTACTGATAACTAGGACATTAAGGAAAACATATGTAGACTTAGCAATAAATGTTGTGTTAAGATATTTGTGGGGGTGCCCAGACCCATTTAGGAATTTTTTATGTTAATGGTGGAAGGAAGAAAGAATATTGGGGTACTTATATGCCACAAGTATCATGAACACATAAAACTTTAAGATCACTAGGTGTGATGTTCTCTCCCTCAAGTTAAAATATATCTAAGTTGAGATAAAGGCCATATTTTATAGATTTTCCTCTTCCTTATTTCTACTAAACAACAAAAAATAAATAAAACAAACACAAAAAACATAGACTATTACCATCAAGTCAATTCATGGTGACCCCAATGTGTGCAGAATAGAACTGCTCCATAGGTTTTCAAGTCTGTGACCTTTCAGAAGCAGATCTCCAGGACTTTGTTGAGAGGCACCTCTGGTTGAGTCTGAACCACCAACCTTCCAGCAAGCACCTAACCGTTTGTGCCACCCAGAGACTCCTACTACTGCTAATCAGCTGCTTATTATGGGATACAGGCCTTATGATTGAGGGAGGAGGATAAAACTGACAAGCCTTGAGCTACTCTGACCAACAAAAAAAGAGAGGAAATTCAACTTACTAGAACCAAAAATTAAACTGGGGATAATACTACCAACCTTGCATAAATAAAAAGGACTATAAATTGATCCAACTAGATAGATGAAATGGACAAATTCCCAGGAAGACACAAATTACCAAAACTGATTCAGGAAGAAATAGATAATCTAAATAGACCTATTACAAATTAAGAGATCAAAATAGTAATTAAATAAATGAAAACCACCAAAAAAAATATCCACAAAGAAAAATCTTGACCCAAAATAAGCCTTCACTACTGAATTCTACCATATATATATATATATATATCAATTCTTCAAAAACTCTTCCAAAATTAGAAGATTATTAATATTTCCCAACTCACTTTATGAGGCCAGTATTATTCTGATATCAAAGTCAGACAAAGACATCACAAGAAAAAAACAAAACTACAGATCAATCTGTTTTATAACTATGAATGCAAAAATCCTCAACAAAATACTAGCAAACGGAATCTGGTGGCATATAAAAAGGATTACACACCATGACCAAGTGAGATTTTATCAGGGTTGCAAGATTGGTTTAACATATAAAAATCAATTAATGTAATACATGTCATCAGTAAAATAAGGAATGAACATCACTTGATATCTCAGTAGACACAGAAAAACATTTGACAATTTCATGATATAAATATTTGACAAACTAGGAATTAAAGAGAACTTCCCTGACCAGGTAAGTGCCATCTATGAAAATCTCACAGCTAACATTCTACTTAATTGTGAAAGACTGGATGCTTTCCCCCGGAGATCAGGAATAAGACAAAGATGCCCGCTCTCACCACTTCTATTCAACTTTCTAGTCAGAGCAACCAGGCAAAAAAAAAAAAAAAAAGGAAAGAAATAAAAAGCATCCAGTTTAAAAGGGAAGAAGTAAAACTATCTCTATTTGCAGATGATATGATCTTGTACACAAAAAAAATGACACAAATTTTTATAGTTCAGGATTTCTCAGAAAATTTATTATGCTGAAGTGCATTAAGGGTGTCCATGAAGGGGATGGAAGACAAAGTATTTTCTTCATTTATCTGATAATGAAACTCATTATTTTCCATGAAATATCTTGAAGAATATTCATGTTTTATGAAATATGATTTAGGAAACATAGATAGAAATTGTCTTAGGCCCAAAGCTACTGAACATGGCAACTTTGGAAAATAGAACCTTGCTCTGTTCACCATGTTAGACTAGACCAAGCTGGGGCTTGGAAGCACATGTAACTTCTTTTACATCTGAAGAGGGGACGGATGTCCAAATTTTTCCCATGTCCAAATCTGCCAACTTAAGGACCACAAAATGCTACTTTGTCTGTGATTCTGATTTCTTCTCACACAGGCAATATGGCTTCAAAATGAGCATCTTGAATTGTTGTGTAATTATCTGTGTACAATCAGAATGCTCCTTAGAAGCGAGTATGGGCAGACTTCATCTCTCATACTTTGGTCTTGTTCTCAGGAGGGACCAGTCTCTGGAAAAGGATATCATGCTTGGGAAAATAGAGGGTCAGTGAAAAGGGGGTAGATCCTCAGCAAGATGGATTGACACAGTGGCTGCAACCATGTGCTCGAGGATAGCCATGATTGTGAGGATGGCACAGGATGGCGCAGTGTTTCACTCTGCTGTATATAGGGTCACTATGAGTCAAAACCAACTTGACAGCAACTAACAACAACATTTTTATAAATGATATATTAATCAAGTTCCTACACATACTCAGATGCAGTACAATCCCTTGCAGGAAGTCAATATAGTGAAGAGTGTTGTTGAGCCCTCAGGTACCTATTTTCAGCACAGGTCCTTGTCCTTCCAGAATAGTGCCAAAGTCCTAGGTAGAGAATCAGTCTTCTCAGAACATCAAAAAGCACACAGCTTCCTGGTATTTCCAGGCTGCCATCACCACTTAAGTACCATTTCAGCAGAACAAGTGAAACATAGGTGCAGGGGAAAGATGGAGTCAGAAGCCTTTAAGCAAACAATAATCAAAAGAATGTGGACCATGAAAGGCAGAGAAAGAGACTATGTTCAAATTCCATAAATGAAACTTCAAGTCTGGACATTTGCAAAAATGTAGGGCACCAGGGTAGGCTAAAGCAGAAGCTCAATATCTCCAACAGGAAGGAACTCAGAAGCCCAGATGGCTTAGTACTGTACCCTTGGCTACTTGATTCACTTCTCAACCTTGAAATATCCTGTCCCACATGAGCTTACCACAGAGACCTAAGAAGGAAGTCTTAATTACTGACTAAAGGAGTGAGCTCAGGAGCAGGACACAGAACAAATTCTCTGGTGCTGTGAGTCACACAGTGTTAATAGTGGTCTCAATTTGATCTTCAAACATTTAATTGGTGCATTTGATTGGTACAATCTCATGATATCTTCTGTTTAGTGATGATACTTTTAATATAATGCCTTCAAACTAAAACCATGAGCAAGAAAGTAAGTACGCTCACTCTTCACTTATAGACATGGTTAGGTTCCACCAAAGACTAGGTCATTATGCGAAGATTGGCATTATGAGAAAATGGGCATGTAGAAAGGAAGTTCATATTGTGCAGAAAAGGAAGTGATTACCAGAAATGGAATTTTTTTTCCCTAAGGAAATAAAAAATCCACATTAATATAGCCACTGAATTTCAAATTAAACTGATGAAATGACAAGCCTTTAATATGACTCACGTTCAAGCTGTAACTTTATATTTTGATTGTAATGGTTTAATTAACATTGAAAGTTATAGAACATCTGATTAGAGAAGTACAATTTTTCATAATTCTGATGTGTTCTTACTGAGACTTTCCCCAGTTCTCACCTGAGTTCAGTTAGCCTTTGGTGTTCTTGCCACCACACTTGCTTGTGTTGCTTTATTAGTGTTAGTTCTTTAGAGTCCTTTGAAGTCTGTACTGTTCTTCTGATCTAGATTTAGAGTAACAAAAGAGGAGCAACTTCAAGATTTTAAAATGGGTCTTCCCCAAAACATATCTTTAATCTACATTTTATAAATTGAATACTTTCTTGTTTTCAGTACTTACTAATGCATGTCACAACACAAAACCTACCTAAACTAAGTATTATATTTAACAAAAAGCAGGGAGGGAAAAGAGAAAATAGTTTGAAATAAAAACTACTCTTAAAGCATTCATAAGGAAGGGTGAAGTAATTCTATTTTCCATACATACAATAAATAATACCTTAATTCACACAGCTCTAGAAACATTTTCAAGAGTTCTACACCTTTTCTCCCCTTTTTTACACACTTTCTAATGAGTAATAATGGGCATTATTCCCATTTTACAGATGATGATACTCAAAAGAAGTTAAAAAGACTTGATCAGGCTAATAAAGCTGGTAAACATCAGAATCACAATTAAAACCTTGGTGTTCAGGACTTCTGGTACAAGTGTTTTTTCCACTATTCCATGAAGATTTTATCTGATTCTCCAATATGAAATGGGAAAATGTTATTGGATAAGTTATTAAATAGTATGGCTTTACTCCCAGCTTCAGCATTTACTAGAAATATGACCTTCAATACACACATTTAATCTTTCAATGCTATGACTTTGTAAATAAAATAAGAAAAAAAAAGTATTTAGGCAAATATTTATGTGAAGGTACTTAACAACAAAGAAATAATAAAAAGCCATGTAGCACTGAAACCCAAATTTCCAACTAAATTTAATTTTCCCCAAAATTTTATGACTTATTAAAATATACTGCCTAAGGAATTTGATTGCTAACCAGAAGGTTGGTGGTTCAAACCCATCAGCCACTCCACAAAAGGAAAACTGGGCAATTTACTTCCATAAAGATTTACTGCCTCGGAAACCCAAAGGGGGTCGCTATGAGTTGGCATTGACTCAGTGGCAGTGAGTTTGGTTTGGAGTGTTTAGGTGTCTGGTGACCTGGACCTGTCCGCCTTCAGATCTGCTCCTTGTCATTTCCCTGATTTGTTCCACATTACAGAGCAGGCTGTTTCTCAGGTGCCACTATCAGCTGGAGCTAGGTTCAGCCAAGGAGAGACACTGGGGCAACTGATGGAAGGTAGGGAGGAAGAAGCCTCAGGGTTACTGGCCTGCCTTCTCTGATTTTAGAGGGGTCTCCAGGAGCATCTACTTTATCTCCATTGCTCCAGCTTTCTCTGGACAATGTGTAACCACAGCCCATAGGCTCTGGGATAGCACTGTTTTTGACCTCCTGCTGCTGTTAAGCTGTCTGTATTGTTTTACTGACTTCTCTTTGGCTTTGCAGCTATTCTATTCTCATTTTCCCACATTACAGATCCCCTCTACTCTAAATATTCAAGTGGTGCCTATTTCCTGTTAGGCTCTGATACTCATATGCACTCCGAACTCATGTATTCTATAATAGTTTTAAACATCTACGAAAGTGCTACTCCCAAATCAGAAACTTGATGAAATATATATATAAATATTTTTTTCTGCTACTAGAGTACCTAGTACCCTGACAGCTTTAACAGATCAATACTAAGATATAAAATCTTCAGAAGACTAGTACTAAAAAGAAATCATTATAATGTGTGCTATTTCAGGCTGTCATTCACTGATTAATTTAACCTTGAGTTTATCTTTCTGCACTCTACTTACTGATTCAAAATTAGAGGTATAAGAAAACAATGTAATCCAAATATCACCCAAAAAAAAAAAAATACAAAGTCAAATCTTTTCATCAGGAAGCTTTAAGAATGTCACCATCATAAGATTATAAGGAAGAAATTACATTTAAATAAGTATAGGACACTGCAGAAAACCATTCAGTCTCTATTTTACCTATCAAAAAAAAGTATACAGTGTTCCTAAAATCTGATAATCTGACATTTGCTTTAATTCATTCCAACTATTTGCCACCAATAGTCTCTAAAGTTTGTTGCGAAAGAGACAACTTTTAAAATTAGATTTCTTTGACACATTTGGTCCATGTTGTACCTAAAAAAAAATTAAAACACAGTGTAGAAAGATATGGATACATGTTTATAGTTTTTTAAAAAAATCAATGATGTTGCCTTTGGGCCCAGAGAAAGACCATTTAAGTAGACTATGAAAGTCTAAATAAATCTACTATTTTTCACTAGACATTTCCAATTTTTCCAGAACATCCTGATTTTTATAAATTCACTCATTGATTGTACTTCTATCCTCAGGCCAAAACTGAAGAAAAATAAAGAACAAAAAAAGATTTAAGATTGTAACTTTATCAACAGAGAGGTTTCTTGGAGATTCCAATTCATTATACTGGGCAATATGCCATATGAAATCAATAAACATGTTTTAAAAATATAAGGTGGGTGATGATTTATGCAGAATGCTGGTGAATTAAAAATCCTTTAGAAAAAGAATTAAAGTAATAATTTCATAAAATAATCAGAAACCTTAAGTTTTCTATATGTTGGGTTCTTTCTTTCTTTCTTTGTAACATTTTATTATGATTTTGGTGAAATTTTACAGAGCAGATTCATCTTCCATTCAACAGTTCATACATATTTTGTTTCGTGACACTGACTACAATCTCCCACATTGTAACAGCTCTCTTCTCACTTCCTTCCTATGGTTACCATTTCCCTGTTTCTTTCTTACCTAAGCACCTTACCTCTCTAGCTTTCTCCCTGCATACATGCTGCCCTTCAGATCTCCCATGGTTGATTGTTCTAAGAAGTACATGTACCTGGTGTAATTATTCAGCTAGTAGGCATGTATATTGTTTCTCTGAGAATTAAGCCACAGGAGTGAGAACAATTCCAGGCCCAATGGGTAACTATGGGCCATAGTCTTGGGGGTTTCACTAGCCTCTATCCAACCAACAATCCTGGTCTTTTATAATGTTTCTAATTTTGTTCCACATTTTTCTCCCACTCTACCCAGAATCTCCAATTCTGATCCCTTTCCAAGTGGTTGGTATTGCTAGCCAGGCACTATCTAGTTCTGGTCTCAGGCTCACGTAGGCTGTTTCTCATAGTCCATTGGTTCCTTGAGCTAATTGTTTCCATGTGTCTTTGATTTTCTTCACTGTTCTTTGCTAAAGACAAGGAGAGACCAATAGTTGCATCTTAGATGGATACTCACAAGCTTTTAAGACCCTAGTTGCTACTCACTAAAGTAGGATGTAGAACAATGTTTTCATATGCTTTGTTCTGCCCACTGAGCTTAATGTCCCCAGCAACCATGGTCCAAGCCCAGAGGCCCAGTGACACACATCTTCAAGGTGCTTGGTTATGGCTAGGAAGTTATCCTAACTTTGTCCCTGTTAGCTCTGTAATATATATGGACATTTTTATAGAACATACAAATATGTATGTAGGAATATTGTCTGCCAAGCCTATATATATGGTCATAAGTATATTTCTGTTTGCCTACCGATACCTGGTCTTCTTTCCTCTCTACCTATGTATACACTCATTGATTTGTATCTGTTAATACTGATAATGCAGTAATGTGTGTGTAATAGTATTTACCTTTGTTGTCTGTACCTCCTGTGCACCTCTCTGTGGCTTCCTTTTCCTTAGTGATACTGTGCTGGTCAAATGCTTTTGTTATACTGTCTTTGCCTTCACCCAAATCAACACACGTCTCTTAACTAGCCAGCAATTTTCCCTTCTCTATCCTTTAAAGCCTGGTATGCAACAAAGAAAATGTCCTTCCCTATGTAAACCTCTTGCCTTTTTATAATAATGGACTCATATAATAATTGTCCTTCTGTGATTGACTTATTTAAATCTGCATAATGTCCTCCAACTTCATCCATATTATGAGGTGACTAATGGGTTCTTCCGTTATTCTATAATGATGCATAATATTCCATTGTGTGTATGTACCGTAGTTTGGTTATCCATTCATCTGTTGATGGGCACTTAGGTTGTTTCCATCTCTTTGCTATTGTGAATAGTACTGCGATAAACATGGGTATGCATATATCTATTCACATCCTGGATCTCACCTCTTTACAATATATTCCTAGTAGTGGGATTGCTGGATCAAATGGTATTTCTATATTCAACTTTCTAAGGAAGCACCATATCATTTTCCACAATGCTTGTACCATTTTACAATTCCACCACCAATGTATGAAAGTTCCAATCTCTCTATACCCTCATCAGCATTTGTTGTTTTCCGTTTAGTTTAATCTCACTATTATTGCAGTGGTAAGATGATATCACATTGTTGTTTTGATTTGCATTTCTCTAATGGCTAATGATTGTGAGCATTTCTTCATGTGTTAGTTAGCTGCCTGAATATCTTATTTGATGAAGTATCTGTTCATGTCCTTAGCCTATTTTTGAATTGGATTGTTTTGTCTCTTTGATGTTGAGGTGTTGACGTTTTCTGTAAATTTTAGAGATAAGTCCCTTGACAGATGTGTTGTTGCCAAATATTTTTTCCCAATCTGTAAGTTCCCCTTTTGCTCTTTTGGAGAAGTTTTTTGATGCACATAATAACTTAATTTTCAGAAAGCCCCAATCATCTAGTTTATCTTGTATTGTGTGTGCATTTTGGTTTATGTTGCCATAAATTAGGACCCCTAATTTTACCCCTACTTTATCTCTGATGAACTTTATAGTTTGGGGTTTCACATTTAGGTTTTTTATCCATCTTGCACTCATTTTTGTGTATAGTGTGAGGTATGGGTCTTGTTTCATTTTTATGCAAAAGGATATCCAGTTTTGCCAGTACCATTTGTTAAAGAAAATATCTCTTCCCCATTGAATGGGTTTTGGCCCTCTATCAAAGACCAGCTGTCTATAGGTGGATGGATCTATTTCTGTATTCTTAATTCTATTCCATTGGTCTACAGGTCTATCATTTTACCAATACCAGGCTGTTTTGACTACCATGGCAGTATAGTAGGTGTTGAGATCAGGGTGTGTGAGACCTTCTACTTTGTTTTTCTTCAGTAGTGCTCTCTTTTCTTTCCATGTAAAATTGTTGTTGTTGTTGTTGTTATGTGCCGTCGAGTCGGCCCCGACTCATAGCGACCCCTCCTTGGGTTTCCGAGGCAGTATTGCTATGGATATTGCCCCATCTTCCTTCCAAGGAGTGGCTGGTGGGTTTGAACCGCCAGCCTTCTGCTTAGCAGTCAAGTTCCCTAGGCACTATGCTACCAGAGCTCCCAATCGACCCTTTTATTGTCATAAAATGCCTTTTCTTTGCCTTTTGCTGGTTTTCACCTTGAAGTCTATTTTATCAGAAATTAATATTGCCACTCCTGTTCCTTTTTGGTTGCCATTAGATCGATATTTTTTTTCTATTCTTGATTTCTAATTTATTTTTATTTTTATCTTTGTTTTTAAGATGAGTCTCTTATAGGAAGTAAGTATATTGATGGGTCTTGTTTTCTTATACATGCTGCCAGTTTCTTTCTCTTGACTGGTGCATTTGATCCATCCATATTATGATACAAAAAAAACCAAATTCACAGTCATTGGGTCAAATCTGACTCATAGTGACCCCTCCTTGAAACCCAAGGAGGCAGTATCACTATGAAAGTAGATTGCCAGTTATGATAGGTATGAATTTATTGCTGTCATTCCTTGGTGTTTTTTATTGTGATGTTTATGGTTTCTTTGTTCTGAATATTTTTCTGTGCTGAATTCATTTTATTATCAAGTTTTCTTTGCCTTTTATTCATTGTTGTTGATTTTCTGTTTACTAAGTCCTTGTGATCTTCTTTCTTATTTTTGTTAGAAGGCTTATTATTTTTCTTTGTGGTTACCTTGCAGTACATTTTTTTTTCCCTAAGTTTGGAATAGTCTTCTCTAGATTGATATCTTCTTAACTTCCCCTCCATTTAGAAGTTCTGTAATTATACTATTTATTCTCTCTTGCAAAATTAATTTATTAATTTCTGATAAAATAAACCTCAAAGTGAAAAGCAGCTAGAAAAGTCATACCAAGTAATTCACTCCACCACAGCCCACCCCCTGGCTTTTCTAGCCATTGTCCCTTTCATACTTCAAAAATTAACATCCCCTTCACAATCACTTTAAGACTAAGCATACCCATGAAACCATGTAAGCTAGCCATTTCATGCTTTTATCTCCTCCCTTTACGGATAGCCAATTTCTAATTTGTCTGTTCCTATTACACCAGTGGGAGAGCTCTGGTAGCATAGTGGCTAAGGCACTTGACTGCTAACCAGAAGGCTGACAATTCAAACCCATCAGCCACTCCTTGGAAGGAAGATGGGGCAATCTACTTCTGTAGTGATACTGCCTGGGAAACCCAAGGAGGGGTCACTATGAGTTGGGTCCAACTCGACGGCACATAACAACAACAACATTACACCAGTACTCTGAGGGGACAAGCATGTTCCTTTCTCTGAAGAATCTTCTGTTCCATTTGGAACTTTGAGCTTCTGCATCCATAACCAAAGTCCAGTCCAGAGCAAGCCATCAAATTGCAGCAACTTAACACTAGCTCAGTGCCAAACATCTTCCTCTTCATTTGGTCAGGTTCTGGTAAGCTCAGCCCTAGCCATCCCAGCTAGGTTTTTGGTATCAGCTACAAATTTGGGAGTCACACACCTCCCTTCACTTCAGACTAGCCAGCCCCTTCTCTCTCTCATCCCTAGCCCTCGTAGGCTAGTTCCAATGCCTGTAGACTCAGGAGTCCACATAACTCCTTGCACTTCAGACCAGCCAGCCCTAGCCTCTGTGGGTCAAAGAGTACCAAACTCAGCCTATTTCTTCATTGCTGCACCTCCTCTAGGACCTCTGGTGGCATACTTTCACTCATCAGGTGGACCCTGATGGTCACAAACAAGCAGCACACAAGCCTGCTACTTGCCAGCTCCCTTTAACTTCCAGTCCTGAAAGGGGTTTCTCTCATACCCCATGACTTTCGGCCTTGATGCACCCAAAGCCAAACCGCTTGTTGAAAATTCAAAAAGTAAACAGTTTTTTTTTTTTCCTCTGCAGGTCTTTTCTTCAAATGCAAATCTTCTGTTCTCAGCAGTTCTGGGTGGAACTCCATGTTTTTTTCAAATGCAAATTTCCCAACCTTGCAGACAAGGTCTGGGTGGGGCTCAGGTTTTCTACCTAAATCCCCAGTACTCTATACACTGGGCTTGAAACAAAAGCCTGTGTTTCTTCTGGGCAAATTCTATTTCCCCTTTTATCATATCCAATCAAATAATTGGCTGAAGGTGGACTTACATGTTTTCTGTTATCCATACACAATATTCATTTCTAACATACAACTAGGAAAGAGAACATTCAATATCCATGACACATTCAGATAAACACATAATCCAAAACATGAAATTGTTTTTAAAACCTTCCACTTTCACCTGTTCACCCTAACTATCTTCCCTTGTTATGCATATGGCCTTGGGCCTCTGGCTGTTGTTGTTGTTGTGTGCTGTTGAGTCGCCCTGACTCATAGTGAGTCCTCCTTGGGTTTCCGAGGCAGTATCACTACAGAAGTAGGATTGCCCAACCTTCCTTCCGAGGAGTGGCTGGTGGGTTTGAACCGCCAGCCTTCTGGTTAGCAGTCAAGTGCTTTAGCCACTATGCTACCAGAGCACTATCACTAGGGAAGTAGATTGCCCCATCTTCCTTCTGAGGAGTGGCTGGTGGGTTTGAACCACCAGCCCTTTGGATAACAGTCAAGTGCTTTAGGCACTAGCTACCAGAGCTCCCACCAAAAGCCCTAGTAGCTTCCAATTACCCAGCTTCTTTAATCAGTCTGGCTCTTGCCTCAGGTCTTTCTCACCTCAGCTGCAGAATAATATCTCTTATATTCCTTCCTGCCATTACAGGTAACAACCACCAAAATAACCATTTAAGAATCAAAAAGTTTCACTTCCCAGGCCCCTTCCTTCTTTCTCTTACAAAGTCCCATGCTTCCATGAGTCTGGAGCCATTAGAACAAACCTGCTGTGATGCCAACTGCAAAAAGGACATGGAACTATCATCTTCTGAGCTCCTCCAACCTCAAGAAGGGGAAACAGAGTCACTATCAATAGCCCAAGGCTTATTCCTATAAGGCCAGACATACCACCACCCTCCAATCTTTTTACTAACTCTAACACCAGCCATCCCTCCCACGGCACTCGCTACTTCTCTGCTGGGTTCAATAATCTGTTGCAATGGCTGCACAGAACTCACAGACAACAGTCACAATTATGGAGTTTATTACGGAAGTTACAGGCTTCAATTCAGGTTCAGGAACATGCTCGGGATACAGTTCTTCGATCAAGATAGTCTCCCCTCTGCTATGCCTTCAGGCATGCCTCTCTGGCCCCTTGACTTCTTGGGCTGGCCTCTGCCGTGCTCAGGCAAGTGTTACAAGGCACTTTTATCTCTGGCGATAGGTACACCTATGTGTACCCCACTTCACCAGCAAGCTTCCTGCCCAAGGGCACTCAGCTTTCTCACTCCATGGGCCGAAAAGCCCAGTACTCTGTCATGTGCCTCTTGGTTCTACTACTACCATCTCTCAGCCAGGTGTCTCTGCCAAGGCATTTCTGTTGGGGTGTCTCTGCTGGACCATCTCTGCTGAGGAGGTCCAGCACAGGGATGTCAGGTCCAAGGACACCCTCCACTTCACCTCCAGCTGTTCTCCCTTGATGGCAGTGAGATCCCCCTTTCTGACTTTCACTCATTGCCGTTGAGTTGAACCCAACTCATAGCGATTCCTTGGGTTTCTGAGGCAGTATCACTACGGAAATAGATTACCCAACCTTCCTTCCAAGGAGTGGCTGGTAAGCTTAAACTGCCAGCCTTCTGGTTGGCAGTCAAATGCCTTAGGTAGTATGCTACCAGAGCTCCTTTTCTGACTCTAGGATGCCTCATTTTAAATCTGGTAGAGTGACAAAACTAACCAATCCCAACATCAGAGTTCTACACATCTTATTTGCTTGGTACCACCCAGTAATCTGGTGGGAATTACAAAGACCATGGCTAGAAAAGCCATACCAAGTAATACACTGCACCACACCTCTTTTCCCTTTGTAGTTATTGTCATTTACAGATTCATGCCTGTGGTTCTCTATTTTCCATTGTATAAGCTATTTTACCTTTAGAAATTCTTTTTCTGCTTTGGTTTCTGTGTGGTGTTGTCATCTGTCTTATTCTTAGGTTGTTGTTTTCCACTGTTGGTTTTCTGCCTGAAGAACTCCCTTTAGCATTTCTTGTAAGGTTGGTCCAGTTTTTACAGATTCCCTTAATTTGTGTTTGTCTAGGAATGTTCTAATTTCACCATTCTATTTGAGGAACAGTTTTGCTGGATATAAAGTCTTGATTGGCAGGTTGTTTTCCCACAAACACACACACACAGCTTTGTATATGTCATCCCACTGCCTTCTTGCCTGCATGGTTTCTGCAGAGAAGTCAGAGCTTAGTCTTATTGGTTGCCCTTTGGAGCTAGTATTTTGTTTTTCCTGAGCTGCATTCAAGATTCTTCCTTTGTCTTTGATTTTAGAAAGTTTGTTTATGATGTGTCTTAGTGACTTTCTCTTGGGGTCTATCTCGTATGGGATGCATTAAGCATCTTAGATGGACATGTTTTCATATCTATAATATTGGGGAAGTTTTCTGTTAGCAGATGTTTGACCATTTTTTTCATGTGTGTGTGTGTTTTGTTTTGCCCCCTCTTGTTCTGGAATTCCAGTCACACCAGATTATTTCTCTTGAGATTACCCCATATAATGCTTATATTTTCTTCATTTTTCTTTAATCTTTTTTCTGATTTTTTTCTCATACAAGCTGGTGTCAAGGGATTTGTCTTCAAGCTGGATACTGCATTCTTCAGCCAATTTGATTCTATTCATTTGTCCTTCCAATGTGTTACCTATCTCCATAATTTTAGTGCTGATCTTCTGGATTTATAATTGCTGTTTTTGTATAATTTCTTATTATATATTCATTTTGTCATTTTGTTCTTGTGTTGTTTTCCTGAATTATTCAAAGGTATTGTCTGTCTTGTCTTTGCTTCTGTTAATGGTTTTCTTCAACTCTTGGAAAGATATAATATATATATATATATATATATATATATATACACACACACATACACATATATCATGTTTTTAATTCCTTATCAGATAGTTCTGTTACCTGTTCTTCCTCAGAAAGGTTTCCTCGCTCTTTATTTTGGTCACCTACTTCCACTATCTATCATTTTTCTTTACTTGAATTTAGGTTGTCTGTTTTCTCCAAAACATTTTGAAGTTGTTGTTTTTTGTTTGTTGGTTATGTGTTGGTTTATTTTACCCTGGTTTTTCTTTTGATTTGAATCAATATGTCCAGATGGGTGGAGGAGGTGCACTTCTTTGATTGTTAGCATGTCAGCAATGAGGCACTCCTCAGCTGTCTCTAGGTTGGTGAAATAACTGGAGGGAATGTGGGTGTGGGTCTCTGTTTGTTGTGAAGAGGAGCTACAGTTGGGATGAGCAGGTGTTGTCCATCATCTGTTGTTGATCACATGGCACAGGAGCTGGTGGTGGTGCTTGTCTGTTTGGGGAGGTGGTCAGTGCAGTAGATTTGGCTGATCAGTGGAGAGTTAATGTCCTCCTTGAATTCCTCCCATTCTGTCTACCCTGTGTCTTCATCATCATAGAGATTTCATGCAGTTATTTTCTCCTCATCCACATCTGATTCTCTGTGCTTAAAATGGCAATGCTTCAGCCACTCCTGGCTTCTTTTTCTCCACAGTCACTGACCTTACTCTCTCTCACTTTCCAATCAGCACTCAATCTAATTCTTTATTTTTTCATTTGATTCTCAGAATTCCAGGATCATTATTTTTATCTGTTTCACTCAGCTTTTCTGTGTCTCTCTTGTAGAGGGATTGGGCGCAGTGTTAGCAGAATGCCTCTTGTCTCCACCTCCTTATATGTTGTTTACTGTGACAGTCCAAGACAATGAAACCCCAACTATCTTGAATTACCATTAACAACCTCATGGGCCAAAGGATCCATCTTTACATATAAACTTCAATGACTAGTGAGTAATTTGCATTGATTAGATGTGTGTACACATTTGTCAAAATTCATTGAACTTTACACTTAAGATTTATGCATTTGATTGTATGTGAATACCTCAATAAAGTACTGTTAACATTTATAAACATAAAAAAGGAAAGAAAATAGCTACTCTGAGATGCAATTTCTCATCCGTCAGGTTGGAAAAAACTCAAAATTTAGCAAAATACCCTTTGTGAGGCTATAGAAAAGCATAGTCTCTCTTACATTATTGGTGAGAATATCAAATGATACTACCTCTATAGAAAGGAATTTGGAGTTGTGATAGCAAAATTTTGTACGGATTTACCCTTTGACCTAGTAATCTCATTTTTAGAAATATTTTTGTGCCTAAAGCACTTGACTGCTAACCAGAAGGCTGGTGGTTCAAACCCACCAGCCACTCCTTGGAAGG
>NW_006921671.1:4835379-4845532 GCF_000298275.1 Orycteropus afer afer
AGGCTGGCGGTTCAAACCCACCAGCCACTCCTCAGAAGGAAGGTTGGGCAATCCTACTTCCGTAGTGATACTGCCTCGGAAACCCAAGGAGGGGCCGCTATGAGTCGGGACCGACTCGACAGCAAATAATAACAACAACAACAATTTACTGAAAATACAGGAGACAGAGAGAAACAATAAATGACACCACCAGGATGCAGTTAGCAAAATCCAGAATGTAAAGCAACTATACAGGAAAAACAATGGAGTTCTTCCAAAAATAAATAAGATATACAAAAAGATGGAGGAGAAAGTCTGAAAAATAGAAAGCAATTGATTTTTTTTTTTTTTTTTTTAATTTGAGACAATTGGGGGAAGTTAACATTAACTGAAAACAAAACCAAACTCACTGCCATTGAGTCAGATCCAACTCATAGCGACCCATCCTTGGGTTTTCAAGATGGTATCATTACAGAAGTAGATCATCCAGTTCTCTTTCCAAGGAGTGGCTGGTTGTTTTAAACTGCCAGTCCTCTGGTTAGCAGTCAAATACCTTAGATACTACACCACCAGAGCGCCTAACACTAACTGGATATTTGCAAATATTAAGAAATTATTAACATTTTTAGGCGTAGTAATAGTATTGCTGGGGTTTTTTAAAGGTCTAATCTTTCAGAGATATGTGCAGAAATATGTATGGGTGAAATTATATCAGAGATTTGCTTTAAAACAATCTAACAGGAGGAAATTTGTGGGTGGAGTATAAAGGAAACAAAGACCAATAGTTAATAATTGTTAAAGCTCTATTTGTGCATATGCTCATAATTTTCCATAATGCAAAGTTTAGAAAATAATTACTTGATGGATGCTTGAGTTGAACAAAAAGAAATATTTATTGTTGCTAATCAAAGAAATTCCAATAAAAGTAAGTATAAAGATCTCTTTTAGACTTATTGAATTGGAAACTAATGCTTCAAAATTTGGTCTCTTTTCAACTCAAACCTACTATTTGGTTTCAAGTTCAATCTTAATATTTGAAAGACTAAACTTCTGAATGTCCAATTCAGAGTCATACCTGCCATCTCAGAACTTGTACATATTCAGTGTCACAGTAATTACACAGGTAGCCATCACCTCTAATCTATATAACAGTATCAGTAATACAATTAAGGCAAGTCTTTTGAGCTTACTGTTAATTTTTGTTAGTTAACAATAATTACTAATACTTTCTTTTCCAATATAGTTAATTATTCTAGATGTAACTAGATTCAAAAATTGCCTTGTGTGCTTTAAATGTTAAAATTCTATCAATTTAAGTATGTATATATTTAATATTGCAAGAGTAAAGTGTTTCAGTAATTCATGATGATTGTTAAAGTTGTTAATTTCAAGTGCAAAAACTGAGCAATTTTAAATAGGGAAATAAACTGATGATTACTGCAAATATTATGAGAGAATGTGTTAGCTATATAACATAGGAAGACTAGTATATTTTTTTGAACAAACACATATTTTATAAAAATTTAAATAATATGAGGCAGAATAACAGATGATATAACCAGAATTATTATAATGAGCATAGACTGGTATACTAGCATTCATAACATTAAACATAGTAAACTTTAAGAATTATATTTAATTTCTCATTTTTTAATTCCATTTAAGCCATATGTCTTTCAAGTAAAGCTCTTTTTAGGAACTGTTCACATCTTACAAGAATAAATTGAAAGCAAAATGTCAACTTGCCACCTCTAAATTAAATGAGAAGGGAAAGTTCCAAAAATCATGTACAACAACATTCCCAATGTATCTTCCTTAATCCAGATATAATTTTTTTAAATGAAACAGTATGAAGAAAAGAAGAAAATGTTAGAGAATAATCAGATATCCAGAACACATATTACTCTCACTAACCGAAACAACAGGTATTATGAAAATACTTTAAAGGGAAAATTCCTTATTGGATTTAAATTATGCCAGCCAAAAAACAGAAGTGAAAAGCTTATCACAATGATTGCTAGAGACTGTCAATTATTCCCAGTAGTTGAAGATAAAGAATTTTTTGAGATTTTCCAACCTATGAGTTCCAGGCACAAACTTATTTCAAAAAATAAGTAACTGAAAAGATTTTTCTTGAATTATATTCTGCCATGAACAAAAGAGTTAGTGATGTTATATAAAATGTTAAAAGTGGACATTTGTTTAACTTCACAAATGTATAACATACTCACCAGAAAAGTAAACTGGCACTGCACATTATTTTTTTGCACTTAATGTCAAACTTGTTGTTGTTGTTGTTGTTATGTGCCGTCGAGTCGGCCCCGACTCATAGCGACCCCTCCTTGGGTTTTCGAGGCAGTATCACTACGGAAGTAGGATTGCCCAACCTTCCTTCCGAGGAGTGGCTGGTGGGTTTGAACCGCCAGCCGTCTGGTTAGCAGGCAAGTGTCTTAGCCGCTATGCTACCAGAGCTCCTAATGTCAAACTTAAAACATAGAATTATTAAAATTTTGAATATGTTTATTCTTTGATAGAAATTCTACCATCAACAAGAAGATGAATTTGACCAAATATTGATTTCAACATTCAACCAATCCACATTCAGCCAAAATGTTTCTTTGGTGCATCTAGGATGGATAGATCGATGGGTAGGTAGGAAGATAGGTAACACTGGAATGTGTATGTGCATGTGCATATGCATGTGTGTGTGCTTATGAACACTGTTGTTGTTAGGTGCCTCTGAGTTGGCTCTAACTCATAGCAACCTCATGTACAACAGAATGATACCCTGCCCAGTCCTGCTCCATCCTCACAATTATTGTTGTGCTTGAGCCCACTGTTGCAGCCACTGTCAATCCATCTTGTTGAGGACCTCCCCTTTTTTGATGACCCTCTACTTTACCAAACATGATGTCATTCTCCAGGAACTGGTCCCTTCTGATAATGTGACCAAAGTATGGGAGGCAAAGCCCAGCCATTCTTGCTTCTAAGGAGCATCTGGCTATACTTCTTCTAAAACAGATTTGTTCATTCTTGTGCAAGTCTGTGATATTTTCAATATCCTTTGCCAACACTACAATTCAAATGCATCAGTTCTTCTGAGATTTTCCTTATTCATTGTCCAATTTTCACATGCATATAAGACTATTGGAAATATCATGACTTGGGTCAGGCATACCTTAGTCTTCAAAGTGACCCTGGGATACATTCTGGGCCTGGAATAAAACTCACTCCCAGGGGCTGGCTCTCAGCCCAATAGTTAACAAGATGTACATGCAGACCACTCAACCCAGGGTGACACACCCACATACTCTATGAAACTACATTCCTTGGAGCAATAGACCACGGGGCACCAGAGGGGCAACATTCACATGGAGGAAATGCAGGACAAACAGGAGTGCATAACTTTGAGTGGCATGGGGGGAGGTTACTGAGCAGGGAGGGGAGGAGATTGGGTTAGGGCTGGGCATGGTAAATGGGGAGTGAAACTAAAAAAAGAAAAAAATTAAAAGAAAAAAAGTGACATTTTTGTTCTTTAACACTTTAAAGAGGTTTTTTGCAGCACATGTGCCCAGCACAATAGATCATTTGAATTCTTGACTGCTGCTTCCATGGGCATTGATTGTGGATCCAAGTAAAATGAAATCTCTGACAACTTCAATATTTTCTTCATTTATCATGAGGTTGCTTATTGATCCACTGGTGAGGATTTTTGTTTTCTTAATGTTGAGGTGTTCTGGTGCAGTGAATTACTAAGCATGGCTCTTCTAGCTGTGGTCTTTGTGGTACTCATCAGATGACTGGGTGGAAATATGTAAATGTGAGGTGTTTGTGCTCTACAAGGGAACTGGATAGATTGTTACTGATGCAAATAAGGTACGTGGCACTCTTTGTGGAGGTGGGACCACAGAAATAAGGTGTATAGAACCCTAAAGCTGAAATTGCTCAGTTTTGTCATTTAGGGGCTCTTAAAATGAGCCCTCCTGGAGGTGGAAAGGGGGAATCCCACTGCCATCAAGAGAAAGAAGCCAGAAATGGAGTGTGTGCATGGAGCCAAGATCCCTGCACTGAGACAGGAGAGACAGCAGCAGAGATGACAGACCAGTGAAGAGATGGAGCAGTGGGCTTGCTGGCCCATGGAGAGAGAAAACTGAGTGCCTTTGGGCTAAAAGAGCTTTTTAACATTTGCCTGAGCAGGGCAGAGGCCAGGCCTAAAGGCAAAGGACCAAAGAGAGGTGTGCCCAAGGGCATGGCCAAAGGGAAGCTATCTTGATTGAAGAATTGTATCCTGAGCATTCCTGAACCTGAATTATAACCTGTTACTTCCCTAATAAACCTCTAATGATGAGTATTGTCTGTGAGTTCTATGTGGCCATTACAACAAATTAATCAACTCACCAGAGAAGTAGTGAGTGTCATGGGAGAGATGGTTGGTGTCAAAGCTGGTAAAAAGATTGGAAAAAGCAGCATGTTTGATTTCTCCCTCATAGGAATAAGCTTTGGGCTGATGCTGTTGATCTTTTCCTCTTCCCCCTATAAAGTTAGAGGAGGTCAGAAGACACTGCCTCCATGACCTTTTTGCAGGTGTAATCCTTACTGAAGGAGCTCTGGTAGTATAGTGGCTAAAGCACTTGACTGCTAACCAGAAGGCTGGCGGTTCAAACCCACCAGCCACTCCTCGGAAGGAAGGTTGGGCAATCCTACTTCTGTAGTGATACTGCCTCAGAAACCCAAGGAGGGGTCGCTATGAGTCGGGGCCGACTCAACGGCAAACAACAACAACAACAACAATCCATACTGAAGGCTATAGTCTGATCTTCATCAGTAAGTGCTTTGAGCCATCTTCACTTTCAGCAAGCAAGGTTGTGTAATTTACATACTGCAGGACGGTTAACCGGAAGACTAGTGGTTCAAACCCACCAGCCACTCCTCGGAAGGAAGGTTGGGCAATCCTACTTCTGTAGTGATACTGCCTCAGAAACCCAAGGAGGGGTCGCTATGAGTCGGGGCCGACTCAACGGCAAACAACAACAACAACAACAATCCATACTGAAGGCTATAGTCTGATCTTCATCAGTAAGTGCTTTGAGCCATCTTCACTTTCAGCAAGCAAGGTTGTGTAATTTACATACTGCAGGACGGTTAACCGGAAGACTAGTGGTTCAAACCCACCAGCCACTCCTCAGAAGGAAGACTGGACAAATTACTTCCATAGAGATACTGCCTTGTTTGGTTTGGAAGTTGTTAATAAATCTTCCTTCAGTTCTGATGCTGTGTTCTTCTTCATATCATCCAGCTTCTTGGATTATTTTCTTAGCATACAGATTAAATAAGTATGGTGAATGAATACAACCATGATGCACACCTTTCCTGATTTAAAATCATTCAGTGTCTGCTTGTCTGTTCGAACAACAACCTCTTGATCTATGTACAGGTACCTCATGAGCACAATTAAGTTGGAATTCCCATTCTTTAAAAAAAAAAAAAAACACTGCCGTGGAGTCAGATTCAACTCATAGTGACCCCTACTTGGATTTCCAAGGTGGTGTCACTACAGAAGTAGATTGCCCAACCTTCCTTCCAAGGAGTGGCTGGTGGGTTTGAACGGCCAACTTTCTGGTTAGCAATCAAGTGCCTTAGGCACTGCACCACCAGAGCTCCCAATTCTTCCAAAGTAGCCATAATTTGTTATGATCCACATAGTTGTATACCTTTGCATTGTCGATAAAACACAGGTAAACATCTTTCTGGTAGTCTTTGCTTTCAGCCAAGATTCATCTGACATCAGCAATGATATCTCTCTTCTATGTCTCTTCAGAAATTCACTTGAATTTCTGGCAGTTCCCTGTCAATGTACTGCAGCAACTGTTTTTTAATTATTTTCAGGGAAATCTTACTTGCATGTGATATTAATGTTATGGTTTGATAATTTTTATATTCTGTTGGGACACATTTCTTTGGAATGGGCAAAATATGGATCTTTTCTAGTTGATCAGCCAAATAGTTGTCTTTCAAATTTCTTCTTATTTATTTATTTATTTTTAAATTTTTATTGTAATTTGGGTGAAAGTTTATAGAGCAAATTACTTTCCATACAGCAACTCACATACACTTTGTTTCGTGACATTGACTACAATTTACCACAATGCAACAACTCACCTCTTACTTCCTCCCCATAGTTACCTCTTCCCTGTGTCTTTCCTTTCCATGCACTCCTGCCCCCCAAGCTGTCTTCCGGTGCATACACAGCCCTTCTATTCTCCCATGATTGATCTCTCCAAGGAGTGTATCTACCTAGTGTAAATGTTCAGCTCATATGACTGTTTTTTGTTTGGCTGGAAGCCACAGGAGTGGGTTCAATTCCAGACCTGAAGGGCAACTAGGGGCCATAATCTCAGTGGTTCCATCAGGCTCTATCAGACCAGCAAACCTAGTCCCCCCCCTTTTTTTTGTAAGTGATTTTGAGTTTTGTTCCACATTGTTCTCCCACTCTATCAAGGATCTCCTCTGAGTGGTTGACAGTGGTAGCTGGGCACGATCTAGTTCTTCTGGTCTTATGGTTGTATGGGCTGAGGATCGCGTGGTGTACCAGTCGCTTGGACTAATTTTTTCCATGTGTCTTTGGTTTTCTTCATTCTTCTTTGCTCTGGATGAGGAGAGACCCATCGTTGCATCTAGATGGCTGCTTGTAAGCTTTTAAGATCCCAGTCACTACTCACCAAAGTAGGATGTGGAACAGTGTTTTTGTGTAGTATGTTATGCCAATTGAGCTTAATGTCCCCTGTGACTATGGTCCCAAGACCACAGGTCCAACTACTAGCTTCCTCTGGGTAGATGGCTATGGCCAAGAGGTGGCTACAACCTTGCCCCTTTTCAGCTCTACTACATACCTGGGAATTCTTACAGAACATACAAATACACTTGTAGAACCACTGTCTGCCAACCCTATACATGGTCTTGGGTACACTCCTCCCTACATGGGCATAACTAATAGTTCAGCCTGTCTACCCATCTATCTGCCCATATATCAATGTCTTCCTTCATTGACAATGCAGTATTGAATGTACAAAAGAGCTCATCTTTGTTGTCTGTACCTCCCATGCACCTCTCTTTGTCTTCCTCTTCCTCAATGCCACCATGTTGCTTACTCACATTTGGTATATTGCCCTTCTCTTCACCCAAATCAATACTTGCCTCTACCTATCTAACAGTGTTCCCTTGCCTCCCCTCCCCTCCAAACCCTAGTAACCAACAAAGAAAATTTCCTTCCATATATAAACCATTCTTGACATTTTACAATAACAGATGTGTTAGGCTAGGCTCTCTAGAGAAGCAAAACCAGCAAAGCTTAGAGAGAGAAAAAAATTTATCTTAGGAAAATGGCTCACACAGTTATAGAAGCTAGCAAGTCCCAAGTTCTTGGATCAAACATCAAGCTGGAGGCTTTTTCGACAGATGCAGCTGCAGGGGCTGACAAGCTCAAGGTTGATAGGCAGTATACCAGCTGTTGACTCCAACAAATGACGAATCCAAGATCTCCAGGTCGAATGGTGGATTGTTTGCTCATGAACAGCTGTAGGCAGCACAACAGGATCCCAATCCACAGAAGAGTATCTCTTTTTCCCAGGATGTCCATAAATATATTGGAAGCAGGCCATACCCCTAGGGAAACTCCTTTTCAACAGATTGGCTGCTCAAAATATATACATCCTATCTCATCATGAGAATAACCCACATCACAACTACTTAAACCACTCAGAATTGTGATCCAGCCAAGTTGACACACAACTCCAACTATCACAATGGACTAATACGATATTTCTGTGATGGACTTATTTCATTCAGCATAATGTCCTCCAAGTTCATCCATGTTATGTGGTGTTTTGTTGAGTCTACATTATTCTTTAGGGTTGCATAGTATTCCATTGTGTGTATGTATCATAGTTTGGTTATCCATTCTTCTGTTGATGGGCACCTAGGTTGTTTCCACCTTTTGGCTATTGTAAACAGTGCTGTAATGAACAGAGGTGTGCATATATCTATTCTTGTCCTGGATCTCCTTCTTTAGGATATATACCTAGTAATGGAATGACTGGGTCACATGGTATTTCTAATTCCAGCTTTTTAAGGAATTGCCATACTGCTTTCCACAGTGGTCGTATTTTACAGTCCCACCAGCAGTGTATGAGAGTCCCAATCTCTCCACATCCTTGCCAGAATTTGTTATTTTCTGTCTTGTTGAAATTTGCTACTAGTGGTGGGACAAGATGGTATCTCATTGTTGTTTTGATTTGCATCTCTCTAATGGCTGATGAGGAGCTCTGGTAGCATAATGGCTAAAGCACCTGACTGCTAACCAGAAGGCTGGTGGTTCAAACCCACCAGCCACTCCTCGGAAGGAAGGTTGGGCAATCCTACTTCCGTAGTGATACTGCCTTGGAAACCCAAGGAGGGGTCGCTATGAGTCGGGGCCGACTCAACGGCACATAACAACAACAACAACAACAATGGCTGATGGGGAGCTCTGGTAGCATAGTGGCTAAAGCACTTGACTGCTAACCAGAAGGCTGATGGTTCAAACCCACCAGCCACTCCTTGGAAGGAAGATGAGGCAATCTACATCTGTAGTGATACTGCCTCGGAAACCCAAGGAGGAGTCGCTATGAGTCAGGTCCGACTCAACGGCAAATAACAACAACAATGGCTGATGATTGTGAGTATTTCTTCATGTTTGTTGGACACCTGAATATCCTTTATGGTGAAGTGTCTATTCATGTCTTCTACCGATTTTTTAATTGGATTATCAATTGATGGTCTGTTGTGCAGTCTGCCCTGCCCTTGTTCTGACTGATGATACTGAGCTTCTTCATAATCTTTTTCTACAGATGTAGTTGATTTGATTCTTGTGCATTTCATCTGGGGAGGTCCATGTGTACGTTGTTGCTGTTGTTAGGTCCCAACAAGTCAGCTCTGACTTATAGCAATCCTATGCATAACAAAACAAAATACCACCCAGTCCTGCACCATGCACATAATCTTTGCTATGCTTGAGTCCATTGTTGCAGCCACAGTGTCAATCCATCTTATTGAGGGTCTTCCCTTTTTTTCAGTGACCCTCTACTTTACCAAACATTATATCCTTCTCTGGAGACTGGTCCCTTCATTTATGTTATTGGAGAAAAGTATTTGCAATGAGTAAGTTGTTGGTCTTAGAAAATTCTATCATGCAATCTCTGGAATTGTTTCAAACACCAAGGCCATATTTTCCAACTACCAATGCTTTTTTGTTTACAACTTTCACATTCCAATCACCAGTAAATATCACTGCATCTTGATTGCATGTTTGGTCATTTTCAGACTGCAGAAGTTGGTAAAACTCTTCAATTTCTTCATCTTATGTTTTGCTGGTTGCTGGATAAATTTGAAAAATAGTAGTATTAACTAGTCTTCTTGTGGGTGTATGGATATTATCCTATCACTGACAGCACTGTGCTTTGGTATAGATCTTGAAATGTTCTTTTTGATGATGAATGTCATAACATTCCTCTTTATATTATCATTCCTGGAATAGTAGACCATGTGATTTTCTGATTCAAAATGGCCAGAACGAATCCATTTCAGCTCACTAATGCCTAGGATACAGATCTTTACGTGTTCCATTTTATTTTTGACAACTTCCAATTTTCCTAGATTCATATTTATTACATTCCACATTCTAATTATTAATGGACATTTTCAGCATTTTTTCTCATTTTGAGTCATGCCACATCAGCAAATGAAAGTCCCTAAAGCTTTATTCTATCTATATCATTAAGGTCAACTCTCCCTTGAGGAGGCAGCTCTTCCCCAGTCAGTCATTATGAGTTCCTTCCAACCTGACAGGCTCATCTTTCGGCACTACATCAGACAATGTTTTAGCGCTATTCATAAGATTTCCCAGCACTATAATGTTTCACTGCTATTCATAAGGTTTTCAGTAGCCAATTTTTCAGATTGGGACAAACATTTCCTTCTTAGTCTATCTTAATCTGAAAGCTCTGCTGAAACCTGTCCACCATGGATGACCCTGCTGGTATTTGAAATACTGGTGGCATAGCTTCCAGCATCATGCCAACACACAAGCCACCACAGTACAATAAACTGACAAGACAAGTGGTGGATGTGTAAATGTACA
>NW_006921671.1:4846697-4871663 GCF_000298275.1 Orycteropus afer afer
GGCAATCCTACTTCCGTAGTGATACTGCCTCAGAAACCCAAGGAGGGGTCGCTATGAGTCGGGGCTGACTCGATGGCACATAACAACAACAACAATCCAAACATTAGTGTGTGATAATGTATTCATCTTCTTCCATTTGGAGTACTCATCACTTCTCTTTTTGCTGAGTTAATTCTTATTATTAGTCTTGAGATCCCAATTTCAATGTTGCTTCCTTAGAAAATCTTTTCCTAACTTCCCAATCAGAATAAAGCCTTCTTATCATACACTATCAGAAAGCATGGTCCTTACTGAAGCTCATATATAATGTAATTTTATATGTGGGCTTATTTTATAAACACCTACTCCTCCCAAAATATAGTAGTGGTACATCCCATGAGGGGAGGTACTATATTTTGGATACCACTGTATCTTTGGGGTACATAATAGGCACATCACATATATTTTGACTGAATTAATTAAATATCACAGATGTTTAATTTAAAGATTATGTGATAAATTATTAGGGGGAGAAATGTACAGGATTTTATACATGGAATAAAATAATATTGGTATGTTTATTCATATAAATATGTTTACATATGTGTATATACACAATAGATCAGAATAAGTCAGACATATCAAAACAGTTTTACTAGGAAGAGAGTGATATAATCATAAAAATATATGATTTTTCCCATAAAATTTCTTTGAATGTCCTCATTACATTAAATTATCTTAAAGTAATATCTGAACCAAAGAAGTTATATGCTAGTTTTTAAGTAATTTCTTTAGTTTCAGGAAATATATCTCATATATATAAGGTAATTTATCCAGAATAAGGTAGCAAATGTGCTTTGAAATCATAACCCACTCACTGTCATCGAGTCAATTCCAATTCACAGTAACCATATGGGACAGAGTAGAACTGCCCTACAAGGTTTCCAAGGCTGTAAATCTTCACAGCAGACTGCCTTATCTTTCTCCCATGGAAGCAGCTGGTGGGTTCAAACCACCAACCTTTTGGTTAGCAGCGGAGTGCACCACCAGAGCTCGTTTTGGAATTATGTTTCCTTAAAAAAATTCCTCTAAAGATATTAAAAATAAAAAGCTACACAAAACTAATGTAACTTGAAATTTTTAAATAGAAATTAAAACTACAAATTAGTTCATATGTTGCTTCATCAAACCAGTTTTTTAATACAAACAAGCAGTGAAAATGCTGTTTATAACGAACTCTATTATCTGCATAAGAGGGAAACACGCTGAGTGAATAATCCTGAACCATAAAACCAAACCAAACCTGTTGCCATAGAGTCAATTCCGATTCTTAGCGACAGAGCAGAACAGCCCCATAGGGTTTTCAAGATGGTAAATCTTTACAGGAACAGACTGTCAATTTTTCTTCTGTGGAGCTGTTGGTGGTTCAAACTTCCAGCCTTTTGGCTAGCAGCTGAGTGCTTAAACACTGTGCCAACAGGGCTCCTAAACCATGTATGACCCAAAAATTCGGTGCACAATTACTTCACAAAAACCCCTTCCACATGTAGTCCAGGTTCACATTCTCTTGGCTCAGGCATATTTAGGCCAAAAAAAAAAAAAAGATATTCTGGAAAAGGAAGGCTTCTGAACCCGTATTTGTACATTGTTCGTGAAAGAGCCTTAGATCAGGTAGATAATCCAAGGCTGGCACTCACTAATAACTTTTATTTTTCAGATTGAGTTTGAAACTGTTGAAAGCCAATGAAATGTCTATATTTCCAAATATAAAGTTGAAGTTAGACTTCATAGGGTTGTTACGAATATTGAATGAAAAAAGCATGTAAAGTATATAGCACAGGGCCTTCAATAAATGTTAGCTGCTGTTCGCTACTATTAATCATTGGAAGAGTCTAATAACTATTTACAATGTCATTTATTTTTACATTTGCAGTGTAAATATTATTACACTTCCCAACAATTCCATTTTTCAAGTAGAAAAAACACAATCTCTTACCTTTAGTTGTATAGAAGCAGAAGCTAATTTTTTGGCTTCAGTTAATGCATGTAATTGTTGATAGTCTACTGGTTTATACTTGATGCTTCTTACCCCATTTTTCACATGGAATACCAGATTACCTATTTTTCATGAAAAAAAGAAAAATATATTTTTTAAAAAGTAGTATTTATTAGATTATCATCAAATACAATTATAGCAACATGTTCACCTCAGATTTGTAAATAAACCTAAGAAATAATATATTACAACATTCATATTTTAACCTCTATCTCTAGAAACTTTGAAAATATGACATTAGCACTATATTCTTTGCACAAACGTACTTCTAAAAGGGCACAGACACACTTTCATTTAAATAAGTATATTGAGAATTTAAGAAAACCATAAGGGCAAGAGACTTTAAAGTATGCCCACTGTGGAGCCATCATTTTTATGCAAAATGTATTAGATACAAACTGTAAATATTTAAGTATCACATTATTATGAATCAGATTAAGTAAATAGATTTTTTAAATTGAGTTAAATATATGTTGTTGTTGTTATGTTAAGTGCTGCTGAGTTGGTCCCAACTCATAGTGACCCTATGTACAAAGAGTGAAGAACTGCCTTGTCCGACGCCATCCTCACAAATGTTGCTGTGCTTGAGCCCATTGGTGGAGCCACTGTGTCACTACATCTTGCTGATAGTCATCCTCTTTTTCACTGATTCTCTACTTTACCAGGCATGATGTCTCTCTACAGGGATCGCTCTTCCTGGTAACATGTCCAGAGCACGTAAGACAAAGTCTCACCATTCTCCCATCTAAGGAGCATTCTGGCTGTACTTCTTTCAAGACAGATTTGTTTGTACTTCTAGTAGTCTAGGGTATATTCAATATTCCTCACCAACACCATAATTCAAAGGAATCAATTCTTCCTCACTCTTCGTTATTCATTACCCAGCTTTTGCATGTATATGAGGCTACTGAAAATACTATGGCTTGGATCAGATACACCTTAGTCTTCAAAGTGACATCTTTGCTCTTTAACACTTTAAAGAGGCCTTTTGCAGCAGATTTGCCAGAGTAAATCTTGCCATTGACTGCTGCCTCCATGGCACTGATTATGGATCCAAGTAAAATGAAATTACTGACAACTTCAATATTTTCTCTGTTTATCATGATGTTGCTTATTAGTCCAGTTGTGAGGATTTTTGTTTTCTTTATGTTGAGGTGTAATTCATATTGAAGGCTGTAGTCTTTGATCTTCATCAGTAAGTGATTCAAGTCCTCTGATTTCAGCAAGCAACACTGTGTTACCTGCATATCACAGGTTATTAATGAGTCTTCCACCAATCCTGATGTCATCTTCTTTTTCATGTGGTTCATATGTAACAAAAATGTTCCAACTGAACACTTTTTATGTGCATAATTCAGTAACATTGAATTACATTCATCATGTTGTGCAATCATTATCACTATTGTTTTCCAAATTACTCCGCCACCATTAACTGAAATTCAGTGCCCCCAAGCAATGACTCATATTTTCCCCTCCCTCCCACTCCTGGTAACCACTAATATGCTTTGGTCTCCACACATTAGGAGCCTTGGAAGTGTTGTGGTTAAGCTCTTGGCTAACCAAAAGGTTGGTGGTTTGTACCCACCAATCGTTACATGGCATGAAGATGTGGCAGTCTCCTCTTGTAAAGATGTTGGCCTTGGAAGACCTATGGGGCAGTTCTACTCTGTCCTGTAGGGTCTCTATGAGTTGGAATCAACTCAACAGGCTCAAGCTCTATACATTTGCCTATTTCATGTAATATGTGTCTTTTTGTAACTGGTTAATTTCATTCAGTATGTTTTAAGATTCATCCATGTCCAGGAACTGGCAAAAATCTTCCATGTGACCAGAAAGTGAGCTTGCTACTATTAAAATTTTGAAAATTAACATTCCAATTTCATATAATATAAAAAATGCATAATCCACTATAAATCATAAAACTGAGTTGGAAGCAGAAACAATACCTGAGATATCATTTCTCTGAATTGTTATGAATGGTTGGTCTCTTTTCTTCATGTTTTCTACATCTGTCGAGAAAACAAGAAAGAGCCAAAATGTTACAATATTATTTTTAAAAGACTTTTAAATGTGTTAATTGGGGTATTGTTAAGCTTAGAACTGCGTGGCATAATTTATTGTATTTTATTAAAATGCTTCTTTTCTTTGCTCCTAGAAACGTCCCTCTGTTATTTTTCTCTTCTGTGCTTTTTCCTGTTCTTGGTCTCTCCCTCTAGTCTCTTCTCTCTTAATTATCCTCCACTGCATTGCCTCAGTGACTCTTAAATATTCTGTGATAACAAAGTTGTGTATGTTTTATGTTGAGTTCTTGGGAGAAAAGAAACCACATAAATTAAAAACTAAAGCAAGGTGCCAAATTATTCACTACTTCCATTAAGCAATACAGCACTTGTGGTAGACACAGAGATTCATTCTAGATTCCCCTTCTAGGAAGGATTTGTTGTCCAGCTGTGAGGAGTGAGGCCTAAAGACAGATTCCAGCTGCCACCTCCTTCAGCGTCAGCCTCAGCTACAGAGGCTAGTCAAAGCCTAGCCAGAGGCTGCCTCGGAAACCCAAAGAGGGGTGGCTGTCGGGTCCAACTCGACAGCACATAACAACAACAACAACAACATCCATCCAGTCATAAATTTTTATTTCATATCTACAAAGTTGAACTACCCAGGACTTTTGAATAATCTGAACTTCTTTTAGTGGAAAAGAAAGTAGCAAAAGTCCATGACTTTTGGAAACTGTTAAGTTACCAAGAATCTTGGCAATTTCCCACCAGCTTTAGGAATATACAGATAAATTCCACTGTGCAATTTCTACAGTCTGGTCAGGAAGGTCTTGGGTCAAGCCTTTAATAATACTGGCAATCCTTCCTATAAGCTGGTTTCTGTTGGCACCTATATTCTACCCATTACTGAACTTACTGATCCTTCCTCAAAAGTTCTATCCAAGCTGTCCACTTCCACTGCCTCTACATGAGTCAAGCCACCATCAACAATAGCTCCAAATTATCTATTTCCACTTTCCACTCTTGTAGTCCGTTCTATACACAGCAGCCAAAGTAATATTTGAAAACACTAATTTGACATTTCTTGAAATGCTTCAGTAGTTTTCCATTACTTTTTAAAATAGTGTCCAAATTCCTTTAAATGGGCAATAAGGCATGACCCCACTTGGGATCATCTTTCCACTATCGTTTCATTCACACATTCCAACAACACTGGTCTTTCTGTTTCTCAAATACATCAAGTTTATTTGACCTCAAGGCCTCAACACTTGCTGTTCCCTCTGCCTTAAAGATGCTTCCTTTCTCTCTATCTGGTTGGTTCCTACTCAACCTTCAGCTCAGCCTACATGTTACTTTCCAAGAGAGACATAACTTCCATGTTGTTGTAGTTATGTGCCGTTGAGTCGGACCCAACTCACAGCGACCCCTCCTTGGGTTTCCAAGGCAGTATCACTACAGAAGTAGATTGCCCAACCTTCCTTCCAAGTGGGTTTGAACCGCCAATTTCTACAGTCTGGTCAGGAAGGTCTTGGGTCAAGCCCTTAATAATATTGGCACTATACTACCAGAGCTCCTATTACTTCCTATATAAAAAACTAGGACCCCTTGTTATTCATTCTCATTCTATTCTTATCCTTTCTATGATGATTTGCACCAGTCTTTTCACTTGCATTTTCACTGTTTAATGTCTGCCCTCCATTAAGCATGTAGAGCCATGTTTGTCTTGAAACCAGTTGTATCATCAGTGTCTAGCCCAGTATGTTGTTGTTGTTAGATGCTGTTGACCCACTACCAGCACATAGAGACCTTACATACAACAGAATGAAATACTGCCCTGTTGTGTGCCATCCTCACAATCCTTGCTATACATGAGCCCACCATTGCAGCCACTGTCAATCCAACTCATTGAGGGTCTTTGCCTTTTTCACTGACCCTCCACTTTACCAAGCATGATGATATCCTTCTCTAGGGAATGGTCCCTTCTGGCAACATGACCAAAGTAAGTGAGATGAAGTCTGGCCATTCTCGCTTCCAAGGAGCATTTAGGGTGCACTTCTTCCAGGGCAGATTTGTTCATTCTTCTGGCAGTCCATGGTACTTTCAACATTCTTCGCCAACACCACAACTCAAAAGAATCAACTCTTCTTCAGTCTTCCTTATTTATTGTCCAGCTTTCACATGCATATAAGATGATTGAACATACCATGGCTTGGGTCAGACACACCTTACTCTTCCAAGTGACATCTTTGCTCTTCAGCACTTTAAAGAGGTCTTTTGCAGTAGATTTTCCCAGTGCTATATGATGTCTGGTTTCTTGACTGCTGCTTCCATTGGTGTTGATCATAGATCCAAGTAATGTGAAATCTTTGACAACTTCAATCTTTCTCCATTTATCATGATGCTGCTTATTGGTCCAGTTGTGAGGACTTTTGTTTTCTTTATGTTGAGGTGTAATCCATACTTCAGACTGTAGCCTTAAATCCTTATCAGTAGGAGCTTCAAGCCATCCTCACCTTGCAAGTCAAACTTGCAACCAAGGTTGTGTCATCTGCATATTGCAGATTGTTAATGAGTCTTCCTCTAATCCTGATGCCATGTTTTTCTTCATATAGTCCAGCTTCTCATATTATATGCCCAGCATACAGATTGCATAAGTATGGTGAAAGGATAAAGTCCTGACACACATCCTTTCTGATTTTAAACCTGGCAGTATCCCCTTGTGTTCTGGAATTCCCATTCTTCTCAATGTTATCCATAATTTGTTATGATCCACATAGCTGAATGCTTTTGCATAGTTAATAAAACACAACTAAACATCTTTCTGATATTATTTGCATTCAGCCAAGATTCATCTGACATCAGCAATGATATCCTTCATTCCATGTCCTCTTTCTGAATCCAGCTTGCATTTCTGGAATTTCCCTGTCAATATACTGCTGCAACTGTCTTTGAACTATCTTCAATAAAATTTTACCTTCATGTGATATTAACGATATTGATTGATAATTTCCACATTCTGTTAGATCACTTTTCTTTGGTACAAATATGGATCTCTTCCAGTCAGTTGGCCTGGTAGCTGTCTTCCAAATTACTTGCATACATGAATAAGTGCCTCCAGCATGCCATCTGTTTGTTGAAACATCTTGATGGGTATTCCATCAATTCCTGGAGCCTTGTTTTTCACCAATTCCCTCAATGCAATGTTGACTTCTTCTCCCATACCATTGGTTCTTGTTCAGATGCCACCTCCTGAAATAGCCAAACATCAAACAATTATTTTTTGTACAGTGACTCTGTGTATTCCTTCCATATTCTTTTGAAGCTTCCTGCATCATTCAATATTTTGCCCATGGAAAAGCTTCCTGCATCATTCAATATTTTGCCCATGGAAAAGCTTCCTGCATCATTCAATATTTTGCCCATGGAATCTTTCAATATTGCAACTTGAGGCTTGAATTTTTTTCTTCAGTTCTGTCAGCTTTAGAAATGCCAATCATGTTCTTCCCTTTTGGTTTTCTAACTCCTGGTCTTTACACATTTCATTATAATAATTGACTTTGTCTTCTCGCACTACTCTGAAATCTTCTGTTCAGCTCTTTTATCTTGTCATTTCTTCCATTTGCTTTAGTGACTCTCTGTTCAAAAGCAAGTTTTAAAGTCTCTTCTGACATCCATTTTGGTCTTTTCTTCTTTTTCTATCATTTTAATAACCATTTGCTTTCTTCATATCTGATGTTATTTTTGTCAACCCACAACTTATCTGATTTTCAGTCACTGGTATTCAGTGCATCAAACCTGTTCTTCAGATGGTCTCTAAATTCAAGTAGGCTATAAACAAGGTCATATTTTGGCTCTTGTGGACTTGTTTTGTCTTCAGCTTTAGCTTGAACTTGCATATGAACAACTGAGGGTCTTTTGCACAGTCAGCTTCTGGCCTTGTTTTGGCTGAAGATATTGTACTTCTCCACAGGTGTAGTCGATCTGATTCCTATGTATTCCATCTGGTGAGGTCCATGTGAATAGCCAACATTTATGCTGTTGAAAAAAAGGTATTTGCAATGAATATGTTGTTGGTCTTGCAAAATTCTATCATGTAATCTCCAGCATCATTTCTATCAGCAAGGCCATATTTTCCAACTACCAGTAATTCTTCATCTCGAACTTTCACATTCCAATCACCAATAATATTCGCTACATCTTGATGGCATGTTTGATCAATTTCAGACTTCAGAAGTTGGTAAAAATCTTCAATTTCTTCATCTTTTGCTTAGTGCATAAATTTGAATAATAGTAGTATTAACTGGTCTTCCTTGCAGGCATATGGATATTATCCTATCACTGCCAGCACTGTACTTCAGGATAGATCTTGAAACATTCTTTGTGATGATGACTGCCATGCCATTCCTCTTCAATTTGTCATTCCTGCCCTAGTAGATTATATGATTGCCCAATTCAAAATGGCAAAAACTGATCTGCAGGCTCAGGGGATATCAAGCTCAACTGGCATAACATACTAAAAAAAAAAAAAAAAAATTGTTCTACATTCTACTCTGGCGAGTAGTGACTGGGGTCTTAAAAGCTTGCAAGCAGCCATCCAGGTGCAATGATGCTCTTCATCCAGAGCTAAGAAGAATGAAGAAAACCAAAGAACCAAAGATGCATGGAAACAATTCGTCCAAAGGACTGGTAGACCATGTGATCCTCAGCCTATATGATCATGAGACCAGAAGAACTAGACAATGCCAGCTACCACTATCAACCACTCAGAGCGGGATCGGTGCAGGAGATCCTGGATAAAGTGGGACAACTATGTGAAACAAAACTCAAAATAAAAAAAAAAAAGACTAGATTTGCTGATCTGATAGAGTCAGTGAGACCCCTGAGACTATGGCCCCTAGTTACCATTCAGGTCTAGAATTGAACTCATTCCTGTGGCTTCCAGCCAAACAACAGATAGGCATATGGGGTGAACATTTACATCAGGTGGATATACTCCTTGGAGCAATCAATCATGGGAGAACAGAGAGCAGTGTTTGTATAGGGAGGCAGCTCGACATGTAAGACTGCACAGGAGGAAGGACACAGCAAAGAGGTAACTACAGGGAGGAAGTTGGAAGAGAGCTGTTACATTGTGGAGAATTGCAGTCAATGTCATGAGACAAAATGTGTATGAACTGCTGTATGGAAAATGAATTTGCTCTGTAAACTTTCACCCAAATCATAATACAAATTACCAAAAATAAAGGCCAAAACCAGCCCATTTCAGTTCACTAATGCCGAGGATATCAATCTTTATGTATTCCATTTCATTCTAATTTTCCTTCCTCATATTTTGTACATTCCATATACCAATTATTAATGAATAGTTGCAGCTGTTTCTTCCCATTTTTGAGTCAAGCCTCATCAGCAAATGGAAGTCCTGAAAGCATTACTCCATCCATGTCATTAAGGTCGACTCTCCTTTGAGGAGGTGCTCTTCCCCAGTCATATTCTGAGCGCCTTCTGACCTGAGGGGCTCATCTTCCAGCACTGTATCAGACAGTGTTTCATGGCTATTCATAAAGTTTTATAGTAATATATCAAACAGTATTTCGCTGCTATTCATAATATTTTCACTGGCCAATTCTTTGAGAAGTGGATGGCCCCTTCTTCCCAGTTTGTCTTAGTCTGGAAGCTCCACTGAAACCTATCATTGGTGACCCTGCTGGTATTTGAAATACTGGTGGCATGCATAGCTTCTAGCCTCACAGAAACATGCAAGCCACCACAGTACAACAAACTGGCAGACTGGTGGTGGAACACAGCATAGTAGGTGCTTAATAAATACTCACTGAAGAAATAAAAGATAGCTGGCAGTAGCTAGATGTCCTTTGTCCACTCAGAAGAACTGACAGAACAATTTCTAAGTCCATACTATAACCTCCCTCTTCCTACCATACCCCTTCAATTTTTTTAAAAAAAAAAACTCCTTTAATAGCATAGCATTTAGTAGCATAGATAGAGATTGTAAATATAAATGCCCTCAGAGGTCATTCGGTAAGTTAAATGGGAGAAGTGCGAGGCACAGGACAACACATAGGGAATGGTTGAAAACACGAAAAGTTGAAGAGCCCAAGGACAATCAAATACAAAGAAATAAAGCCAGACTCCATAACAACTCTATGCTACGTTTAGCAGCCAATTTGTGACTTCTTGTCTACAGCACCATACCCCTAGTTTACATTTCATTCTCCCATCCAGAGTTTAATTGCCCAAATTTGCCATGTTTATTAGGAGAAGACCTTGCCAATTCTCTCATTAACTGACTTTAGTCCATCCTCAGTAGACAGCCAAGGCTGTTAGATTTAGTATTCACTTTTATAGGCATTGAGGTTCAAAAATTGAGGCTCTAAAACAAAATGGGATTTTGCAGATTCTCTTTTGGCTCCCCTACTCTAACCCTTTTTGATCCTTCTCTTGGTTTTCAGAGGAAAACCATGCATCCCTCACAATATTTCTCACTATTTCTATTCAGTTCAGATTTTAATTCAATCATAAGAATCCTACACTAGAACACATTGTGTAAATTAAAGTTACCAACAGAACATAAGCTGTCTTCATGAACTTGAAGCCTAGTTCACTTCTAACTATACTGGTTATCAAGTAGAAATACCTCCTGACCTGCTTTCAAAGATGTTGAGGGCCTCTAAACTAAAGAGTTATTAAACTGAGGTATTATAAAACTGATTTAATTGTAGTTTTTTTTTTTTTTTCTTTCAGAGATTTAATAAGCACTCAGATTTAGAATCTGAAAAACTCACAAGTAATTTATGTAACTCAATTTCTCACTTTAGGACTTCAGGAAATAGAGGCCCAGAAAAAAGACAAAGAGCATATAGCTAGTTAGTAGCAGAAGAACTGCAGGTGTAAAACTTCATATTTATTATCCTAAACACTTATTATCCTATTTAACATGAACATCCATACATTTGTACAAAAATTTTAATGTGTTTAATTGTGGGGCACTGACCTGGACATGTCAAGTGTTTTAAGTAACACAGGGCATAGGCTCTGTATCACATTTCTGAACATCTGAAATTTAAAATACATCTGGCCTCACAGATTTCAGATGAGGAATTATGAAACTGTATTAAAACAAACACTTGCTGGTTCTCAAACAAGTACGTGTCTGCTAGGCCATTTCAATTTTATCCTTACTAGTGAGAAATTCAGTGGCTATTTCAGTCTATGGTTAAAGTGCTTTTGACTGAAAAACTGCTACTTGAACAGAATTTTTCTTGTTAAATAATTTAAGAGCACTTAGTTTTCAAAACTCTTCTGTGCTCATATTTTGTGACAATTTAGAAATTGCTTATGAGTGTTATGAAAATGTGAAGCCTTTCAGATCGATTAAATTACTAAAATATTTTTAAATAATATATGTTTATGGGAAATTTCTTAGAGTATAGAAAGAACACTTTGATATTCAATGTAATGATAGCCTCATTGCAGCTCGAGAGTTGAAAAATATTTTAATATAAAGTTAATTTTTACAGATTTGATAAAGGATCTAAATTTTTAAGAAGATATGTTACCTCAACTAGTCCTTAGAGAGCAAATGAACAATCAAGACTCTTCTAGAGAAGATTGAAAAAAGAGCGGAAATTATTTCAATAACTAGGCAGGGTTTTTTTACAATGTTAAAATTGTAAAATTTCCTAAGAAAATCTCTTTCAATACACTGAGGAAGAAAATCCAGGTATGGTGTTGTAGTTAAACTTTCAAAACTCACTGCCATCGAGTCGGATCCAATTCATAGTCAACCCCTCCTTGGGTTTCTGAAGTGGTATCACTACAGAAGTAGATTGCCCAACCTCCCTTCTGAGGAATGGCTGGTGGGTTTGAACCTCCAGCCTTCTGGTTAGCAGTCAAGTGCCTTAGGCACTATGCCAATAGTTGGCTGCCATCAAATCAGTTCCAACTCATGGTGAACCTATATGCAACAGAACAAAACACTGCACAGTCCTGTGCCATCCTCAAAATCATTGCTATGCTTGAGTCCATTGTTGGAGCTACTGTGTTGATCTATCTCTATTTTGCTGACCCTCTAATTTACCAAGCATCACGTCCTTCTTCAGGGACTGGTCCCTCCTGTCTACATGACAAAGCATGAGAAGTGAAGTCTTACCACCCTTGCCTGTTAACTCTTAATTGTTTAATAGTAGAAATATGTGGATTAGCAAATCACCCCATGAGGGGCAGTCATTGAAGACAATAGACTAAATAGTATAAGAACAATACCAATCTGAAGAAATATCTTGGATGCAGTATTAAATTATTTTTTCAAACTTTTTCATATGAAAATCTCAAGACATTTTAAGTGTTAGTTCAAATACTGTGGTCAAAGTCTAGCATAAGCAGAGTTTTTCCAACATCCTAAATTCTCTAAATCCTAAGCAGAATGGTGCATTATGAAACTTTATGCATTGTACTTGCATAAGGTAAAATTATCATTCTGGGAAAAATAGTTAAAAAACCCAGTTATACAATAAATAGCTCATAGAGCTCTGGTGGTGTAGTGCCTAAGACATCTGACTGCTAAACAGAAGGCTGGCAGTTCAAACCCACCAGTCATGCCCTGAAAGGAAGGTTGACAATTTACTTCCATAGAGGTATCACCTTGGAAACCCAAGAAGGGTTCACTATAAGTCAAATCGACTCCATGGCAGTGAGTTTGGTGTGTGTGTTTTTTAGTTACTAATTCAAGCATAATCGAAAAAAATCTCACTCAAAATGGGAACCAAGAGAAACAAATAAAAACAGAATATCTAGGAATAAAGTGTAAAAGAAATTTGTGGGACTTATACTCTTAAGCACTATAAAAGTTTATTAAAGTGAAAAAGAAAAAAACTTGAATATAGAGAATTCTAATTTTGCCTATCAAAATATTTAACAGTGGTGATTTTTGTATAATAGGATTAGAGTTGATTTTGACTTCTTCTTTTGGCTTAAGCATAATTTCTAATTTTTTTTTAACAACAAAAGAGAAACAAGCATAATGCCTAAGGCATTTGACTGCTAACCAAAAGGCTGGCGATTCAAACCCACCAGCCACTCCTCAGAAGAAAGGTTGGGCAATCTACTTCTGTAGTGATACCACCTCGGAAACCCAAGGAAGGGTCGCTATGAGTCGGATTCGACTCTACGGCAGTGAGTTTGTTTTTTTTTTTTTGGTAAGGGGGGGTAATATTTATTTAAATATAACTTGGGAAAAGGCTACCATGGTTTCCATATTTTATCAGATAAAAAAGAAATTGGATTCCATCCTTCAATGAGTATAATCTCCACGATGATACCAAATTGACTTATTTATTCCTCATTAGTCCTTTTAGATTAAAACAAAAAAAATATATTTAAATAAAATTATCAAATTTTACAGAACTTATAAAAGTAAGTTTACATTAAAATATTTACAAAGTCATTTTTAATGCTCTCTGGGGAATAACTAATAAGTAAATATATTAAACTACTTTCTCAGTAACATATGAAATGAAGGTTAAAATAACACCAAATTTTAGTGACAATTAAAAGGTAAAAATTAAAATTTCCAACCCTGCTCAGCCCTAATAACCTAGTTGCATTTAATCCTAGTGATCAGGTCATTTTATTTTTTATTCTTTCAAAGATTTTCTATGCAACTGCTAGTTCATTCGTACAGCCAATCTTTCACAAATGGAGGTATGATATATATACACACACATATCATTCTCTGTGTATGCCCATGTATGTATATATGTACATATCTTTAATACCTATAAAATGGCCCATTTATTTCTATACATATATACACACACAAACCTAAACAGCATAATCTAACCAATATGAGAATCCAAGAAAAACAAGTTAAAAAATTCTGCCCTTTTACCACAAAACAAAATCCATAATTGGCCAAAAAAACTCAATAAAATCTCTGCCTTTCATAATTTATACATGCTTGGTTAATTGAAGGGTGATTGAAAGTGGGGAGACCATTTTCCAATGCTTTCCAGAACAAGGTTCAACTCTTCACAGCTGACAAAGCACTTCTAAATCTTGTGCTTGCTTTTTATTTAGTTTCACCATTATCCATTATTCATATACACAAAGAACTACAGCATTCCCAAACCATTTGCAGGTCCTTGAATACATGATGCTTGTAATAGGAAAAGCAACATCTCCCCAAAGATGTCCACACCTTATCCTTACAACTATGTTACATAGTAAAAGGAATTTAAGATTCCAGGTAGAATTAAGGTTGTTTATCAGTTGGCCATATGCTGTTGTTGTTGTTACGTGCCATCGAGTTGGCACTCAGACTCACAGCGAACCTATGTACAACAAAACAAAACACTGCCCGGTCCTGTGCCAGCCCCACAACCCTTGCTATACCTGAGCCCATGATTGCAGCCACTGTGTCAATCCACTTGTTGAAGGTCTCCCCACTTTCAATCACCCTTCAATTAACCAAGCATGATATCCTTCTCCAGAGAATGATCCCTTCTGACATGATCAAAGTAGATGACAGAAAGTCTGGCCATTCTCCCTTCCAAGAAGCATTCCCCCTGCACTTCATCCAGGATGGATTTGCTCATTCTTCTGGCAGTCCATGACATATCCAATATTTTTTACCAACACCAATCCAAAGGCATAAACTCTTCTTCAGTCTTCCTTAGTCATTGTCCAGCCTTCACATGCATATGAGGTGATTGGAAATGCCATGGCTTGGGTCAGGCGCACCTTAGTCCTCAAAGTGACATCTTTGCTCTTCAACATTTTAAAGAGGTTTTCTGCAGCAGATTTGCTCCATGCAACATGATGCTTGATTTCTTGATTGCTGCTTCCATGGGTGTTGATTGTGCATCCAAGTAATATGAAACCTTTGACAACTTCAATTTTTTCTCCATTTATCATGATGCTGCTTATTGGTCCAGTTGTGAAAATTGTCATCTTCTTTATGTGGACATGTAAACCATACTGCAGACTGTAACTTTAACCTTTATCAGTAACTGCTTCAAGTCATCTTCACTTTCAGCAAGCAAGTTTGTGTCATCTGCATATTACATGTTGTTAATGAGTCTTCCTCTAATCCTGATGCCATGTTCTTCTTCATACAACCTAGCTTCTCAGAGTATTTGCTCAGCCTACAAATTGAGTAAGGATGGTGAAAAGATACAACCCTGACATACACTCTTCCTGATTTTAAACCATCCAGTATTCCCGTGTTTTGTTTGAACGATAGCTTCCTGATGTATGTACAGGTTCCTCATGAGCACAATTAAATGTTCTGGAATTCCTATTCTTCTCAAAGTTATCCATAAATTGTTATGATCCACACAGTAAAATGATTTTGCATAGTCAATAAAACACAAGTGAACATCTCTCTGGTATTCTTTGCTTTCAGCCAAGATCCATCTGACATCAGCAATGATGTCCCTCATTCCATCTCCTCTTCTGAATCCAACTTGTGTTTCTGGAAGTTCCCTGTAAATATACTGCTGCAAGCATCTTTGAATTATCTTTGACAAAATTTTATTTGCATGTGATATTAATGATATTTTTAGAAATTTCTACATTCTGTTGAATCACTTTTCTTTGGAATGGGTACAAATATGGATCTCTTCCAGTCAGTTGGCCTGGTAGCTGTCTTCTAAATTACTTAGCATATACAAGTAAGTGCTTCCAGCATGGCATTTGTTTGTTGAAACATCTCAATGGGTATTCTGTCGATTCCTGGAGCCTTGTTTTTTGCCAATTCCTTCAATGCAGCGTTGACTTCTTCCTTCAATACCATTGGTTCTTGATCAGATGCCACCTCCTGAAATAGTCAAACATCAAACAATTGCTTTTTGGTACAGTAACTCTGTGTATTTCTTCCATCTTCTTTTGATGTTTCCTGCACCATTCAATATTTTGCCCATGGAATCTTTCAATATTGCAACTCAAGTCTTGAATTTTTTCTTCAATTCTTTCAGCTTGAGAAATGTTCACTTTTGGTTTTCTAACTCCAGGTCTTTGCACATTTCATTATAATAATTGACTTTGTTTTCTCAAGCTGCTCTTCGAAATCTTTTGTTCAGCTCTTTTATTTTGTCATTTCTTCCATTTGCTTCAGCTACCCTCCATTCAAAAGCAAGTTTCAGAGTCTCTTCTGACATCCATTTTGGTCTTTTCTTCCTTTTCTATCTTTTTAATGACTGTTTGCTTTTTTCATATCTGATGTTCTTTACGTCAGCCCACAACTCATCTGTTTTTTAGTAATTGGTATTCAATGCATCAAACCTATTCTTCAGATGGTCTCTAAATTCAAATAGGTTATAATCAAAGTCAGATTTTTGGCTCTTGTGGACTTGTTTTAATTGTCTTCAGCTTCAAATTGAACTTGTATATGAGCGATTGATGGTCTGTTTCATATTCAGCTCCTCGCCTTGTTTTGGCTGAAGATAATGCACGTCTCCATTGCCTCTTTCCACAGATGCAGTTGATCTTATTCCTGTGTATTTCATCTGGCAAGGCCCATATGTGTAGCCACTGTGCATGTTGTTGAAAAAAGGTATTTGAAATAAATAAGTCATTGGTCTTGCAAAATTCTATCATGCTATTTCCAGCATCATTGCTATCACCAAGTCTATATTTTCCAACTACTGGCAATTCATCTTTGTTTCCAACTTTTGCATTCCAATCTCCAGTAATCAATATATCTTGATTGCATGTTTGGTCAATTTTAGACTGCAGAAATTGGTTAAAAAAAAAAAAAAATCTTTAATTTCCTTGTCTTTGTCTTTGGTGGTTGGTGCATAAATTTGAATAATAGTAATATTAACTGGTCTTCCTTGTGGGCATATGGATATTATTCTATCACTGCCAGCATTGTACTTTAGGATAAATCTTGAAACATTCTTTGTGATGATGACTGCCATGCCATTCTTCTTCAGTTTGTCATTCCCAGCATAGAGGATCATATGATTGCTTGATTCAAAATGGCCAAAACCAGTCCATTTCAGCTCACTAATGCATAAGATATTGATCTTTATGCATTCCATTTCATTTTTGACAGCTTCAAATTTTCCTACATTCATACTTCATACATTCCATGTTCCAATTATTAATGAATATTTGCAGCTTTTTCTTTCCATTTTGAGTTGTGCCCCATCAGCAATGGGAGATCCTGAAAGCTGTACTTCATCCACATCATTAAGTCAACTCTGCGTTAAGGAGGCAGAATCTTCCCCAGTTGTATTTTGAGTGCCTTCTGACCTGAGGGGCTCATCTTGCACTGTATCAGACAATGTTTCAGGGCTATACATAAAGTTTCCCAGTAACATATCAAAAAGGGTTTCATTGCTATTCATAAGGTTTTCACTGGCCAATTCTTTGAGAAGTGGATGGCCTCTTCCTTCTTCCCAGTCTGTCTTAGTCAGGAAGCTCTGCTGAAACCTGTCCAGCATGGTAACTCTGCTGGTATTTGAAATACTGGTGGCATAGCCTCCAGCCTCACAGCAACATGCAAGCCATCACAATCCAACAAACTGACAGACACATTGTGGAGTTGACCATATACAGGAATATTATTCTGGATTATTTGGGTGGCCCAATATAATCACAATGGTCTTTATAAGAACAAGGCAAGAAAGTCAATGAGAAAGATATATTACAACAAAAGTAGAGGTTAGAGAGGAAAAAGACTTGAAGCTGCTATGTTGTGGGCTTTGAAGATGGAGAAAGGGGCTGTGAGCCAAGGAATGAGAATGGTCCCTAGAAACCTGAAATGGCAAGGAAATGGATTCTCCTCAAGCACCTCCAGAAGGAATGTACCCTGCTGGCACCTTGATTTTAGCCCAATGGCACCTACTTTGGACTTCTGACCTCTAGAATTGTACAACAGTACCTGTGTGTTGTTTAAACCACTAAGTCTGTGGTGATTGTTATTTAGCATCAGGAAATGAATAAAAATGTTCTTTCACATATCTCTGCCTTTGCAAACTTTATTACCTATTCTTGCAATGCCTTTCCATACCCTTATTCTCTGTCCAATGCCTACTTATTTTTCATTCTCATTTTAAGCATCTGTTCTGGTTACGTAGTGCTACTCTAGCAGAAAAATACCACAAATGGGATGGCTTTAACAAACAGCAGTTTATTCTTACAATTTGGAGGCTTTAAGTCCTAGTTCAAAGTGCAAGGCTCTAGGGACTGGGTGAAAGCCCCTCAACATTGGCCTTCAGCTCTGCCTCCTGCTCCTGGCCCACTGGAACTAGAGGATTTTCTTCACCCAGACAGCTGCTAGCTGCTGAGACTGACAAACCCAAGGTTGATAAGTAAAAAGGCACAGTCCCGATGTTACCAAACCACATAGCAGGCCATTAATTCAAGTCCATTGAAAGTCTCAAGGTAGGCAGAGCATGGCAGGCTGCTGAAAAACAACATGGCTACATGCAGGGTTCAAGTGTGCCATAAACTAGAGACCATTCTTAAAGCTGCTTCTTATATATGGGAAGCAGCCCACATCTTTAAAGCCACTACTCTGCTGCTTGTGGTAGATCCCACCATGGAGTTGATTGCCAGTCTCATCATAGGGAATAACTACCACCAGCTGCCCAGCCACTCAACCAGCCCAGTCAAGTTGACACACAATCTTAACTACCACAGCATCTTTTTGGAGTCTCTCCTAATCCAAGTGGAGAATTTCCCTTCCTTCTCTTATGCTACTATTATATTTCATATTTACCTCTATTGCTGCACTTACTTATTTTTGCATTTTTTCCAATGTTTATTAAATATTGACCATACATTAGACTAAGGGATAGAGATTTATTTAGACCCTTTCAGAGAGACCTTCTCTGATCATCCTATCTAAAGTAGCCCCCTCCACTATCCATCCTCTTTATCCCCTTAGTCTTAATTTTTTTCGTCATAGTACTTCTTGCTATGTGGCGTCATACTATGTATTTATCAGTTTGTCTACTGTTCACCTATCTACAACTAGGATGTATGCTCCATGAAAGTAAGGCCTTTAGTTGATCATCCATATTTCAGAGTGCCTAAAACAATGCCTGGTATATATTAGGTACATGATACACAGTTGCTGAATAAACATTAAGTGATTGCATTTATAGATCACATACCTGTCCCTAAGGCATAGTAGTATTAGCAGCAAACATAATTTTCACCTCTTCTCTCTCAATTTTTAAATTTAGTCTCACCTGTATCAGAAAAAATTAATATTAAGGACAAACTCCATATTAAACATAGGCAGTATATTGAGGTATATGTAAAAGACTGAGGAAGGAAAAGCATGCTTGTTTTATCTTGGTGAAGTTCAGCACTGACTACAAGTCATGTTAATAGCAGGTGGCAGGTGCCTCTTGACCAGCTGTTCAACAACCAGTCATGGCCAGCAATCTCTCACATGCAGAATACTGGGCAATGTCTCTATTTCTTAGTAACCTAAGAATAGCTCTGCTTTGTTACTTTTCCAAGAGCTTGAGGATAAGAAGCAGATTCTTTGCATAGCAGATACAGATAATCTGGTTCTATCAACATATAGTATTGAGTGAAAAAAGCAAATTGCACCATGATACATGCCATATGATACTATTACATAAATATGCAGACACAAAACTATATCTGTTACACACACACATATATGTAACATATACATACAACAAGAATACACACACACACACACACACATACAACAAAGGAAAAAAGTTCTAAATGATACACAAATAGGCCAAACTGGGAAATACACTAAAATCGGAGGTAAGTGCCAATGGGGACATTAGATTTATCTGTGAAATCTTTGAATTATGGAGGGGTGTACATGTATATATATATATAAGCTATATAATTAAAATAAAAACTATCAAACAGGGCTTTATCTCTGAACAATTATATCTTTTATTATAGAACTAATGCAATGACATTAGAGTTTATAAGTGACTGTCTATTGGGGTCTGCTGGTGAGAGCCCCAGAGCCTGCTCACCCTGTTTACACACACCTCTGAACCTGCCAAGCTTCAACCACTTCTGGGAACACCTTGACCCTAGCAAGTTGCAAAAACCCTGTGAAACTTAGCCTGAAATATCTTGGTAGCTTTATGTCTAATTGTAAATATAATTAAATAATTTTCATACAAATTTTTGTGCCTTATAGGAGAAATTTCTTCTGATGTGTTCTTTAACAAAATGATTCAAAATACAGTACTTTTCTTTTTGATTAACAGTCACAAATTCACTTCTCTTTCTCCTGATTACAAGCTTACTCATTAAAACAAAATTGCTAAAGCCAAGATTACAAGCAAGGTTGTACAGCTCAACAATTAAATGCTATTTCGTTGAGCTTCTCACTGTTACTAAGGAAATTTTATCATCTAAGTTTAAAACTGTGGGTTATATAGCAAGATGTCAGTCTATTCTCCCCTTTTTCTTTGCTAACAGAATCCAATTTTGTCTAGGGTAGATATGTGCCCAGCCACAATACTGGCCTTCTTGAAACCCCTGACACTCTAAGCAGCTATGTGATAAAGTTCTGGCCAATGTCTCATTGTAAGTACAAATATGTTGAGAATTTGGTGGCAAGATTTATTTTCTTCACATAGTCACTGCCCCTTTCCTGTCCTTCCTCCTTTCTTCTTACCTGAAATGTGGATGCTAAACTAGACAAGGAGAGGCCATGTCCTCGAGAAAAAGGGTAAGAGGAGAAAGCCGAGAGAAAAAAGGTAAGAGGATTGGGACATGGATGATATCAAGAATCTGCTGTGCCTGCCCTGGACTGCTTCCCTCTGGACTTGTTGTTATATGAGAAAAATGAATCCCCAAGCTTCTGCAATCAAGTTCTATACATTTTCAGCCAAGCAAAATTCCCAACTGATACAGCCTGAGATAATAAAAAGCACCCAAGAGATGTTGGTGCCTTTCCATATAAAGGAGTATAAAAATTATTCCAGAAAAATACTCATCAGTACAGACATGGGGTAGATATTACTATCATTTCTCTTCAATAATAGCATGAGAAAATTACATTTAGCAAAATTTCCTTTTTCAAAACTCCAACAGAGTTTCATTTGCAGTTCCAATACAGCTGAAAGAGAGTAAGTGAAAAGATGTGTAGGTGGTTCTGGAAGAGAATTGAAAAAGAAAAGAAACCCTCAAAATCTTAATTCCATTATCAAAGAGCAACACAGAAGAATGTATCTGTGAGTTTATAATACTCCAGAATAAAGATATTTTCTTCCATAAAAGATCAATTCTGCAAAGAGCAATTTTCTTCGAAAATGCTACACAAAAGTTTTTTTAAAAAATTAATAGATAATATTAATCTAACATTCCCTAAATTAACAACAAAGATGATTTTTTAAAAAAACTGTTAAATGACAGTGTCTGGAACATGGTAGCCATTAATACACTTTGAATTAATAAAATAATCATAATAGGCAACAAATATTAACTCATTTTTTTTGTGTGCTATTGTCTCTTAAGAAAAAGCTACATTGGCTAGGAAATGAAGAAATAAAGGAGAAGATTAAAGAGTTAAAAGAAAATTCAGAAAAAAGAAAAAAAAGAGTGAAGATAAAGGCTGGGGGAATAAAGAAAGAGCAAAAAGAGAAAACTGTTCACTTTCTGTTTCCTCTTTCCCTTTTCCTCAGTTTGGATCAACAAAGCATCCTACCTCTCTATAAAGGCAAACTTGAGGCATTAATAATTGTTTACATCTAATCTACTGTTTGGACTGGCTGCACTAAAATGGTTAGATACTTTACTGCAGGGAAAGGAGAGTCAGTAAACACGTCAGATACTTGGGTGAGGAGTGGTCTCTCAGGCAGGTTGGGGTGGGGTTTTCAGTGAGAGGAGGAGACAAATATAGAATGGGAAGTTGGGTTCTTGAGGAAAGGGGATGACTGATGTAAGAAGAGGGGTTGAATGGAGAGGTGTGAGGAGAGGCTGTCACACAGCCTTTTTCTGTTTCAATATTTTGTTTCAATCTAGTTCTTCACATAGGAAAGGGAAGGGCAATTTTCTGCTTTCCTTTATGTCATAGTCTTTTTCCATGGTTTTTTTTCTCTATATACTAAACCAAACCAAACACACTGCCATCGAGTTCACTACAATTCATAGCAACACTATAGGACAGAGTAGAACTGCACCATATGGTTTCCAAAGCTGTAAATCTTTATGGAAGCAGACTGGCTCATCTTTCTCCTACAGAGCAGCTGCTGGGTTTGAATTACTGATCTTTTGGTTAGCAGTCAGTGCTTTAAGCACTATGTCACCAGAATTCCTTCTCTCTATATATTAAACTACTTAAATTATACTCTCAGTTAATAAGGTTTTAGAGTATGGTTTGGTTTGGTTTTAGCTACAACATGAGGCATCCCAGCGCACGTTTACCAATGTGTGTGTGTGTGTGTGGGGGAGGTAGAAGTTAATAGTTATTGAGAGAGTACCTATAGTGTACAATACAACACTACAAAATAGTTACTATTAATTCCATTTATAGGTGAGAAAATTGAGGCTCCGAAGGGTTAAATTTTCAAGGACTCATTCAGAAAATGATGAAACCAGGCTTAAGAGCACCTGGTTTCACCCATTTCTCTATACTACTTTTACCTCAGAGATCTTGAGACAATGTATATTTTTTAAAAGCACCTAAAGAAATAGTAATGATTAGAAATATTAATGATTAAGACCTATTTCATTTCACATCTCTGCTTCCCCATACATGAAGGCAAATTAACCATATGCAATGCAGTTACAGAGCAAACTGCTTTTTTCTCCTAAACTTTCAACTCCAGCTTCTCAGGCCTTAACTTTCAAAATAACAGACGTGCTTTTCACTGGGAGATCTAGATATCAGCACAAGCTCAGGTTGAAACAAATTTTTCTATTACTCTCTCTATCCAAAGGGAAATGCCACAAACTCCCTAATCTTTGGAAATAACATCTCTCCATAAACTCTATAACCTAGGGTAGTTCCTTCTAGCTCTTGGGCTTAATACCCAGGCCTCTGAAGTCATCAAATTGTCCATTTCTTCTTCAGGGACTCCCCTTTCTCCTTATCTTTCTCAGACCCTTTCCCACTATTCTACTTTCTCTCCATATTCCCAAGACTATTCAATTTGCATTCACTTCCACTCACTTTTATTTTGTATTCATCTCTAGCTCCAACAATCTGTCCCAATCTTGTTCTAGTTTTTGCCAATCAATCCCTGGTAATCAAATCAAATCCATGGTTACATCACAGCTATTTAACATGTGTCCTTTTCAAAAATAAAATAAAGGAATATAAAAATACATATATGGTTACAGAATTCTGTGTCATTTTGAAATCGTTCTTCGAGCACTTCCTTGCTTCTGGTGCAATGTAATTCTGAAGGTTCTTCTTATGCTATGTTTGTTCCAGTCCTGGAATCAACTGTTTTTCCAAGGAGCTTTATTCCTGGGTGAATGGTATTTAGAAGCCAAGATCTGGGCTCTAGACATGCTCATGGCTATTGAGATGCTGCTGCTCTTAGGCCCTCCCTGTGAACAAAGCTAGGATATTTATACATACACACTTTAATCTATATTTCTATCACTATTTCTCTTTATATATGCATATATACATGCATAAATATATATATATATGTGTATATATATTTAGAAAAAGAAATAGCAATAGAAACATAGAAATAGATAGATTAGATAAGATAGAGAGGGAAAAAGAGAGTTCTCACTTGCATCTCCAATTGCAAACCAACAGTACAGGGTTCATCCTACTTCTCTCCCTTTCAATATCTGTAACTCCTTTCCACAGCAATGAGAGACCTGGCTCTCTTTATCTTTAGTGTCTTTAATTATTAGATCAACTCTCTGATTATAACCAATCTCCCATCTCTGACACCACCTTTCTGCCACACAGACACCTTTCTCATCTTACTTGGGTTCCAACAACCTGTACCAGGTGCTCCCCACCACTATCTGGGCTCCAACAGTCCATGGCAGGCTATATCCTTCCAAATAAGATTCCTATCTCACCATGACTCCCCATGCTGTCCACCACCTTACCGCATAGACACTACTCCTACTCCAATTGAGTTTCAAAATCCATGTAGGCTTTTCTTTCCATGTTGATACCTTCTCACCTTGCTGAGGCTCAGACAACCTACACTGGATCACCCTTCTTCCTAAATGCTCTCCCTCACCTAATTTCTTACACTCCTCACAAGGCTAAACCTTCAGACGGATGAGATCCTTACTTTGGTTGCTCTATGACCCCTCCAGTGAATATCCTCTGCCACCTTTTTTAGTTCCAACACCATGATCTGGACCACCATAGTCTGCTCCTTCTTGCAGCATAGACACTTTACTTAATAATTCTAGGACTGATTGTTCAGGAAGGGAAAGGTGGGAATGATGGAAATTGAATAGATAGAACATTGACTTCTCCCTAAATAGATAATGGACCTCAATAGAAATGATCTACTCTGCTGCTAACCAGAAGGCTGGAGGTTCAAACCCACCAGGCACTCCTCAGAAGGAAGACTGAGCAATCGACTCCCACAGAGATACCATCTAGGAAAACCAAGGAGGGTTTGCTATGAGTTACAATCGACTCGATGGCAGTGAGTTTGGGTTTTTTTTTTGGTTGTTGTTGTTACTAATAGATTTAACAGCTTTCTGTTGACAATGTTAAAAATGTCAGATATATAAAGTAGTTTTTTCTTTAAGAATTCATTTCCCAGAGCCATGAAAAGAACAGATATAAGCATGCCCATGTTCATTGCAGCACTATTTACAATAGCCAAAACATGGAAACAACCTAGATGTCCATCAACTGAGGAACGGATAACCAAACTATAGTACATACACACAATGGAATACTATGCAACGCTAAAGAATAATGTAGAATCTGCAAAACACCGCATAACGTGGATGAAC
>NW_006921671.1:4872963-4873520 GCF_000298275.1 Orycteropus afer afer
CATTCCCTTAAAATAAGAGATAGTCAATATTTTCTAAAGTCATTTTATACTAACAAATTAAAATCTGCATTCATTATATTAATGAAAGCAATTGCTTTTTAAATGACAATAAATATGGGTAACCAATGACAAAGAAAGGAAACCACAATACCCAATATGTCCAAGAGGGAGATAAACTGTAGCTCTTAAGAGTGTGAGCTCTGCCTGAGTTTGCAAGAACTCTTTTATCCTCGAGTACAAGAACAGGATAAACAAAGAAAGAAAAAGCAAGGGAAATTTTGGGAGTTACTCATGACAGAGCATGGTAGAGCCCAGCAAAAAATGGTATAATTTACAACTCTGGGAAAGGGGGTCAGCCTTTGAGTTAAATGAGAAAGTGTTTAGTATGACTGAGATTCCTCTGTATACAGCTGAACCAGTAGAAAAAGGGGAAACAAGATATTCTTCTGGAAAAATAGTTGCAGTTGAAATAAGTACATATTTATGTGCTGACATGTACATGATATGATTTCATTTATATACAAGGAACAAAATTTCAAAATTAAAAAAAAAAAAAA
>NW_006921671.1:4878700-4884113 GCF_000298275.1 Orycteropus afer afer
TAACACATAAAAAATATATTAATTACTGTGGTAGTTGTGTGCCAACTTGGCTGGGTCTGGTTTTGAGTGGCTAGGCAGCTGGATGTAGTTATTCCCCATGAGAGACTGGTAATCACCTCTATGGTGGGATCTACTGGAGTAGCTGAGTAGCTGTCCTAGGAATTTGGTGTGCTTCCAGGATATAAGAAGAAGCTTCGAGAAAGGTCTCTGCAGCTTTTAGCATGCTTGAATCCTACATATAACCAAGTTGTCATTCAGCAGCCTGCCATATTGTCTGTCAATCTTGGATGGTTAGTGGACTTGAGTTAGTAGCCTGCTGTGTGGTTTGATAATTTGGAACTATGCCATTTTATTTGTCAACCTTGGGTTTGTCAATGTCACCAGCCAGCAGTTGCCTAAGTGAAGAAATGCCTCTAGCTCGAGTGGACCAGGAGCAGGAGGCAGAGCTGAAACCCAAGGTCGAGGACCTTTCATCCAGCCCCTAGAGCTAGCACTTTGAACTCAAACTTCCAACCTCCTAAAAAGTAAGAGAATAAATCCCTGTTTGTTCCAGCCATCCCATTTGTGGTATTTTCTGTTAGAGCAGCTTTTCTGTTAGAGCAGCACTGGTGGTGTTGTTAGGTGTCATTGAATCATCTCTGACTCGTAGTGACCCTGAGTACAGCAGAATGAAACATTGCCTGGTCCTGTGTCAGCCTCACAATCCTTGTTATACCTGAGCCTGTCGTTGCAACCACTGTGTCAATCCATCTTGTTGAGGGCCTTCCACTTTTTCGTTGACTCTCCACTTTACCAAGCATGATATCTTTCTCCAGGGAATGGTCTCTTCTGACAACATGACCAAAATGGGTGAGACAAAGTCAAGCCATTCTCACTTCCAAGGAGAATTCCAACTGCATTTCTTCCAGGACAGATTTTGTTCTTTTAGCAGTCCATGGTACTTCCAGCATTCTTCACCAAAACTACAACTCAAAAGCATCAACTTTTCTTCAGTCTTCCTTATTCATTTTCCAGCTCTCACATGCATACAAGGTGATTGAAAATACCATGGCTTGGCTTAGGTGCACCTTAGTCTTCAAGGAGGCATCTTTGCTCTTCAGCACTTGAAAGAGATCTTTTGCAGCAGACTTGCTCAATGCTATATGATGTCTGGTATCTTAACTGCTGCTTCCATTGATGTTGATTATAGAAGCAAGTAATATGAAGTCTTTGACAACTTCAACCTTTTCTCCATTTATCGTGATGCTGCTTATTGGTCTAGTTGTGAGGATTTTTGTTTTCTTTATATTGAGGTGTAATCCATACTGCAGACCATAGTCTTTAATCTTCATCAGTAAGTGCTTCAAGTCTCCTCACTTTCAGCAAGCAAAGTTGTGGTGTCAGGGTATCACAGGTTGCTAATGAGTCTTCCTCCAATACTGATGCCACGCTCTTCTTCATATAGTCCAGCCTCTTGGATTATTTGCTCAGCATACAGATTGAATAAGTATGGTGAACGGATACAACCCTGACACACTCCCTTCCTGATTTTAAACCACGCAGTGTCCTCTTGTTCTATTCAAACAGCTTCTAGGTCTATGTATAGTTTCCTCATGAGCACAATTAAGTATTCTGGAATTCCCATTCTTCTCAATGTTATCCATTATATGTTATGATCCACACAATCGAATGCTTTTGCATAGTCAATAAAACACAAGTAAACATATTTCTGGTGTTCTTTGCTTTCAGCCAGGATCCATCTGACATCAGCAATGATATTCCTTGTTCCATGTCCTCTTCTAAATCCAGCTTGCATTTCTGGACATTCTCTGTCAATATACTGCTGCAACTGTTTTGAATTATCTTCAGCAAGATTTTACTTGTGTGTGATAATAATGATATTGTTCAATAATTTCCACATTCTGTGGGATCACTTTTCTTTGGAATGGGTACAAATATGGATCTCTTCCAGTCAGTTGGCCAGGTAGCTGTCTTCCAAATCTCTTGGCAAAGCTGAGTGAATACCTCCAGTGCAGCATCCGTTTGTTGAAACATCTCAATGGGTAGTCCATCAAATCCTGGAGACTTGTTCTTCACCATTTCCTTCAGTGCAGCTTCAACTTCTTCCTTCAATACCATTGGTTCTTGATCATATGCCACCTCCGGAAATGGATGAACATCGACCAATTCTTTTATGTTATAGTCTTCTATGTCATAGCACTAGAGGTAACCAAAACAATTACTAATGTTATTACAAGGGAGTTCTGGTGGTACAGTGTCTACAGCATTTGACTGCTAACCAGAAGGTTGGCAGTCATAAACCCACCAGCTGCTCCATGGAAAGAAGATGAGGCAATCTACTTCCATAAAGGTTTACTGCCTCAGAAACCCAGTGGGGAGTTGCTATGAGTCAGAATCAACTTGATGACAGTGAGTTTGGTTTTTTTGGAATGTTATTACAAGAGTTCTCATAGATGTCTAAATATATGTCCAGAGATTAATGACTCTTAGACTCTGATTTCAGAAACAATATATTAAAATGTAGGCAATATTACTTAGGTGATTACTTGGCACTAATGTTATAAATTCACAGGCGCAAAAATAAGCACCAAAATTTTATGGATGATTTAAACTAAATATTTATATTTTTCCTTTAAGATTGTGTTTGAAATAAAATCACAAAATATTTCAATTCTCTAAGAGACTTACAGACCTTCTAGCATGCCTGTGGTTCCAAGTTTGAGAAACAACTCCTTCTAAAATAATAATATATTTTTCATTTTCTCTGTAACATGAAAATATATTTTTTAAAAGACTGAATAGTCCTTTAGTGTATTTGATTTTAGTATAAATAGCAAGGCTTTATTTCAGTTAATTTAGATAAGAACATAGAACAAAAAAGAAAGTTTAAGTATGATAGAATTCATACTAATCTACTGCAGAGCATGAAAAGATTATGATAAAGTTAATGGGGTTGATTCTAGATCAACTCTAATTCTAATGCCAAATTCCCTTAACACAAGGGCCTAGATCATTACTCTTTCAAAAGCACTTACCATGTTTTCATAAACCAATTAAAATAAAACTTCATTTCTCTTCATTTTAAAATAATCTCACTAGAGACTAAATGAAGAATGTTCTGTAGGACCATTACCTTACCTGTTTATTCCTAAAAATGTTTTCTTTGATTAGAGTTCTGCTGTCTGTCTGTACACCTACTCCTCACTTATAGACTCTCTTATTATCTGATATTTTGTATTTACAACAATAGTAAAAAATCTGACTACTTTGTGAGTTAATGCCATATGTCTGGCAGTAACAAATGCCGAGGTATGAGGTGAGAGTCATGCTGGCTGTGATGGTTAAGGCTGGGCCATGATTCTCAGTGGTTTGGCAGTTATGCAATGATATAATTTAGCAGTTATGTAATGATGATCTTCCATTTTGCGATGTGATGTCGTAATCAATTTTTGCATAATAACCTGGTCTTTGGACCCTAACCATAATGATAAGTGAAGAGTGGGTGTATTTATAATTATTTTCTCAAGACTCAAAAGGTATTTTCAGGACAGTTTTCTTACATTTTGTAAATTCAGTATAAACATTTAAATGGAATATTGAAGATGAAATGTCCTGCCCTAAATGAGCTTGTAACTTGTTTGGTCACAGTAAAATAATGTCATTGTTAAACCTGACTTGGGTCAAGCGCTGTTGGAACTCGGTGAAGGAGTAGGAGATTTAGATAGCTGTCCAGAAACAGAAAGAAAAGACTATATTGGTCATCCTCATGCTTTAATATGTATGTACATTTTTACTGATCAAGGTCATATCTTAGCTCTTGTATCACAAAAAATTCTAGTTGCCTGATGATTGAATGTGTCCTACTTTACAAAAGAAGTTATTTTAAGAACTTTTACCCTATTTACATGCTTCTTGGGACTACAGTAGGTATAAAATAATGAGTGCCTTTTGTCATTAAGTGAAAAACTTTTAAAAGCGCCCTGAAGATTTAATACAGCTATGGTTTGTACAAGCTTGAAACTTGCACATTATATTGCTTAATTCCTCCCAGACACGAAGCTGAAAAGGGTCCCTGGGGAAGAAATCTTCACTCAAGATAAAGGGATAAAAGCAGCAGAAGGCACCCTAATCTACAAAGAGCAGGAAAATTCAGGGCCAAATATGCTAGGAGGAGATTTATAAAGTGGGTAGGACTGGACAGTGAGCAAGTGCAGAACTAGGGAAATGACACTGAGGAAGAACATATGGGGAAGAAAGAAGTGGCGAGGTTACAAATTAATTGCTTAGAACAGATTTTTTTCAAAACCATTATGATAGCCAAACTCTATTGTAAACAAAATTCTTTTTCCAAGATTTTAAACTTTAGGCCAAAAAAGACTTACAGTCAGTCTATCCAGTGATGGAGGCTTTAAGATACAGAGTTTAAGAACTGACCAGAGCCTTGTTTCCGGCTAAAAGAAAACTGGTCTGCAGTGAGCATAAACAAGTCCACATGCTGAGATGTAAGTGGTGGTTTTGTTCCTGAGACCTAGGCTCAATACTGTCCTTTCCTTGGCTTTATTGTTTCACCATTGTTGGTATTCCTGAGCCAATACATTTTTCTTCTGCTTAAGTCAGATTGCATTGTAACTAAGACCCCTGACAAATAAATGCACTCAGGCAACGTAAATGTTTGGCAGAAAGTCATCTATTGTTTTGCAGAACCCGTCAGCATCTCCACAGTGTACCAAGTTCCACAAATCACAATTTTAAAACCACTGCCTTAAGTAATAGCTATTATTTGAGACTTGTCTTTATAGGCAGACAGAGGTATAACATGTCAGGAGTGAAGTTTAAATATATTTTATTAGTCAGTCAAAAATTATTTATTGAATTCTTATCTTGTGCTAGGCACTGGGACAATTAAGAGTGGCCAAAAGACAGCTCAATGGCTCATGGGCAATGAACTATAGGAAGGCATGTTTTACTGATCACTGATGGTTGCCACTCTCTCCCAACAATTTAGTGAAAAATTTAGTGTTCCAAATGGATATTCTATATTTATCATGAACATTTAATTAAAACATAGATATTATTTGTAAGATGTCAACATTACTAATCCTAAAGCCTACTACTATGCCAGCTCATAACTACCATAAAAATATAATAGGACATTAAATCAATACTACATAGATGAATTAAACATTTGCTACCAAAGTGATCAGTAAGGAGTCTTCATTTTATATATGTATATATAATGAAGCCTCCTTACTTCCATATATAGGGAAGCTGGTTGGCTGATCCTAGCTACGCAGGATAAATTGGTGGGAGAGCGAGATGGGCTCAAAGCTGCTGAGTCTCGGCTTAAGCGCCGCATGGATGATCTTAAGGCCTCCAGCTGTGCTCTGAAAGAAAGCCTTATTGCTTCTACTGC
>NW_006921671.1:4890872-4900675 GCF_000298275.1 Orycteropus afer afer
TTCCTTATCAGAGAGTTCCAATGCTGCTTCTTCCTCAGGGATGTGTTCTGGGTCCGTATCCTGCTTCCTTGTTTCTACCACTTTATCTTGCTTCTTTGTGTGGACTGTGATGGTCTGTTGTTTCCAAGGCATCATGGTGTTGTATTTAGATCTCTGTTAACTTGTCAGTCTTGCAGGTCCCGAGTATCCTTGGGGTTGTTGGAAAGCAGAACGTGTTCTTAAGCCCCAGGAATCTGTGAGAGCACTGTCTCTTTAAATATCCAAAATAGTCAAGCCGCTTTTTAAACCTTCAAAATGGCAGTGTCCTCCAGACTGGCAAAAGTCCACAACTCAGCCCACCTTTCTCTTCACCGTCTCTGTTTGTTCTGCAGCGACCGTGCACAGTCCTCTGTGCAGTCCCTGGCTAGCAGGGTGATTTTTAGGTTAATTCTTAGGTCCTACCACTACTCGGGAATATCCAAGCTGTCTTTGCTGTCAGGATCGCTCAGGATCGTTGCCAGACCGCAGCTCCATCTGTCTTCTTTTTTGGTATTTTCACACAAATTCTAATGCTAGTTGGGGTTTAGTCCACTTCTATATCCTTCCCTTCAAGGCTCAGGGGTCCAGGATTATCTTCTGGTCTGTGTTAATTGGTTTCCCTTTTCTTTGTTGAAGAGGGTCTGTGCAGTCTTTTTGCCTAGTCCGCCATCTTGCCGGGCCCTTTCTTTACTTCTTAAAACAAAAATTGTTAATAGGTATTGCTTTCCTTGACACTTATGATTATTTATGAAAAGAAATGATGAAAGAGTTCTTCTATTAGGAATCCAGAACATTTAATAATAACTAATCCTTAAATTTTGAGACCTAATTGAGATCTTTGGAATACCATCATGATATGACTTTGAAAGATTCTTCTACATTAAAGGAAGAGACCTAAGCTTGCTGGGTTGTATAAGTAAGGTTGTAATCATTTACCAGAAATTTTTTTTGGGACTTTGACCACAGCTGAGATAACTAATAAATCATCCAGTAATTTAGCCAAGCATTTCCAACAACAAGATTTCCAGGGAAATTGGGGCACAAGTGAAGGTGTGAGGGGATCTGAGAAATGAAGTGCAGTTTGGGGTATAAAATCACAAAGAATATGACCAGATTCTTTCCTTTAACTGGCAAGGCTGGAAGTGATGATCTCACTAGACCCATTCATACTACAGGGTCATAATTCACTGCACACACTCATACAAAAACCAACTTCCTGCAACTGAGTCATCAGATTTTTTGATCTTGAGTTCTGTAACATGGAAAAAGAGACCCCAGATTCAAACAGGTTCAATAAACACTTTCATTAAGCCATGTTGTTGTTGTTGTTAGGTGCCATCGAGTCAGCTCCAACTTGTAGTGACACTATGTACAACAGAACAAAACACTGCCTAGTCCTGCACCAGCCTCACAATCCTTGCTATATCTGAGTTCATCGTTGCAGCAGACAATGTTTCAGGATTATCCATAAAGTTTTCCAGTAATATACCAGACAATGTTTCATTGCTATTCATAAGGCTTTCACTGGCCAATACTTTGAGAAGTGGATGGTCTTTTCCTTCTTCTGAGTCTGTCTTAGTCTGGAAGCTCCACTGAAAGCTGTCCACCATGGGTGACCCTGCTGGTATTTGAAATACTGCTGGCATAGCCTCCAGCCTCACAACAACATGCAAACCACCAGAACTTGACAAACTGACAGACGAGTGGTGGTTATTAAGCTATAAACAGGACAAAGACAATCATCCAAGACTAAGGGAAATCATCAGCATGTACTCAGCTAAATGGAGTCCACTCAGTCAGACCCTGGGGCTAATTACATGTGACTGAAAACAAAGGAAATCATCACAAAATCATGATTAGTGCCAGACTGATTCATCACTGTTGCAGGCAGGACTACAGAAGTGGGGAAAAGACCATGGTTGAGTTAGGTACATAACTGAAGGAAAAAAAGGGTTACAGGATTCTTCTGGGCCTTAACTACCTGGCTAGGTGGTGGTCCACATATGACTCATAACCTGGGACCCCAACCTTAATTTAGATTATACACTCTAGCAAGGATACACTCAAGCAAGTTCCCTAGTTCTTTGTGTGAGCATAAGCTACTTTCAACCACACTCTTCATGAGTGTATACTGCCCCTCCTTAGGTTTGTCTTGGAACTCAACTATGCATAGCCACAATGTTGGTTTAAGGATCAGAAAGAACTTTTGGGTTTGAATTGCCAACCTTCTGGTTAGCAGTCAAATGCCTTAGGCACTAGGCCACCAGAGCTCCTTCAAATAGCAATAACTGAAAACGAACTGAATTCACTGCAGTTCATAAGTAACATAAGTCTGAACTTAACGTCAAGATTCAACATGGATTAGGCCTCCTACTGCATGTAGACCACAGCCTTCCACCAACCCAAGTGCTTTAGTATTTAAGCTATAATACAGTTCCCAACACTAGTTGAGGTTGCACAAAGTATTATCTTAAAATATAGAAAATGACCATTTCTTTAGAGAGAATTCACCTTCCTATATCTATCTGTACATTCATTTATTTACTCACTCGGTCAATATTTACTGAGCCCCTGGTAAGTTCCAGTCAATTGGGTAGATGCTGGAGAAACAAAGGTGAAGAAGACACAATCTCTTTACATAAAATATATAGAATAGGTAAATGCAGAGGCTAAAGTTTATTAGTAGTTACCAGGGATGGGTAAAAGTGAGGAAAGGGAAGTTATTGTTTAACATCCCTGAGTTTCTGTTAACTGTGATTTGAAAAATTGGAAACAGATAGTGGTAATAGTTGTGTGACATGAATGTAATTAATGTCACTGAAATGTATATGTAAAAAAAGTTTGAAATGTCAAATGTTTTCTTCTATATATATTCACCACAATAAAAAAAATTGATAAAAAAGAAAAAAGACAATCTCTGTCCTTAAACAGCTCATAGCATCTGTCAGTGTCTCTAAATTTTTTATTACACACACCTATTAATTAATTTTTAGCATGTTCAGTCAATAATGGATATTTATTATTTGTAAATTATTACTATTATTATAAATTATTACTATGTTACTATCTTCTAAAATCTCAGGGCAAAATAAACCCTTAAGATAATGTTTATAGATAGCAATACCCAAAAAGCCATCAAGTCAATTCCAACTCACAGTGACTCCCATTGGGTTTCCAAGGCAGTGAAAAAGCAGATTGACTCATCTACCTTCCGTGTAGTGGCTGGTGGGTTTGAATTGCCAACCTTCTGTTAGCAGTCAAATGACTTAGGCACTAGGCCACCGGAGCTCCTTTAAATAGCAATAACTGAAAATGAATTGAATTCACTGTAGTCAAGTCGGATCCAACTTATAGCGACCTCTCCTTGAGTTTCCAAGGAAGTAGATTGCCCAAACTTCCTTCTGATTTGTGGCTAGTGGGTTGTGAACCAGCCTTCCGGTTAGCAGTCAAATGCCTTAGGCACTATGATGTAAATCTGTATGTAAGTGGTCTTAATCATTTTAAATCTTCTGTTGTATCTAATTAGTTGCTACTGTTACTGTTTTTACCTATAACAAGTCTGATGGTCACTTCTCCTCTGATTGCTCATGAGGCATGACCACATGCAACACTGCTGCCACTGAAGTCCTCAAAGAGGTATCAAAGAGTCAGCTCTGGCTTTTCCCTGTTATTTGCTTGTGCTTGTATTATATGTGTCACCTACAGTCTAGAGATGCTTTGTGTAAATCCATTTAAGGTCCTTGTCCATTTTCTGAAGACTAACCTTGGTTTACTAAAGAAAAAAAAAAGTTAACATGTGTAATTCCTCTTAAAACCTGATGAATAGAATTACAACATTTCACTATACACTGACTATGAGCAAACAAGTGAGTACAAACCACATATAAGGGGGAACTGAGTGAAAGTGCCAGGACAGATCAAAAAAACTTTATACCCTTAGATTTAAAATGAATCTATATAAGATCTAGCACTGCTATCCTGCACCATTCTGCATAGGATTTTCCTGCACTCCACACTGTATTACATTGGTCTCTAGAGAGTAAGGCAGGGAGTCTGACATTGGGGTGCATACAATGCGCTATTGGGACACAAAGGGCCGAGAGCCTAATTTTGCACAGAGTGGAAGACTGAGGTAGAATAAGATAGAGCAAGTGATGTATAAAGTAAATCTTAAAGAAAAATAAGGAGGTTCATCAAAATAGGGAGCCTTAGAACACATAGCTATTCAAGTCAGATGGGCACAAAAGCAGGACGTGTTTGGAGAAGTACAAGCAGTCATTTCTGTGTGGCTGCAGGTTAAGGGCCAAGTGGCAGCTTTGGATAGAGACAGAGAAATAATGGATGAAAAGAGGATTGACAGAAATTTGCTGGCACCAAGAACACTGATGGCTTCAATTTAGAAAAGGGCAGCCAAAATTAAATAGATGAGCTAACAAGAGAGCAGATCACAGAGGTGGATAGATTTTTAAAGAGAAATTATTGAGGAGCATGTCATATTAAAAGACACTGCTATAGACCAGCTTCCTTGGGAACTAAATAAATGGTTCTTATCTTGAGGAATATCACAGAGCATACAACAGGTCACCCATAACAAGCCTTGCCTATTACCAAATATCTGTGGGTTAGACAAATTGAAAAATTAAATAACAAATTTTATTTTAAAGGATGTGATGACCATTTTCCCTTTAATGGCCAAAGAGCATGTTGAATTCCTATACTCTGATATTCCTCCTTGTTGACTGACCTCTTACTATTCAATACCTATAAGGAACTCTGAACACTGACCAATGAGGTATGTAAGGTTCAAATAAATATGTCAATATCACTAATTCTTATCCTACTTAAAATCCACAAGTTTTTAGTTTATCTATAAAACTAAAGCTTTGATATTATATTTTAATGTGTGCAAAAAATTCACACATTACTCTTCTGCTTCTGGAAAATTCAAACTTTTTACAGAAAAGTTAAAGCAAAGCAATAATTACCATTGACAAATAATCAGGAATTGAGCAGAGGATCCCAAGTAGCATCTGAACCACAGAGAAAGAGTAAAAATTTTTATGACTGGTTTCCAAATGGAAGAAAATAGAACTATTCTGGGATTGCCAAAAGGTTGGGAGAGAGAGGACTGATGTCACCAAGAGGCTTGAGCAAATTCTAAAGGGGCTGGCACACCAAACATATGGGGATGTTTTAGGCAAAGCAGCCTAATAAACAGTACTGAGGCTTAGCAGAAAATGCCAAATTTCCTAACTCTTCTCACTCTCACTTGCAGAAGGAACTTTAAAAAAAAAAAAAAAAAGGTGTGAGAACTCAACACTCTTCAGGGATTCAGGAATAGGGAGACAGACACACACAAGGATTTTTAGTGCAGCCCCCCCCCCCCGCTTCTACTTTCTTTCACGTGCCTTATACCCTCAGTAGGTTAGGGTCCCTCTCGTCAAGAAAATTACAGATTTTACTTCAGAGGTAGTAAAACTTGCCTACCTCATTCTTACCACATCCTGAGAACTAAGAATAGTTTTTATTCTCCTGTTTCAACAACAAAACTCTGCTGTTTGTTCTCCATTGAAAATGAGTTAGCTTATTATAAAAAATTCAAACAATACATAAAACGTCCGTCATAATCCTGTCCCTCAGAGACAATCATTTTGTGATTATTTTTTCAGTTCTCTCTTTTAATTATTCATTGTGTCTGTTCCTTACACTCAACAAAAAGATTATTTTTTAATACTGTATTTTAATTTTCAACGCATAGAAGATGTTCAAAATCTATTCAAAGCAACATATGCCACATTCTTGTACCATAAATATAATAGGATAAAAAGCACCAACCAATAATATGTCCTCACCTACTTGAGAAGACAGCTCTAGGGTAATCTAGGCTAAAATGCTAGGCTAATAAACTTGTGTGTACTCCTGCCTTAGAGGCAACCAGAAACCTACCCATGGCACAAGAGGCCCATCTAGGTTTCACAGTCACTTATTTCACCTGAGCAGTGGTCCATTCTTCAGAATGGCTCCTTTCTCCTTCCAGCTGTCCCAGGAAAATTCCCAAGACCTCAGCTACTTGTTTGAAGGATGAAATCTGATCAACTTCATGTTAACATGTGAATGAAGGAAAGGTTGCTTAAATAGGGACATTCCCTGGAGTATGCTTAAGGCAAAATAATCTCTATAGGCTAGAATTTCAGGGTGGGTGCTAAAGTGAATTAGAATTTCCGGTAGTATGCAGATAATTTTGATTAGATGAGCCATACCCATTGAAACCTAAAACCACACTCAACAAACACAGAAACTTGTTCCCACCTACTTGAGTTCTATTGTTGTTGTTGTTATCTGCTGCCCAGTAGGCCCTAATTATAGCGACCCCTCCTTGGGTTTTCAAGCCAGTATCACTACAGATGTAGATTGCCTCATCTTCCTTCAAAGGAGTGGCTGGTGCATTTGAAAGGCCAGCCTTCTGGTTAGCAGTCAAGTGCCTTAGGCACTATCCTACCAGAGCTCCTATTTGAGTTCTAGCAGAAATGATCATCTCACTGCAATATTACACTGCAAAGGCAGTAGAGCGGAGCAGGAAGATCAAGCAAGGGTTTCAGAATGACACACATCACGATTCAAACCCCACAGTGCTACTTACTATAGGAATGCCTTTGCCAAGTTGTTGCTGCCACTGTTGTTTCTTAACCGCTCAGACCTCTTTCCTCACCTGTTAAACAGGGTTTCTGTGGCGATTAAAATTAATAAAATAGCACATATAAGGTACTTGGCATATTGTAAGGAGCTCTGGTGGCATAGTATCTAAGGCATTTGACTGCTAACCAGAAGGCTGGCGCTTCAAACCCACCAGTCACTCCACAGAAGGAAGATTGGGCAATCTATTTCCGTAGTGATATTGCTTGGAAACCCAAGGAGGGGTCGCTATGGGTCAGGCCGACTCCACAGCACATAACAACAACATCTCTACAGAAGTAGACTGCCCAGTCTTCCTTCCAAGGAGTGGCTAGTGGGTTTGAACCACCAGCTTTCCAGTTAGCAGTCATTTGTAGCCTTAGGCACTACGCCACCGGAGGTCCTTTAAGGGAGCATGGAGCCTTTCAAAAATGGGAAAGGGCTGTTTCTACTTGCTGTTGAGCAGCAGCACAATGAGGTGACTACAGGACCATGTGAAGAAACTGCACTTCGTTTACCAAATGGTTTCAATGACAGTGCTTCACACTCATAGGCAGCAAGACCATAACAAACCAGACCCACATTCAAGCCCAGGTCAAGAAGGCAAGAAACTGTCCAGAAATCCTCACGAGAAATATGTTTCAGACAAGCCATCTGAGCAGAGAGAACTGGGGCAGGGAAAAGATAAGACTTCTAAAGATGAAGCTAGAAATTTGCAGAAAGGCAGAAGAGATATCTGCTAGTTGGTACCAAGTGGGGAAGACAAATCTTTTTCTCTAAGGATGAAGTTTGGGCAGGACAAGGGCAAGGTTGAGAGCAGGTAAAGCCTAGAGCAAGAACAATAGAGCAGCTGCAAAGAAATGGAGAACCAAAGCCCTTGGCTGCAGAATCAAAGAAAGGACTAGAAGAGAAAGTAAAATTCCACCATAAAAATTCTACCATATGGGACCACACACAACCTGAATTGATTTTTTAGAGCTTCCCCAAAGTGAAGAAAAACACCTGGGTTATGCATCTCATGTACTTAAAGCCACAGGCAGGGCCTCTGTTATCAAAATGATAACATCTGTCTTTTACAAAGTACTTTCATATTTATCATCTGATCCCAGACTAGCCTCATGAACTGTTGTTCTACTATTTTACAGATGAAGAACAGAGAGACTACTTCAATTATTTAAAGGCACAAAACTAGGAAATGGTGAAGATTGCTGGAGCTTAATTTTCCTGAATCTAAATACTTGGCACTGTTCACAGAACCATGTGAAGAAACTGCACTTTGTTAACCAAATGGTTTCAAGGTTAGTTTGTTCCTTGATAATTTTACTTATTTGCTTAAGAAATTTTAGTGTTATGTTTTTTTTTTTGTTTTTGTTTTTTTTTAATGCTAGTATGCCTTGGTTGAATACAAAAGAAAAAGATCAAGGAGAAAGTATTGCAAAGCCTGGACCAATATAGCTAAACAGATCATTTTGAGGCATGAGGTCACCAACAGTCCCAGTTACAGATCTGAGTAACCCAGTTACACCCCCACCACTCCAGCCCCCTAGACCACTAAAGTTGAGGATTATACGTATTGTGGAACATAACCACAGGGGTTCATAGTAGCTTCATCCAAAGTATCTCCTCCTCCCAATGGATATATTAATCTTCTATTATTCTGGTGGGAATGAAGGATTATAGCCAATGAGAGACTTTAAAATGTTGTAGAAAATGTAAGGAAGCTCTGGTGGCAAGGTGCCTAAGGCATGTGACTGCTAACCAGAAGGTTGGTGGTTCAAACCTGCCAGCCACTCTGTGGAAGGCAGACTGGGCAATCTACTTCCATAAAGATGTATCACCTTGGAAACCCAGTGGGGGCTGGGGGGAGGGTTGTAATGAGTCAGAATCAACTCAGTGGCAGTGGGTTTAGGAAAATGTAATTCATAAGAATATTTTCTACCAGGATTTAGAACTTGCCTGCTTAGATGTTACAATTTTACCAAGAATTTTTCCAGTTAACACTATGCTTTCAATACTAATTAGAAAGTAAAATGTACTATATCCAACTAGAGTAATATCTTTCTTTGTGTGTGGGTCATGTGATTTTGCTTTAAGAGATCTTCCAGAGCAGAGAATAGAACACATCTCTAAGGTTCCCAGCCTAGTGTACTAAACAATTTGGCTTCTTTATTTTTAAATCTTCTTTTTTGAAATGAACAAATCTTTACACTTCATCAAGCTAAGAAAAGAAAAGGAAAGAAACAGTCTCTTAGGCCAGGAAAAAAATGCTGAGATGAGTTTCAGGGTATAAAAATTTGAAGTCACCTGTAAGCCTGCCAAGCTAAACTGAATCAAATGATTCAATTTTTTTCAATCAAACAAAACCCACCACAAACCTTTTTTTCCCCTTGGCCCAAAGCCTGCACTTCAGAGTTACACAGACAAAATGCCTGTCAAATACCATGATATACAATAGATTCAGAGGAGATGTTAATGCTTTATAAGACAGAGATTTAAGAATCCAATTTGTAAGTTTATAATACTGGCACTTTAAAACAAGATGCATGGTAAATATGAGGGGCATAGGAGGAGGGTTACAGGGTAGGGAGGGGAGGAGACCGGATTAGGGTTGGACATGGTAAATGGGGAATGAAACTAAATGTACATGTAACGTTGAATGTAAAACAAGCTCCTTAGAAAATAATAAAAATATTAATAAATAAATAAATTATTTACAAATACATAATAATTGCTATGTAGATGGAATGAATAAAGTTATCATTAAGGTAAAAAAAATAACAAAACAAGAGGAATGGGTATAAACACACACACTACACATGCACATATAAAAACACCATGTATACACCTTCTTTCCACAGACATAAAGGTATTTATTTAAATCATTGAGGAAAAGTATCTGCAACACATATAAAATATCAATTACATCACCCATTAAAGTGTGTATTTTTAGAGCTACTGACCTTTATGTGAACTAAACAATAAAGCTATTCACAAACCTGACAGAAAGCAGCTTTGGCAAAGTAAAACAGTGAGCCACTGTCCCTACTGCACCCATCAAACTGAACAATTAAAATGGCATTTAGTAGAAAATTTAAAAAGCCATTGTAACATAA
>NW_006921671.1:4904645-4910800 GCF_000298275.1 Orycteropus afer afer
AATTCTTTCATTGCAGCTTTGACTTCCTCCTTCAGTACCATTGGTTCTAGATCATATGCCACTTCCTGAAATGGATGAAGATTGACATAAAATAGCAATCACAGCAGTCTTCAAGGATGCTGGAGCTCCCTTCACAAATTTATTACTGTACTGGTGAAAGGTGTGTCTTCTGGACTCTCCATTTCAGGCTCTAGGGGTCTAATCTGATAAATCCATTGTAACAGGCCAATTTCCCTAAGCCTCTGGATACCTTCTTCTACATTATACCAAGGCAGATCTGGTACTTCAACTTGACTTAAGGTAGGCCACTTCATAATCCATGCTTCAGTAAGCCAACCAAATAAACTATTAGATCCTTTCTTAACCTCTCGAGCTGAAACACTGAATGAAGAATATGTACTTAATGGGCCTAAATCAATAAACTCAGACTGATTCAATGTTACATTCCTTGCACCATTATCCCACATGCTCAGTAGCCATTCCTATACATATTCTCCAGGTTTCTGTTTGTACATGTTAGCAAAATCAAGTAGGTCTTTTCGAGTGTAGCGTACCACCTCCTCAGTCACACTTTCTATTTCACCTTTTGGGACTCCCTTGGACTTAACTTTAATCATAGGTCCAGCAGCAACAATGGGTGGTTGGGCCAGTTCTGAGAACACTCAGGAATGTCTTCCATTACCTCTGCCTCAGGCAATGACCCAGCAGGAACAGCTGAGTTAATCCCATCAAACTGAGGTGGAGGGGATGATGGTTTTACAGTAATCCCTTCAGATGGGAGGAATTCAACAGAATCTACAGGCTCCATATCCTGATCTTCCTGACTATCTTCCCATATGTCCCCATTCCAGGTTTCAGGATCCCATTTTTTCCCAATCAATGCCCTGACTTTAACTTCAGACACCATTCTGTGTTGGTAATTTAATTGGCATTGTTATTCAGCCACCCTTACAATAAGACTCTGGGTTTGGTTTTCAGCAATATCAGCTCTGTTACTAGAAGATATAAGGCTTTCTTTCAGAGCACACCTGGAAACATTGAGGTCTTTTATGCGGTGCTTAAGCCATGACTCAGCAGCCCTGAGCTCATCTTGGTCTTTCACCACTTTGTCTAGTGTAAGTAGGACCAACCAACCAGTTTCCTTATACTCCTCATGCTGACAAAATTGCAGAAAAGTATTAAATATGCAATCACCCAAAGCCTCACTTGTCACAAGTATTTGATCTATTGGTGGTGCTATTTTGCATATTAATGTTGCCACCTCACACCACCGATTTGCAGGCCCTTCTTTACTAACAGAGGCAGGGTCACTAGTGTCTTTACAATTAATGAAATTGGAGAACTAATTTAGGAAGCCCATCCTTATGATTTTGTCACTCTAGAACCACTCTTGGTACCAAATGTGTTAGACTAGGTTCTCTAGAAAAACAAGACCAGTAAAGCTTATATAGACAGAGAAAGAGAAATTTATCTTAGGAAAACGGATCACACACTTATAGAGGCTGGCAAGTCCAAAGTTCTTGGATCAAACATCAAGCTGGAGGCTTTTCCCAACTCATGAAGCTGCAGGGGCTGAGGAGCTCAAGGGTGGCAGGCAGTATACTGGCTGTTGACTCCAACGAATGACAAATCCAAGATCTCTAGACCAAATGATGGATTGTTTGCTCATGGATAGTTGTAGGCAGCACAACAGAATCCCTATCCACAGAAGAGTGTCTCTTTTCCCAGGATGTCCATAAATATACTGGAAGCAGGGCACACCCCTAGGGAAATTCCCTTTCAACAGATAGGCCGCTCAAAACATATTCATCTGATCCTGTCATGGGAATAACCACATCACAACTGCTTAAACCACACAGAATTATGGGCCAGCCAAGTTGACACACAGCTCCAACTATCATAGCATTCTAAATTTAAACAGGTTAAATGCTTACAAAAGCATCATCATATTATTCAATATTTTGAAATTATGAGCTTTTAAAATTTGCACTTATTATAAGACATTCTTAACCATTTCTTAGAGTGGTAACACTTTTCCCATGTGATCCTTCATTATAACTTTTACTTTAAAAATTATGAAAAAGTAGCATAGCAGTTGTGGTAGTTAATGTTATGTGTCAACTTGGCTGGGTCTGGTTGAGTGGCTGGGCAGCTGGATGTAGTATTCCCCATGATGAGAAATCAACCATGGTGGAATCTACCGTGAGCAGCTTAGTAGCTGCCTTATGGATGTACACCTTCTTTCCACAGACATAAAGGTATTTATTTAAATCACTGCAACACATATAAATATATAAGGAAAAGAAGTATATCCAGTACATAAGTATACTTATATCCTAGTACATAAGGAAGAAAAACTTTAGCCTGGTCTGCAGCTTTTGGCACATTTGAATCCTGCATGCAGCCGAGTCTTTACTTAGCAGCCTGCCATGTTGTTTGTAAATCTCGGACTCTTAATGGACTTGAGTCAATAACCTGTCATGTGGTCTGGTAATATCAGGACTGTGCCTTTTTACTTGTTGACCTTGGGTTTGTTAGCCACAGCAGCCAGCAGCTGCCTGAGTGAAGAAAGCCTCCAGCTTCAGTGGGCCAGGAGCAAGAAGCAGAGGTGAAGCTTGAAGTCGAGGGACTTTCATTCAGCCTCTACAGCCTGGCACTTTTAACTTGGACTTCCAGCCTCCAAAACTGTAAGAGAATAAACTCTTATTTGTTAAAGTCACCCTTTTTTACTAGTTTCTGTTAGAGCAGCATAAAGTGTCCACAACAACAGTTACCTGTCGTCATTAACAGGAAGGCAGTAACCTAGATAGTGCACTGGAATATTCCAATCACAAGAGGGGAGTAGGCTTCCTCCCTAATCTTTGCTGTATCTTTAAATGAAACACTGTGCTTTCAGAAATTCATCAATCCATTCTGAAGACTCATGAGGGTATAACCATTTAATGTTTACCTAAAATTATCATCTTAATTTTGCTAACTTCTGGAAATCCTGTGAATTTGTATACAGATTAATATTAATTAATTAATTAATGCTGTTTGCAATGAAGAGGTCAGTGACAAAGTGGCAGGTGAGTCAGTAGCAAAATTAAAATGGCGTAAAGAAAAACCTCACTGCCATTGAGTTGGGTCCAACTCATAGCGACCCACATTTGGGTTTCTGAGGCTGTAAATCTTTACAGAAGTAGATCTCCCTATCTTCCATCTGCAGAAAATGGCATGGGGGGATTTAAAAATTTTTGTCTGTTTTTTTAAAGAAAGGAATGAAAATAAGAATAAATATTTATATTTTCAGTAAGAAACAGAGAGGATAAAAAGAAAATGATCAAATACTGCTATATATAGGACTGGGAGGAACAGTAAGAACAAGGATGGGGTGGTGATGAGTATTTTCACTGCATACTTTTTGGAATAAGTTTAATTTTGAATTATATCAAGTATTATATATTCAAAAAATTTTTAAAGTTTTAAAAGTGCCCACTTTAAGAAGGCAAAAAAATCCTACAAAGGCTGTATTGAACATACAAACTATAAAGCACAGTTTAAACATAGTTGAGGTACAATGAATCACTTTTATACGGCCTTTTTTAACATGGTCTTGTAGGTCCCATCAAATGATTGGGTGGCACTATACAAGCAAATTGCTTATGGCTCACCTCACTAACTAAACTCACTGCCATCGAATCAGATCTGACTCACATCCTCCTTGGGTTTCCAAGGCAGTATCACTGTGGAAGTAGATTGCCCAACCTCCCTTGTGAGGAGTGGCTGGTGGGTTTGAACCGCCAGCCTTCTGGTTAGCAGTCAAATGCCTTAGGCACTATGCCACCAGAGCTCCTTAGGCACACCAAGGGGATTGAATAGCCTGCTAATAATGCAAATAGGGTGCATGGCACCCTTGTGGGGGATGGAACCATGCAAATAAGGTGTATGGAACCCCAACTAGGGGATTGGTCAGTTTTGCCAACCCCACTAGGCGTAAAATGAGCCATCTCTGATGCAGAAAGGAGAGACTTCACTACTTCTAAGAGGAGGAGATGTGAGCGGCACATCCTTTGGACCCAGGGTCCCTGCACTGAGAACCTCCTAGAACTAGGAGACAGAGAGAGAAAGCTGTTACACCAGGGACAGTGCAAGATGATAAGCAGCAGCAGAGAAATGGGAGCAACAGGACCAGGAGAGAGCATGAGATGCCACAGTAGCTTCCTGGCCCATGGAGCAAGGCAGTTACAGTGGGTGTGCTGACTCCATGGAGAAAGAGAGCTGAGTGCCTTCAGGCAGGAGGCTTCCTAGTAAAGTAGGCCCATGGTCACTTAATTGGCAGAGCTAAACAGCTTTGTAACACTTGCCAGAGCAGGGCAGAGAGAGTCTTGCCTCCGGACATGGATGAGAAGAGGCTGTCCTCATTGAAGAACTATATCTACAGTTGATCCTGATCCTGAATTGTTGTTATTTGCCATCGAGTCAGCCCCAACTCATAGCGACCCCTCCTTGGGTTTCCGAGGCAGTATCACTACGGAAGTAGGAATGCCCAACCTTCCTTCCGAGGAGTGGCTGGTGGGTTTGAACCAACAGCCTTCTGGTTAGCAGTCCAGTGCCTTAGGCATTATGCTACCAGAGCTCCTTATTGTAACCTGTTAAATCCGTTGCTACTGAGTTGACTCCAACTCATAGCAATGCTATAGGACATAGTAGAACTGCCTTATGTGGTTTCCAAGCATGTAAATCTTTACAGAAGCAGACTGTTACATTTTCCTCCTGCAGAGTGGCTCGTGGGTTCAAACCATCAACCTTTTGGTTAGCAGTTGAGTTCTTAACCACTGCACCACCAGGTTACCAGAAGTAACCTGCTACTTCCCTAATAAACCCCCATAACTATAAGTTCTGTGTAGTTACTGCCACAAATTATCAAACCCAGCAGATAAGTAGAGAGTGTTATGGTGTCAGAATTGGTTAAAAAAAAAAAAAAAAAAGGTTAGAGAGAGAAGGTATGTCTCATCTCCAGCTCATAGCAATCAGCCTTGGGCTGTTGGTGCTGATAATGATTCTCATCCCTCCTTGTGAAGTTGGACAGAAGAGGACAAATGACACTGCCACCATGCCATTTTAGCAGTAGAGGAAGATAAAATACTTCTTCACTTCTTGTGAGAGTTCTGCTGGCATAGTACCTAAGGTATTTGACTGCTAACCAGAAGGCTGGCAGTTCAAATCCACTCAGCCTCACTCCTCGGAAGGAAGATTGGGCAATCTACTTCCCTAGAGAGATCACCTCAAAAACCCAATGAGGGGTTGCTACGAGTCAGAAAACAACTCGACGACAGTGAGTTTGGATTTTTTGGTTTTGGTCCCCTCCTACAAGGAGCTCTGGTGGTTCAGTCCCTAAGGCATTTATTTGACTGCTAACCAGAAGGTTGGCCATTCAAATCCACCAGCTGCTTCACAGAAGGAAGATGGGCCAATCTACTTCTGTAACAACTTACCACCTTGGAAACCCAATCGGGGTCACTATGTGTTGTAATCTACTTGATGGCAGTGAGTTGGTTGTTTCTTTCTTTCTTTCTTTTTTTTTTTTCAACAACAACAACAGTTACTACTATAGTCTTTAATTGTGGCATTATATTTGATGTTTAATATGTCCAAATGAAGTAAATGGACCCACTTAAGGATAATTCCAATTGCTGACTCAACGGCACACAACAACAACAACAATAACAAATACACAGGCACAACTCATATTTGATCAGTAATATCTTGGTATCCAGATTATCATTGAATTCACAAAAGGAGAAAGAAACAGCAAAAAGCAGGAAAAAAAATAGTGGAAATATGTGCAAAAGATTTTCAATTTAAACATTTACATGAACAAAATGTGTTAGATATTTTGTTAATTAGCATTTAACATTAAAGAATAATTAAATGAGATTGAATCATGGTTTTGAAATTCGCCAGGCAAGTTAATGAGTTATCTTATTTGCATATTTTATATTTTTTGTTATAGTAAATATAATAGGAATTATTTACATTAACTGCATTGACTTGAAGGTGTATTTACTGAACATGTAATATTTTAAAGTAAGTCATTAAAGGATGACTAGAGCTCTGGTAGTGTAGTGCCTAAGGCACTTGACTGCTAACCAGAAGGCTGGCGGTTCAAACCC
>NW_006921671.1:4911080-4919788 GCF_000298275.1 Orycteropus afer afer
ATCTGCCTCCTTAGTGATTGCTAGGTGGTTCCACGTGATCTAGTTGGTTGGATCACAATCTCTTTCCTCCTTGACTTCACCATATGCATCCCTTTCAAACCCTACTGTGTGATCTTCTGTGAAATGGTAGAAGTAATACTACCTGTTTAACTTCAGTGGACATAATGTGAATCAAGATCAGCCCAAGGCTGGTCCCTATGAAATGGAAGTAAGACATACCTCCACTCTCAAACCTTTTTTACCAATTCTGATACCAGCTGTCCCTCCCATAGTACTCTCTACTTCTCTTCTGAGTTCAAGAACCAATTGCAATGATCACACAGAACTCACAGAACACACTTTAAGTAAGTGGTTTATTAAGGAAAGGGAACAACTTGGGATCAGGATCAGGATGCATGTAGGCAAAGTCTCCCTTCTTCAGTGTAGGCTAGCTCTCTCAGCTCCTCTTGACCATGCAGGCCTCTTCTCAGCCCCTAGTGGACAAGATTCCTCTTGGAACTCCTAAGAATGGTCTCTTAGGAGTTGGGCTTTCTCAGGACAGGCTCCTTTTGCTCCTGTCTTCTGTCCCCACCAACTCTGCTGCTGGGCATTTTCTGAGCCCTTTGCTGTCATTAGTGTTACAGCTCTTTTAAGAAGTTTCTTGCTTCCTTCCTTTTCTCTGCTTCTACTCTGTTCTTTCTTCTACTTCTTCTGTCTGCTCTCTTCTGAAAAATGTTCTTGGGGTTGGCTGCACATGTACACAAACACCTCATCAATTTCAAGGCATGGCCCTCCTACCAGGGCCACACACTTACCAATCCCTCCAATCCCCTCTTGGTAGGCCAAGGACACATCATTTTCATAGTTAATGCATTCTAACTTCATACCAATCACAGGGCAGACTGTAGCCCAAGGCCAAATAAAAACGTATCAAAGCTCCAGTTGTTTCCCACTTACCTAAGGAAATGTCAAACAACCTGGACAGAAGTAACAAACCCTCTGGAGTAGAAAACTAGGGCAAAAGTAACTCTTCAGGCTTTAGAAGAAAAATCTTTCTAGTTGTTCTTCCAAAGAACTAAAGCAAAAGGCTACATAAGGATTTCATTTCACAACCTCTTCCTAGCCACCCAGATTCACATTTGACTTGAATAGTTTGAATCCTAGAAACAAATCACATTATTGTAGAGGCTGTGGCTTGTCAGACACTTGAAAAATTCTGACACAGATTAGAAGGCTCTCCCATTCTTCCTACTGCCCAAAGCCCAAGCAGAAATTCAATTATTTGTAACAGGGCTATACATAAGTTTGGGCGGGAGGTTTGCTATTCAAGGGGGCCTGGCAGAGGGGCAAATGAGAGCTGAAATCCCCACCATGCTCTCTTTGCTAGGCTATATATACTGATGTGGGCCTGCACCTACCTCTTTCTAATTCACGCAAAAGTGTAATATGACGAATGTGAGACCTGAGCCATAACGTGACATACAGATGAGAGGCTGGTTCTTTCTGATGCTCTTCTTTTTACTGTGAATATAAAATACAATATACACTTCCAGGAAGTCATTTTAAAGTACATAACTCTTAAGGTTAAAGCCAGGTAGGCATATTACATTTCCACAGTGTGATTGATGACCCACTTTTGTTTAGATTAACACAATTGAGACCTCTTTTCCGAACTTCTCTCTCTCGGCCTTTCTCCCTATCTCTGGGTTCTTTTCTCTCATCTGCACTGCATCTTTCTCTCTGTTTCTCCCTTACCTGCAACTACCATCTCTAAGACCTTAAAGAAACTAAGATTTTTTCCCTGCCTGGATGTTTCATACAACCCTCAAATTCAGGTTGAAATGGTTCTCTCTGCAGCCATCTGCCACCAAAGCTGTTTGCATCCCTCCCTGAATTCTCCTTTCTAAAACTGGGGAGGGATCAAGCATTGACTATGCTGCCAATTTCCTTTTAATCCAACTCTTTGACTCTATTTCCCCTTAGGTTTTTCATTCCTTGGTGCTGGTCACCTCAGCTCCGCCCTCAAGGCATCTTCAGTCTTGAATTATGCGCCTATCAAGAGTTACCTTGCCTTAAGGTATCCGTCCCTCTATTATTCCACCAACAGACTGCCAACTTCCTGCTCTTTCTATAAAAACCCAAACCAAACCAGACCCATTGCTATCAAGTCAATTCCTACTCATAGAGACCCTATAAGTAGCATCCCCCAAATCCTCAATTGCATCAAAATACAAAATACAAAAAAAAACCAAACTCACTGCCGTCAACTCAGATCCAACTCATAGCAACATGAGATTTTTTTAAAAAAGGACATGTTAAGCAAAAGAAATACAATGACAATGTATGTTTTATTTAACTGGAAAGAGAGAAAAGTGCATATAATCAGGGCACTGAAAAAGTTATTAAATGTTAGCAGCATGAATCTCATAGGAAAAAAAGAGTAAATAAAGATACCTAGAGACAGAGCAAAGTTAAAGTAAGCCACAACTATAGAATAGATATGAAACTGTAGTCTATTGCTAGAGTCCATTGTTAAAAATCAGGATGTATAGAAACTTCTCAATTATATGCCCCCCAAAAAATTTGAAAATTATATTAATTTTCCTGTGGAAAGATACACAGATTTCATCAACTTCTCAGCGGGAACCTGTGACCCAAGTAAGGCTAAGATAGTGAAAGGGAATAAATGACTGAAATATTAAAAGGCCCTCACACTAAGTAATTGATAAAATTATTTAATATTTAGCCTATTTTAGGTAAAAAATTTAAATGCTATAGGTGAATATTAAAATATTCATGGGAATATAGCACGGATCCAGGTAAGTTTTTCAAATCCCATTCAAATCACTTCACACATTACCAAGAAAATGTGAAGGGATTCTTTAAAGCCATATTTCCTAAACTTCTCTGATGATAGGAATCAGTTGGAGAGCTTTTATTTATTTTTTTAAATAAGGTTACTGGGCCCCACACCCTAAATTTTGACTCCGAATTTAGAGGGAGGAAGCTCAGGAATATTTTAAAGTGCCTCAGGTGATTCTTATCAACAGGAAGCACTTTACAAGAATTTTCCAAAGTTGTTACTAATTGAAGTGATGTCCTTGTTTGTCACCCAAAAATGGAAGGACTAACGAAAAGAAAACAAGAAGCATATGTCTTAATTTTAATAAGAATATCATCTATTTAAAGTTGGAAGTTAATCTTTGTGAAATTTTAAATAAGAGAAATATTAATAAATGAAAATTGCTTAAAACATTTTGAACTTTGTAGAAATATAACAAATATTAAAGCTAACTTTCTATTTCATTATGTAATCAGATGAGAAAGTTTTTTCTACTCTAATAATTTTTGCAAACCAGGTATTAGAAAATATTTATTAAAAATATTTGGAGAGCTTCATGTGTTTAAGCCTAGAAATTTGATGAATTATTATGCCCAAAGTATTAAGAAATAATTAAAGGAATCTTAGCATAAAAAGCAAAACATTACAACTAGCAGCAGGGGGTCACGCAGTCTCTCTCAAACACATTATTCCATTAAACTAATAGTTTTTTCACAAAAGGAATATTTTTCTGATATATTACTAATAGTCTCAGGGTGAATATTTATAATGGTAACTTCAATGTCCCACTTTCATAAAAACATACTGGGAAGAAATTTCTTAATTTTAGTTACTTACTTTTTATAAGTAACTTCAGAAAAAGCCATGATCAATTGAATTCCACAAATATTTGTTTAGTATCTACTATAAGCCTGCCTCTGCATTAGCCACTAAGGATAAAAAAAAAAAAAAAATCATTGCTATCAAGTCAGTTCCAACTCATGGCAAATCTATGTGTTATACAACAGAACTGCACCATAGGGTTTTCTTGACTATATTCTTTATGGAAGCAGATTGCCAGGTCTTTCTTCTATGACACCATTGGATATGTTCAAATGGCAAACCTTAGGTTATCAGTAGAATACAAACTGTTTGTGACACCTATGACCTTTGCCATTAAGTATAATGTAACAAGTAAGGCAAAAGTCTTACCCTCAAAAGAGCTGTTCAAACCAAACTCACTGCCATTGAGTCGGTCCCAACTCATAGCGACCCCTCCTTGGGTTTCCAAGGCAGTATCTTTTTCCCTCTTTTCTTTCTTTTAAGTAAACTAAATCAGGGATTACCAAATATTTCTGTAAAAGGTAAGATAGTAAATATTTTACACTTTATGGGCCACACAGTCTCTGCTGCAACTATTCAACTCTGTTGTATAACATAAAAGCAACCATAGAAAACATGTAAAATGAAGAGCATAGTTCCAATAAAACTTTATTTGCATAAACAGACTGGTAACCAGATTGGCCCTGCAGGCTATAATTTGCCAACCACTAGACTAAATGATTTGTGAATCCTTATTTAAACTTTCAAATTTTTATCATATCTGTTTACTAAAAATATATGGATCAAGAATAGTGAAAAGTGACTACAAAGATGAATCCTTTTGCACATACAGTACGTTTTTCTCAGTGAAGGCAGACATGGATATGCAGATGGATAGATGGGTGGACAGGCTGAACTATTAGGTATGTCTACACAAGGGAGGTAAACTCTGGTAGCATAGTGGCTAAGGTGCTTGACTGCTAACCAGTAGGCTGGTGGCTCAAACCCACCAGCCACTCCTCGGAAGGAAGATGGGGCAATCTACTTCCAAAGCGATACTGCCTCGGAAACCCAAGGAGGGGTTGCTATGAGTCGGGTCCGACTCCGACAGCATATAACAACAACAACAACAACAACACACAAGACAAAGTGAGCCCAAGACTACGTACAGAGTTGGCAGACAATGTTTCAGTATATTTCACACAGTGTATTTGTATGTTATGTAAGAATTTCCAGGTATATGGTAGAGCTGACAAGGGACAAGGTTGCAGTCACTTCTTGGCCATAGTCACTACCCAGAGGAAGTGAGTAGTTAGACCTCTGGGCCCGGGACCATAGTCCCAGGGGACATCAAGCTCAATTGGCATAACATACTATACAAAAATATTGTTCCACATCTACTTTGGCAAGTAGTGACTGGGACCATAAAAGCTTGCAAGCAGCCATCTGGATGCAAAAATGGGTCTCTCCTTGTCCAGAGCAAAGAAGAATGAAGAAAACCAAAGACACATGGAAATAATTTTAGTCCAAGCAACTGGTACACCATGTGATCCTCAGCCTATACGACTATGAGACCAGAAGAACAAGATGGTGCCCAGCTACCACTGTCAACCACTGGGAAGGGGATCTACGTAGCAGATCCTGGATAGAGTGGGAGGAAAATGTAGAACAAAACTCAAAATCATTAAAAAAAAAAAAAGAAAATAATAATAAGGACCAGGTTTCTTGGTTTGATAGAACCTGATGGAACCACTAGCTGCCCTTCAGGTCTGAAATCGAGCCCCCTCATGTGGCTTCCTAGGAGTTCTGGTAGCGTAGTGCCTAAGGTACTTGACTGCTAACCAGAAGGCTGGCAGTTCAAACTCACCAGCCACTCCTCAGAAGGAACTTTGGGCAATCTACTTCTTTAACGATACTGCCTTGGAAACCCAAGGAGGGGTCGCTATGAGTTTGGGCTGACTCAACAGCACATAACGACAACAACAACCTGTGGCTTCCAGCCAAACAAAAGACAAGCATATGAGCTGAACATTAGGTAGATACACTCCTTGGAGAGCTCAATCATGGGAGAATAGAAGGGTAGTGCATGCACAGTGAGATAGCTCAGGGGGCAGGAGTGCATGGAGGGAAGGACACAGGGAAGAGGTAACTATGGGGAGGAAGTGGGAGGGGAGCTATTGCATTGTGGGAAATTGCAGGCAATATCATGAGGCAAAGTGTATGTGAGCTGCTGTATAGAAAGTGAAATTTGCTCTGTTAACTTTCATTCAAATCACAAGAAAAATTAAAAAAAGAATACAGAAAAGCACGTTGTATAAGAAGATGTTGTTGTTGTTAGGTGCCATTGAGTTGTCTCCAACTTATAGCAACCTCATGCACAGCAGAACAAAACACTGCCCAGTCCTGTGCCAGCTCCATGATCCCTGCTATACTTGAGTCCATTATTGTAGCCACTGTGTTAACTCATCTTGTTGAGGGGCTCCCCCTCTTTTCTTGACATTTCACTTTACCAAGCATGATATCCTTTTCCAGGGAATGGTTCCTTTTCACAACATGACCAAAGTAGGTGAGACAAAGTCTGGCCATTCTCACTACCAAAAAGCATTCTGGTTGCACTTCTTCCAGGACAGATTTGTTAGTTCTTCTAGTAGTCCATGGTACTTTCAGCATTCTTTGTCAACACCACAATTCAAAAGCATCGCCTCTTCTTCGGTCTTACCATGGCCTGTGTCCAGCGCACCTTGGTCCTCAAGGAGACATCTTTGTTCTTCAGCATTTGAAAGAGGTCTTTTGCAGCCGATTTGCCCAGTGCTATACGTTGTCTGATATCTTGACTGCTGCTTCCATTGGTATTGATTGTAGAAGCAAGTAATATGAAGTCTTTGACAGCTTCAATCTTTTCTCCATTTATAATGATGCTGCTTATAGGTCTCGTTGTGAGGATTTTTGTTTTCTTTATATTGAGGTGTAATCCATACTGCAGACTGTATTCTTCGATCTTCATCAGTAAGTGCTTCAAGTCATCCTTACTTTCAGCAAGCAAAGTTGTGTCATCAGCATATCTCAGTTGTTAATGATTCATCCTCCAATCCTGATGCCATGTTCTTCTTCATATAGTCCAGCTTCATGGATTATTTGCTCAGCATACAGATTGAATAAGTATGGTGAAAGGATACAACCCTGACATATGCCCTTCTTGATTTTAAACCACACAGTGTCCCCTTGTTCTGTTCGAACAACAGCCTCCCAGTATATGTACAATTAAGTGTTCTGGAATTCCCATTCATCTCAATGTTATCCATCATTTGTTATGATCCACACAATTGAATAGTCAATAAAGCATAGTCAATAAAGCACAAGTAAACATCTTTCTGGTATTCTTTGCTTTCAGCCAAGATCCATCTGATATCAGCAATGATTCCCTCATTCCATATCCTCTTCTGAATCCAGCTTGTTATCTAAGAAGACAGGCGATAATAAAAGACTTATAGAAAAAATAAACTAAGTCAAGAAAGTTGTCTAAGGAGCCAAACAAAAAGTAAGTCATCAAGAAAGGCCAAGCTCTATAGAGCAAGTTCAAAAATGTTTAAAACAATTGTGCAAAAACATAATAATAACAATGTTATGCTATGGAATAATCCACTTGAATGTAAATGATCTTTAATTTACTTAAAAAACCAGATGTGCTGAAGAATGGAGCATAACTTGAAAGATATTTATAAATCTTTAATTATACAAGTAATGTGCAATATTTAAATAAAAATTAAAAATACATGTAAGTGGAAAAAATTATTATCTCCTCAAATCCTAACTAAAGACACTACTTATTATGCAATTTTTTTCAAAAGTATTAGAAGAGTTCACTCTTCAGAGGATCCTTCAGCAGCTTGAAGGATTAGAGCCTCAGCAACTCACTCACTAAGTTCAGGTTTTAGAGTACTGAATTTGCTCAAGTGGGGCGCCCTCAGTGCCCAGTCCCCAACAGTCCATCACCATGGGAACAATGTCTGCCAGACACTGTATGAGGTACTTTCTTGAGATAACGTCACTGAATTTTCCCCACAATCCCAAGAAGCAAACATGATTACTAGTATGCCCATATTAGAAATGAGGAATCTGAGGCTTGGAGAAGTAAACTATTTACTCAAGGTCATGCAGCTAATCACTGACAGAATCACAATATGAAAATAAGGATTCTGTTTCATTATCTCTAGTGCTTCTTTAAGGAAAAGTACATATATATCCTAGTGTAACCCTGCAGCCAGTATTCTGACATGCCCTGCTTTCTTTGTGTATGACTGTCTCTGCCACACAAAAAGAAATAATGGAAACAAGGCCACAATTTACAATGGCTTACTATTCATTGGCTGATGGTAATACATATGAATCTGTAGCTTTGAGGGCCACATTTAATCATTTAGGAATCTGACCAATCAGTGCTTTAGGGACTAAAATGCTTTGCAAAATATGACAAATGCCACAGTTACTTTTCCCAACAGAACGTATGTAAACACCATGTGGTAGCCCTGGAAGTGTGCCATCTAAAGGTGCCAGGAGCACAGACGACTGACAGCTCCAGCCACTGCCCCCTTTCAACTACAATTGTGTTTACAGCAAAGCCACACTTTCTTTAGTCTGCTCTGAGATAGTGACTGAACACAGTGGGGATACTAGTGCTGGTGCATATTTGCCCAATACAGGATGCCTCCAACATGTAGCTTTTGCTTGGGGATTTCCCAACAGCCAGGCTGAGAGTTTTCTTAAAATATACTGCAGTTTGAGACCTTCTACCTATTCTTCCTTCCCTCTCTCCCATGTGTCAGACTTGTATTATGGTCTGAAGACTCTCCCTACCTATTTCTGCTCCCTTTCCTTTATTCTCCACAGGTATTTCTCAGTAAAGCTTGCTTGCCTAATCATTTATTGATATCTGTTTCGAGGAAGACCCAAAGTGATACTTTGTTCAATATTTCAGAGCCTTAGTGGCGTAGTGCCTAAGGCATTTGACTGCTAGCCACCAGCCACTCCAGGGAAGGAAGACTGGGCAATCTATTTCTGTAAAGATTTACCACCTTGGAAACTCAAA
>NW_006921671.1:4922158-4936048 GCF_000298275.1 Orycteropus afer afer
TGAATTTACTCTGTAAATCTTCACCCAAATCCTAAAAAAAAAAAAAAAAAAAAAAAGTGGTCCTCTGGAAACAGCCATGGGCCCTGCAATGCTGAAGCCTAAACTCAAATTTCAGCTTGCCCTGGCTCACTGAGACCTCCAAATCACTTAAACTTTCTGCACTCAAATTGCCTTATCTCTAAAATGAAGGGGTTAGATAGGTACTTTGCAAGGAACCTTTCAAATTCTAAATTCTATGACAATACATGGTTCTCTTTGTGGCATAATTAATAAACACTTGTAGGAAGGTAAAATTAATTCTAAGGCAAACAAAGTAACACTAATAAAATCATTTCAGAAGAACTATATGATGATTTTAAGTTTATTTGAAATCCTCAAGATCTGGCCCCTGCCTCATTTTTCAGCCTTATATACTTTGATCTAGCTATAACATCTTTCTGTTCCTGGTCACTCCTAAGTTCATTCCTACATTTGTTTAGAAAGCAATTCTTTCTTTCTTTATATTGTGATTTGGGTGAAGATTTACAGAGCAAATTCACTTTCCATACAGCAGTTCACATATACTTTGTCTCATATCATTGACCACAGTTTACCACAATGCAACAGCTCCCCTCTTACTTCCTCCCCATAGTCACCTCTTCCCAGTGTCCATCCCTCCATACACTCCTGCCCCCTGAGCTGTCTCCCTGTGCATAAGCAGCCCTTGTTTCTCCCACGATTGTTCTCTCCAAGGAGTGTATCTACTTGAGGTAAATGTTCAACTCATATGCCTGTATTTTGTTTGGCTGGAAACCACAAGTGTGGGTTCAATTCCAGACCTGAAGGGCAGCTAGGGGCCACAGTCTCTGTGGTTCCACCAGGCTCTATCAGACCAGCAAACCTGGTCCCCATCTTTTTTTTTTCTCCAAATGATTTTGAGTTTTGTTCCACATTGTTCTGCCTCTCTATCAAGGATCTCCTACAAAGATCCCCTTTCAAGTGGATGACAGTGGTAGCCAGGCACCAACTAGTTCTTCTGGTCTCATAGTTGTTTAGGCTGCAGATCAGATGGTGTAACAGTCGCTAGGACTAATTGTAGAAAGCAATTCTTGTGGCTTTTCAAATGGCTGGCTCCTTCTCATCATACAGGTTTCAGTTCAAATGCCACCTCTACAACCTCTGTTCAAAATAATCCATATAAATCCAACCCTTAATCATAATACACTGTTAAATTTTCTTATCAGTAGTTATCATTATTTTGTTGCCTGGTTGTCTATCTCTACCCCCCTTGAATAGAAGCCCTATGGGGCAACAATTCTGGCTGTCTTATTATATATCCTAGCATGTAAGAAGTATTCAATAAATGTTTATTATATAAATGAATGAATGAATATGTGAAGAGAAAATAATGCATTTTAATTTTTAGAAGAATGCAAGGAATGCAAGGAGTCATAAAAATCATCTCTCATTCAATTTTTTCAGGGTCATATAAGAAGGAGAATATAGAGTTGGCTTTGTATGTTGCTTTTCATAATTAGGGAACATAACAGCCCAAATGTGAGTCAGGAATAGCATGGGTTTTAGCTTTGAGCTGTTTTTTTTTTTTCCCCTGTAGAAGGTTAAAAGAATTATGTGGCCATCAATACCAAGATCATGTTCTAACTAATTGAGCTAAACATGCTTAAATTACTTAGCTTTTAATAAGCAAATTCTGTTCTGGTTACCTAGTGCCACTCTGACAGGAAATATACCACAAATGGGATGGTCTTAACAAACAGGAGTTTATTCTTACAATTTGGAGGATTTAAGTTCAAAGTGCCAGGCTCTAGGGGCTGGGTGAAAGCCCCTCAACCTTGGGGTCCAGCTCTGCCTCCTGCTCCTGGCCCACTGGAGCTAGAGGCTTTTCTTCACTCATACAGCTGCTGGCTGCTGAGGCTGAGTGACTGTCAACCCCAGGGTTGACAAGGAAAAAGGCACAGTCCCGATGTTACCAAACCACATGGCAGGCCATTAACTTAAGTCCATTGTAAGTCCCAAGGTTGGCAGAGCATAGCAGGCTGCTGAGCAACAACACGGCTACATGCAGGGTCCTAGCATGTCATAGGCTAGAGACCATTCCTGAAGCTCCTGCTTATATACAGGAAGCAGACCACATACCCAAAGGCGGCTACTCAGCTGCTCACAGTAGATTCCACCATGGAGTTGATTACCAGTCTCATCATGGGGAATACTACATCCAACTGCCCAGCCACTCAACCAGGCCCAGCCAAGTTGACATACAAACATAACCATCACACATGGGTTTTAGCTTTTAGCTGTTTTTTTTTTTTTTTTTTCCCTCTGTAGAAGGTCAAAAGAATTATGTGGTGATCAATACCAGGATCATGTTCTAACTAATTGAGCTAAACATGCTTAAATTACTTAGCTTTTAATATTTGGAAACAAGCAAGTATCAAAATAATACTATTGATTTTCAGAGAATTGAAAAGCACAATGCCTAATAATAAAGTCATCAAATAGTTCTGTGAAAATTTGATTATTATAGAAAGGTTAAATTAATAATGAGTCATAGAAATTTAAAGAAACTCATTTATTCACAAAATAATCATGCCATTCAATTTAATGTCATAAAGTCCAAAACGAAACCAAACCAAAGCTATTGCCATAGAGTCGATTCTGGCTCATAGCCACCCCAATTGGGTTTCTAAGGCGGTAAATCTTTACAGAAGTAGATTGTCCAGTCTTGTTTCCATAGAGTGGCTGGTGGGTTTGAACCATCAACTTTCTGGCTAGCAGTCAGATGCCTTAGGCACTGTGCTGCCAGAGCTCCTTCATAAAGTCCAAGGAACAGAAAAATTTTAAAGCAACTCTAATTTTCTATGATATGAAAAGGAATTAGCTCACAAAGAAATAGCAGGAAGAGTATAGGTTTTGGAGCTTTACAGATTCTGGTTCTGTCACTTACTAACTATGGCTTTAGGCAATTCACTTAATTTCTCTTAGCTTCAATTTTTTAATTTGTAAAATAGAAGTAGTAATGCCCACTTTTGCCTGTTTTCAAGATTAGTGATACCCTAAAGCACTGAGTAGGCACATATGAGATAATAAATAGCAGCTAGACAATGAAAATGCATTGGCAGTGTAAGGCTCTGGTGCTGAGAATTTTGTGTGTGTGGGCATGCATGAGAGAGAGAGAGAGGGAGGGAGGGAGAGAGTGAGAGAGAGAGGAATGATGTCAGAACCACCTCTACAGACCTATTTCCCTCACTGGATACTAACTATTCCCTCTACCTTCCCACCTCCCAGGCTTTGCGGTTTGAGTGTCACTATGTTGATAGCATAATGCAAGAGCTTTTGCATAGGCCTCTGTCAAAATCTGAAGTGATTTTGATGTACCTCTATCCTAACCCTTTGAGCATGGATGAAAACCAACAACTGGTTATCAATCAAGAGACAATACCATCTTCTGAAAATAAAATGTATTTATTTTTACTACAAAGCAATCAATATAAGTTTATGTTCTAAAATTTGAAACTACAGTCAAGCAAAAAAAAGAAAAAAAAAAAAGAAAAGAAAACCATTATCTGATCACATACAGCCAACCACTAGAATGTAAGGGCAGGAGTTTTTATCTTTTATTTTTCCCAGATCCTTCCCCTAGAGTATTTGACACATTAGAGGTACCCAATAAATAAATGTTAAGTGAACAAATGAGCATTATTAACATCTTGGTATGGTCCAGCTCAATAAATACTGGCATGTATTTTAATTCTTTTAATAATATTCTGCTATTCTTTTTGGTCAATTATTATTGATATGGATAAAGTGAGATGTGATGGTTTTGAAATATACAAGCTGTACAACTGAAAGCTGACTGAAATATTTTGAAAGTAGGTCTTTTCCTTCTAGCAGGACAAATTGTATACAAGAACTAGAAAGCGAACCTTTTTAACCATATTAAAATAAAATGAGAATTTCCCCTAATAACGAAAGTTCTCTTGAAATTAAATTCCTTCATGCTATTATTTTCAATGAAATATGAACCTTATTTTTAAAAACCTGTAAGGAAACTGTCATTCAGAATATATGAAATGATGATGCATATCAGCCAATAATTCATAAAATGCTCAACAAAATTTCATTTAGGATCTGTCATGTTTACAATTCTACAAAAATAATAGGGCAATCATTGACCTATTCATTCATTCCTTCAACACATATTTATCAAGTGCCTAGTGATGAAGACTGTGGTAGCATAGTGGCTAAGACACTTGCCTGCTAACCAGACGGCTGGCGGTTCAAACCCACCAGCCACTCCTCGGAAGGAAGGTTGGGCAATCCTACTTCCGTAGTGATACTGCCTCAGAAACCCAAGGAGGGGTCGCTATGAGTCGGGTTTGACTCGACGGCACATAACAACAACAACAACAAGTGATGAAGAAGGAGCCCTGGTGGCATAGTGGTTCAAGCACTCAGCTGCTAACTGAAAGGTCAGCAGTTTGTATCTACCAGTCATTCCACAGGAGAAAGATGTAAATATTTCAGCTTTGTAATATTTCAGCCTTGGAAACCCTATGGGGCAGTTCTACTTTGTCCTTACAGGGTCGCTGTGAGTCAAAACCAACATGATGGCATTGGCTGTGGTTTGGTTTATTACTGAGAACATGAAGTTTATTTCCACTGGGAGAAAAAGCATCAGTTACATAATCAGTTTCATATAATTACACACAGAGTGTGTATTTAAAGAGAAAGATAAGCTTTCTGGAAGAGGCGACATGAGCTGAGATCTATTGATAAGTAAGAGTTACCCTGGAGAAGAGTGTGAGTCGAAGGTAGGCAAGGATATTCAAACAAAGGAAACTGCATGTGCTCAGCTGCTAACTGAAAGGTTGGTTGTTCAAAGTCACCAGCCACTCCATAGGAGAAATAGATGGCAATTGGCTTCCATAAACATTACAGGCTTGGAAGCCTTATAGGGTAGTTCTATTCTGTCCAATAGCGTCGCTATGAGTCAGGATCAACTTGACAGCAATGGATATATATGTAAAAATGACATGAGGGTGGCATCTGACCTCCTCTAACTTCTCAAGAGAGGAGGAAGATCATTATGAGAACCTCAGGGCTGATTTCTATGAGGCAGATGTCAGACATGCTTCCATCCCCCAATGGAAGGAATTTATTTATTTTACCAATTCTGACACTATCTACCTCCCACAGCACTGTACACTTCTTTCCTGGGTTCAGTAATTCATCACAATGACAACACAGAACTCACAGACAATAATCAAGATTATGGGGTTTAATATTAGGGAAGTAACAGGATACAATTCAGGTTCAGAAACAACTCAGGATACAGTTCTTCGATCAAGACAGCATCTTTTTAGCAGTGCCCGCAGGTATGCCTCTCTTAGCTCTGCGGCCCTCAACCTCTGCTGTGCTCAGACAAGCATTAGAAAACTTTTTTAACTCTACCAGTAAATGCCCAGAGGTACCCTACTCAGTCAGTGAGCCTCGGCCAGAAGGTGCTCAGCTCTAGCTCTGTGGGTTGGCAAACCTAGCTCTACCAAGTGTCCAGAGGCACCCACTCCACCAGCAAGTCTCCTACCCGAAGGTACTCAGCTTTCTGGCTCTATTGGTCTAGAAGCCCACTTTGCTGTCTCCTGATGATCTCCTGGTTCTGCTACCACCATTTCTCTGCCACTGCTTCTCATCTCATCTCTGGTGTTACTCTTTCTCTCCCTCTGTCTCCTAGGTTGAGGAGGTACCCAGCACAGGGACCTTAGGTCCACAAGGAATGCTCCCTCCACTCCTGACTCATTTCTTGGTGGCTGTAAGGTCCCCCTTTTTTGCTTCTGGGATGATTTGTTTTAAGCCTAGCAGGATGGCAAAACTGACCAGTCCCCACATTAGGGTTCTATACACTTTATTTGCATTGCCCTACCCCCACAAGGATGCCATGCCCCTTATTTACATTATTAGCAAGCAGTCCAATCCTCATGGTGGACAACAAGCATCTCACATTTGCATAGTCCTACCCAGTCGTTTGGTGGGAGTTACAAAAACTATGACTAGAAGGGCCACATTAAGTAATTCATTGTACCATATATATATATATATATATATATATAAAGGAGCTCTGGTAGCATAGTGCCTAAGGCACTTGACTGCTAACCAGAAGGCTGGCAGTTCAAACCCACCAGCCACTCCTCGGAAGGAAGGTTGGGCAATCTACTTCCATAGTGATACTGTCTCAGAAACCCAAGGAGGGGTCTCTATGAGTCGGGTCCAACTCAACAGCAAACAACAACATACACACACACACACACACACACACACATATCACTTTACTTATATAAAGGACATTTTTGTTATTTCCATTAAGAACACATTGTAAAATAACCCATTAATCAAAGTAAAAATCACAAGAGGAATTAGGAAATATTTTGAGCTGAATGAAAATGAAAATAAATATTAAAATTTGTGGAATACTGTTAAAATAGTGCTTGGAGGAAAAATGGCAACTTAGCTTGAACTGCTAGTATTAGGGAAAAAAGATAGGTTCAAAATTAATTACATACACTTCCATTTTAACAAACCACAAAAGAAATAATAAAGAAGCAAATTAATGATAGAGATAAGAGCAGAAGGCAATAAACATTAACACTGCTAACATTAAACTTGTTCAATAAAAGGCCAAACAGTAAATATTTTAGGCTTTGTGGACCATAAGCTCTTTGCTGCAATTACTTAACTCACTTGTAGTACAAAGACACTCATTGTTGTTGTTGTTGTTGTTTGCCGTCGAGTCGGCCCCGACTCATAGCGACCCCTCCTTGGGTTTCCGAGGCAGTATCACTACGGAAGTAGGATTGCCCAACCTTCCTTCCGAGGAGTGGCTGGTGGGTTTGAACCGCCAGCCTTCTGGTTAGCAGTCAAGTGCCTTAGGCACTATGCTACCAGAGCTCTCATTAGCAATAGGTAAATAAATTCACTGGCATGGCTGTGTTCCAATAAAACTTTATTTAAAAAAATGGGTGCAGGGTTGACTTGGCCTGTGGGCTATAGTTTGAAAAACCCTAAAATAGGAAATAGGCAAATAAAATAAATGATACCAAAAGCTAGATTTTTCAAAAGACCAATACAATTCTTAAACCTCTAGATAGAACAATTAAGAAAAAGTTACAAATGATCAAAATCAGCAATCAGAGAAGGGTCATCACTAAGAACATATACACAGTTGGGCAATCTACTTCTGTAGGGATATCGCCTCAGAAACCCAAGGAAGGGTTGCTATGACTCAGGTCCAACTCAACAGCACATAACAACAACAACATATTACACCAAGATAGTCAACAACTTAAATGCAATGTACAAAATCCTGAAAGGTGCAAATTACCAAAACTGACTCAAGAAGAATATTTATGCAAAATATTCAGTAAACATCATATGGATGTTAAAAAGATGGAATACTTCCCATTCACAATAAAAAGTATAGCAATCATGACCACTTGCACAACTTCTAATGAATATTGTTCTGATATTCTAGCAAGTACAATGAAAGCAAGAAAAACTAAAAGACAGAGAGATTGAAAAGAGCAAACATTGACTTCAGTTATGAACAACATAACTGAGTCCATAGAAAATACTAAGGGATCTAAGAAAGGAAAAAAAAAAAGATACTAGGACTAATATGTGAATTTAGTGAAGGCACAGAATATATGGACAATATACAAGAATAGTTGTATTTTAACATGCTAGAAATGAACATTTGGAAAATGAAATTTTTAAAAATACCATTTTAACAATATCAAAACTATGAAAAACTAAGGAATAAATTTGATAATATATGTTGAAAATCTGTGTATTAAAAACTGTAAAATACTCCCAAAAGACATTTTAAAAGAATTAAATAATGGAGAGACATACCATGTTCATAGATTAGAAAATTTAATATTATTGTCAGTTTTACCACAGTTTTATATAGAGTCATTGTCATCCTATTTTGCTTTTTTTAAAATAGAAATTGACAAGCTGATCTTAAAATTTATATGAAAAGACAGAAGACCTTGAGTACATAAAACAATTTTGAAAAGAAAGAACAAAGTTGGAAAATTTATACTATCTGATCTTAGAGCTATATACAAGCTACAATTATTATAACAACGTGGTATTTGTGTAAGGATAGACATATAGTCAAGGGAACAAAATAGAGTCCAGAAAATAAGCCCCACAAATATGGTAGATTGTTTTTTGACAAATGTGCTTTGGTAATTCAATGGGGAGAAAGACTGGTCTTTTTAGCAGATGGGGCTGGATATCTATGGGGAATAAAAGGAAAGTCAAACCTTACTTCACACCATACACAAAAATTAACATAACAGCTAAATTTATAAAACTTCTAGGAAGAAATCTTCTTGAATTTGGAGTAGGCAAAGATTTCTCAGATAACAAAGTAAAAGCGTAAACCATAGAAGAAAAAAAAAGATACATCAGAGACTGCATGAAAATTAAAACTTTGCTCTACAAAAGACACTGTTTAGAAACTTAAAATGTAAATGAAACATTGGAAGAAAATATCTGTACTACATATAACTAACGAAGAACTTGCATCCAGAATATATAAAGAATTTATATCTCAATAGTAAGAGAAACAATCCAATAAAAAACAGTAAATTATTTGACCAGAAGCTTCACAAAAGAAGATATAAAAATGCTCAATAAGCACATGATAACATGCTCAACATCTTTTGTCACCAGATAAATACAAATTTAAAGGCAGTAAGACACAATTACACAAACAGTAGGATGGCTAAAATTTAAAACATTGATAACACACATGCTGACAAAGATGTGGAGCAACTGTAACTTTTATACATTGATGGTAGGAATACAAAATGATATAGCCACTTTGGCATACTATTTGACAATTCCATAAATAGTTAGACATAAATTACCATGGAGCTCAACAATTCTAAGAGAAAACAAGCATGGGTACCTCCACAATGACATACACATAAATATTCACAGAAGTTTACTCATATCTAAATATTGAAACAACTCAAATGCCCATCAACAGGTAGATGAATAACTAAATTGTATATATAATGGACTACTACTCAGCAATACAAATAAAATCAATGATCAAAGACCAAACCCAATCCACTGCCACTGAGCTGACTCCCACTCATAACAACTCTGTAGGACAGAGTAGAACTGCCCTGTAGGGTTTCCAAGGCTGCAAATCTTTATGGAAGCAGATTGCTTCATCTTGTTTCCATGGAGTGGCTGTTGGGTTTCAACCACTGACCTTCTGGTTAGCAGATACATACAATGATATGGCATGCACACATTACACTGAGTAAAATAAACCACACATAAACACGCACACACGCACACACACAAACACACACAGCCCCACAAGTTGTATGATTGCATTTAAGTGAAACAATTCTAATCTATAGTGCCAAAGACCAGATCAGTGGTTGCCTGGGGAGGTACAGCAAGGGAAAGTTTTGAAGTTATTAAAATAAACCTATTGGTGCTTATGTGGGTATAAACATTTGTCAAAACTCATCAAACTGTTTCTTTTTTAAACTGACACATCTTGTTTCATATAAATTATAACTCAATAAAGTTGACTTTTAAAAAAACCTAAGAAATAAAGATAATATACCTCATTTACATCTTAATATTCAATTTTTAAAGAGAAGACATAAAGAATGAGAAAGGATAAGAGTCCACCATAATGCTACATAATAAAGAAATTGAAAATTCATTTCTAAGTCTTGCATGTAATATACTGTTTATGGATGCAGACTTGAAAATAGACTAAAAAAAAAAAAAGCAAACTCACTGCCATCAAGTCAGTTCAGACTCATAGCAACCCCTCCTTGGGTTTCAGAGGCAATATCTCTACGGAAGTAGATTGCCCAATCTTCCTTCTGAGGAGCGGCTAGTGGGTTTGAACCACCACCTTCTGGTTAGCAGTCAAATCCCTTAGGCACTAAACTACCAGAGCTCCTAAAAATAGACTAGTTGGGTTCAAATCCCAGCTCTGCCACCTAGTAGCTAAGTGATTTAAGACTAGTACAGTAATCTGTGCCATAATCACTATAAGCAAGTTATCTGTGCCACAATTCAATATAAAGTGCAGATAGTAATATTATACCTATTTCATATGGTTCTTATGGAAATTTAATAAAATGAGTAAGTATGAGGAATAAATGAACAAAATTAAAGATCATCAGAATTAATTATCTGAATGATAATATTTCCAAACTAAATATCACACCAAAACATCTAAAATAATACAGAAATATTTAATTAAAATATTATAAAATAAGCATGGAATGTAGTTGCTTTATATATCCTCATAGGCCTATCAATTATTTATATGATCGTGCAAATGTGAATTTTTCTCTGATGTTAATATGCTAATAAAAATATGTTGAAGATCTTTTATTAAAAGGCCAAATTCTGGGCTATGTGACATTTTATGGATTGGGAATTGTGATTTATACTTTTGTTCATATATATCTTATTGAACCTCAAACACAATATTCATAATCTGAAAAAAATGCTTGTTGCAATTAATCTTTTATCAATATTGCTTAGTATCTTTTTTTCCATTCTAGAAGAGTGTAAAGAAGAGTGAAATACTCATTGATTTATCCATATTCAATACTTTCTGTGTCCATTAAGTATGTCAGGTATGTGTAATATTATAATTCTATAAATAGTATAAAACTTTGGCTTCTTAATAGTGAAAACTTTTTCATGTACTTTATTTTTTAATGTGATGTATTTGTTAGGCTGGCTCTATAGAACATTAAATATAATGGAACTTTTTAATAAAAATGGTAACCAACCTCCCTTTAAAAAAATCATATACTTATATATTGAAGCGGAAAATATCCGTCGCAGCCAAATAAGAATCTTGCCATTACCTTTGGCTGTCTTTTACTTATTAAAAAGCAGTTATTTAAAGGAAAAAAAAAACCCTGCTTTGATAGAGAATAGAAAAAATCCCACTGTAAAAAACAAAGACTTGTTAAAGGTAGTATGGAAAATAAATAATTGGCTTTGTTCATTAATGGCTAAATGTATTTTGTGGTTTGAAAGAACTGAGAGCAGATTGCTTCCCTCAGACTGTTAGCAAAGAAATGCTTTCATCAATTAACATTTTTTGCTAAGAACAGTTTTTTTCCAGTGCTGTTTTCTCAAATGGAACATTACATAAATAGGCTTGCCCAAAGTACAATTCACGTCTTTTTTTTTTTTTTTTTTTTAAATGTCTTAGAGTATAATAATTATGGCATGCCGGTTCAGAATTATGGAAGAAAACACAGAAGTCACGTTTCAAGCAGAAAATTTGCTTGGAGAAAAAGTTACCATAGGTAACCATTTCTGTAAATTAAATGAAAGGAACATCACCCACAAACCATGCCAGTCTTTCTTTTCATCATGCTTTTGCCCAACATTTACAACCTAGGAAAATGGTGGTGAAAGAACAGGGAGTAGGGAATAGTGTTACAGGAAAATTTCCAAACTGTAAGAACACACATTTCTTTTATCCAGCACCATGCCATTGTCTCAGCTTTATTCTCTTCTCTACCTGTGTGTGCTGAAGTAATTTAATTTTATGAGGATCTACACAGAAGGAAAACCAATGAAGAGTTGATGCTTTTGAGTTGTGGTGTTGGTGAAGAATGTTGACAGTACCAAGGACTGCCAGAAGAACTAACATGTCTGTCCTGGAAGAAATGCAGCCAGAATGCTCCTTGGAGGCAAGAATGGCCAGACTTCGTCTCACCTACTTTGGTCATGTTGCCAGAAGGGACTGTTCCCTGGAGAAGGATATTATGCCAGGAGCTCTGGTAGCATAGTGCCTAAGGCACTTGACTGCTAACCAGAAGGCTGGTGGTTCAAACCCACCAGCCACTCCTCAGAAGGAAGCTTGGGCAATCTACTTCTGTAGTGATACCACCTCGGGAACCCAAGGAGGAGTCGGATCCAACTCGACAGCACATAACAACAACGATAACTACAAAGTAGAGGTTCAGCGAAAAGGGGTTAGACCATCAATGATTTGGTTACAGTGATGGACTCAGGTATAGCAGGGATCGTGAGGCTGGTGCAGGACCAGGCAGTGTTTTGTTCTGTTGTACCTAGGGTCCCTATGAGTAGAAGCCAACTCAATGGCACCTAACAACAATACAGACAAAGGCAACAATCACCAATATTTACTGAGCAGTTATCACATGCCAGATACTATTTACTTATACTGACTCATTAAATCCTCATAATAATGTGTGGGTAACACTGGTGTCCTCATTTATGAGATGAGGAAACTGAGCTCCAAGATCACACAGATGATATGTGGCAGAAGTCAGATGCAAACCCAAATAGTCTCTAGAACCCATGCACCTAACCTTGCCATCCTACCCCCTCTTCTTAGTGAAGAGACAATTCACAGGCTGTAGCTCCTCAATGGGCACAGAAGTACCTTGGTCATGGTATAACAGTTGTTTTCTTGTTAAGGTAAGGGCAAGGTCCCAGAGGAACAGAAGGGGAGGCATGATATCAGTGGAAGTAACAAGAACAGGCAGATCTTGAACAAAGAAAAAGAGTAGAAGGAAACAAAGAAGGTGGTGGAAATGGACTTAAGGGCTATTACAAAGTGATAAATATTTTTGGAAATTTCTTATCAAATGATTGACTCAATGACAAAAGGATTTTTGTTTTGTTTTATATTAATTTTGAAGAAAAACAAAACCAAGATGTAGGATGATATCATGCAGTAATTCATTTTATGCATGAATTAACCTAGGCTTCAAAAAGATTTTAATCTGACTGATCAAGTAAATACAGATCAGTAAACACAAGGCCAGAGAGGTTACATGTTTTATTCAAGATTTGAAGAGGGAGGCAACACAGGCAACACTAAAAGCCAGATCTCCTGATTTTGAGCTCAGTACTCTGCCACCAACTACATCAAAAACAATTGGTCAGTTTTAAAATCATATAAATGTTAATCAATAGGTTGCAACTCAATTTCCAAAACATTAAAAAAAGTTAAACTATTTACATATTGATCACTACTTGTCTGTCAGTTTGTTCTACCATGGTAACGTGCATGTTGCTGTGATGCCAGAAGCTATGTCACCAGGATTTCAAATACCAGCAGGGTCACCCATGGTGGACAGGTATCAGCAGAGCTTCCAGAACAAGACAGACTGGGAAGGAGGACCTGGCAATTCTACTTCCAAAAAACTTGGTGATGATAAACGTATGAATAGCAGCAAAATATTGTCTGATATAATGCCAGAAAATGACCCCCTCTGGTTAGAAGGCACTCAAAATATGACTTGGGAAGAGCTCAAAGTAGAGTTAACCTTAATAACATGGATGGAGTAAAACTTTCAGGATCTTCATTTGTTGATGTGGTCTGACTCAAAATGAGAAGCAGCAACTGCAAATATAATTTAATAATTGGGATGTGAAATATACAAGATAGGAATTCAAGAAAATTAAGTTATTAAAAAATGAAATGGAACTCATGAAGATGTATATCCTAGGCATTAGTGCACTGAAATGGATTTTTGAATTTTGATATTTTGAATCAGTCAATTATATGGTCTACTATGCCAGCAATGACAAATGGAAGAGGAATGGTGTCACATTCATCATTAAAAAGATCTGCCAGAACATTTCAAGATCTACTCTGAAGTACAACACTGTCAGTCATGGATAACATCCACACACCTACAAAAAAAAAAAACCCACCAAACCCACTGCTATCGAGTTGATTCTGACTCACAGCAACCCCCACTAGGTTTCTGAGGCAGTAAACCTTTATGGAATTAGATTGCCCAGTCTTTCTTCCATGGAGTGGCTGGTGGGTTTGAACCA
>NW_006921671.1:4936148-4943676 GCF_000298275.1 Orycteropus afer afer
AATTGATTTGATGGATATATACCTACAAGGAACAGTAATTAATACAACCATATTACTCAAATTTATGCAGCAACCACTAAAGAAAAAAAAAAAAACCAACAAACTCCAAACTCACTGCTGTTGAGTTGGTTCTGACCCATAGTGACCCCTGCTTGGGTTTCCAAGGCAGTATCTCTACAGAAATAGATTGCTCAGTCTTCCTTCTGAGGAGTGGCCGGTGGGTTTTAACCACCAACCTTCTAGTTAGTAGTCAAATGCCTTAGGCACTACATCACCAGAGCTCCCACTAAAACTAAAGATGAAGAAATTGAAGATTTTTGCCAACTTTTGCAGTCTGAAATTCATCAAACATTCAATGAAGATGTGTTGATAATTACCAGTGATTGGAATGTAAGAATTGGAAACAAAGAACTGTTAGTAGTTGGAAAACATGGTGAATGAAATGTGAAAGTTGGTGACAGAAACAGCCCAGGAGATTGCATGATAGAATTTTGTAACTGCAACAACTTATTCATTGTAAACACTTTTTTTTTTTCAACAACAAATATGGCAACTATACACATGAACCTCACCATATGGAATACCCAGGAATCACATCATACATCTGTGGAAAAAGACTATGGAGAAGCGCAATATTATCAATCAGAACAAAAGCAGTAGTTGACTGCAGAACACCCCATCAATTGTTCATATGCAAGTTCACACTGAAGCTGAAGAATTAAAACAAGTACACAAGAGCCAAAGTATATCCCACTTGAATTTAGAGACCATCTCAAGAATGGATTTGATATACTGAACACTAAAGACCAGACAAGTTGTGGGAACATCACAAACATCATACAGGAAGAAAGCAAAAGGACATTAAAAAGACAAGAAAGAAAGAAAAGACCAAAAGAGATGTCAGAAGAGACTCTGAAACTTCTGAATGAAGAGTGGCTAAAGCAAATGGAAGAAATGACAAAGAATAAGAGCTGAACAGAAAGCTTCAAAGGTCAGCTCAAGAAGACAAAGTAAAGTGTTATAATGAAATGTACAAAGGGCTTAAGTTAGAAAACCAAAAGGGAAGAACACAACCAGCATTTCTCAAGCTGAAAGAACTAATCAAGCTGAAAGAACTAAAGAAGAAAAATCAAGTCTGGAGTTGCAATATTGAAACATTCTATGGGAAATATATTGAATGATGCAGGAATCATCAAAGGAAGACAGAAAGAATAAACAATTATTGTACCAAAAAGACTTGGTCAACATTCAACCATTTCTAGAATTTACATATGATTAAGAACCGATGATTCTGAAGGAAGATGTCAAAGCTGCACTGAAGAAACTGGTGGAAAAATGAGGCTCTAGGAATTGACGAAATCACAACTGAGATGTTTCAACAAATGGACACAACACTGGAAGCACTCACTCACTTGGCTATGCCAAGATATTTGGAACTGGAAGAGATTCAGATTTGTGCTCATTCCAAAGAAAAGTGGTCCCAGAGAACACAGAAATTACCAAACAACATTATTAATATCACATGCAAGTAAAGTTTTGCTGAAGATAATACAAAAGTGATGCCAACATTATATCAACAAGAAACTGCCAGAAATTTACACTAGATTTAAAAGAGGATGTGGAACAAGGGATATCATTGCTGATGTCAGATGGATTGTGATAGAAGAGAATACCAGAAAGATGTTTACTTGTGTTTTATTGACTATGCAAAGGCATTTGACTGTGTGGATCATAACAAATTATAGGTAACATATAAAGAATGGGAATTCCAGAACATTTAATTGTGCTCATAAGGAACCTGTACATGACCAAGAGGTAGTCACTCAAACAGAACAAGTCGATATTTTGTGATTTAAAATCAGGAAAGGTGTGCATCAGGATTATATCCTTTCACCATACTTATTCAACACATAAACTGAGTAAATAATCCAAGAAGTTATACTATAAGAAGAGCACTGCATCAAGACTGGAAGAAAACTCATTGGCAAGCTGACATATGAAGATGATACAACCTTGCAAATGAAGAGCATTTGAAAAACTTATTGATGAAGATCAAAGATTATAGCCTTCAGTATGGAATATACCTCAACATAAAGAAAACAAAAATCCTCACAACTGTACCAATAAGCAACATCATGAAAAACAGAAAAAAAAAAAAAAAATGAAGTTGTCAAAGATTTCATTTTACTTCAAACCACAATCAATGCCCATGGAAGCAGCAGTCAAGAAATCAGACTTCATATTGCACTTGGCAAATCTGCTCCAAAAGACCTCTTTAAAGTGTTAAAGAGCAAAGCTATCACTTTGAAGACTAAGGTGGCCCAACCCAAGCCATGTTATTTTCAATAGCCTCATATGCATGTGAAAGCTGGACAATGAGCAAGGAAGACTGAAGAAGAATTAATGCCTTTGAATCATGATTTTGGCAAAGAACACTGAATATACCATGGTCTGCCTAAACAACAAACAAATCTGTCTTGGAAGGAGTACAGCCAGAATGCTCCTTAGAGGTGAGGATGGTGAGATTTTTGTTTCATGTATTTTGTACATATCATCAGGAGGGACCAGTCCCTGAAGTAGGACATCATGCTTGATAAAGTAAAGGGTCAGCAAAAAAGAGGAAAACCCTCAATAATATGGATTGACAAAGTGCCTGCAACAATGGGCACAAGGATAACAACAATTGTGAGGATGGTGCAGGACCAAACTATTTGATTATGTTGTACATAGAGTCACTATGAGTTGGAACCAACTCAACAACATAGATATTGAAGATAAACATAAAATACTTCAAGCTGTCATGTTCTCAATAGTCAAATAATATTGTAGATAAGCAGGGTAGATAAGAGTTATTTATAAATACAAGAATTCTTTGTAGAACTGCATGATTTTTGTTCTTTTAATGTTTTATCCCTATCAAAATTTCAAAATGGACATTATTTTAGTTTTGGAGAATTTATATACACACAGTGAAATATAGCAAACATAGTTAAATGCATACTCACTGCCATTGAGTCTACTGCAACTCATAGTGACCCCTCCTGGGCTTCCAAGGCAGTGTCTCTATGGAAGCAGATTGCCCAATCTTCCTTCTGAGGAGTGGCTGGTGGGTTTGAACCTCCAGCTGTCTGGTTAGCAGTCAAATGCCATAGGCACTATGCCACCAGAGCTCCCAGTTAAATGTATAACAAAAAAACTCACTGCTGTCAAGTTGAATCCGACTCATAGCGACCCCTCCTTGGGTTTCTGAGGCAATATCTATGGAAGTACATTGCCCAGTCTTCCTTCTGAGGAGTGGCTGGTGGGTTTGAACTTCCAGCCTTTTGTTTAGCAGTCAAATGCCTTAGGCACTATGCCACTACTTTATTATTACAAAATTTCAGTGGAAAGAAATCTTGCCTGGGAGTTACATGACCAGTTTTAATGCTGGATCCTAATCTCTATGGTCTTTCCAGATCTAAAATTCTATATATTCAGAAAAGTGATTCTTCAATTAAACATTAGATTAAACCAAACCAAACCAAACCAAAACAAAACATACACACTGCCCTTGAGTCATTTCCAACTCATAGAGACCTCTCCTTAGGTTTCCGAGGCAGTATCTCAACAGAAGTAGATTGCCCAATCTTCCTTCCAAGGAGTGGCTGGTGGGTTTGAACTGCCAGTCTCTGGTTAGCAGTCAAATGCCTTAGGCACTATGCCACCAGAGCTCCCAAACATTAGATTAAGATATCAAATTTAATGTATTTGATAAATAATATTATGACCTAACATAAGCCCGTAAGTAAGTTGTTTTTAGTTGCTGCAAAACATGCAGAAAGATATATAAGAGGCTGAAAAAACTGCTAATGATTAAGTTACGTCTGGTATTTCAAATTATATTAGTTAATAATATAATTTGGTAAAATAAATAAAATGGTAATAAAAACAAGCATGGAAGTAAAAAGAGTTGCTGTAAAGTAGAAAGAAGACCTCTTCTGAAATAAACTCTTAGATAACAAAGATCCCTGAGTTTATGTTAGAAGCAAGTACAATTAGCATACCATATGAAAAGTTTAAAAGTTTAAATAGCTTTTTTTTTTTTTTAGTTTTAAAGTTAATAATTAATATTGGTGAGAAATGGAGAAGTATAGTAAGTCCCATTTTCACAGATGTAGAATAGAGGAAATAGAAAAATGGGTAACTTTTCTAAGGTCAAAGGAGCTCTAGTGGCATAGTGGGTAAGGAATTTGGTTGCTAATCCCAGAGTCAGTGGTTTAAAGCCAGCAGCTGCTCTGCAGGAGGAAGATGAGACAATCTACTTCCATAAAGATTTTCAGCCTTGGAAACCCAACAGGGGTCATTATGAGTTGCAATCGACTTGATGGCAATGGGTTTAGTTTTTTTTTTTCTAAGCTCAAATAGCAAATCATTGAGGGCCTAGGATCTGAAGTCAGGTTTGCTATTGACTATAAAAATACATTAATTCTGGCTAGTTAAGATTTTTTTTCTCTTTTGTCACATTCTCTAATTTATAGAAATTTTCCTGCCTTCCTTTTCATTGTATTATTGTGATTTATGTCTCACTTTCACAGCATTGGGAGCTCTGGTGACATAATGCCTAAGGCATTTGACTGCTAACCAGAAGTCTGGCAGGTCAAACCCACCAGCCACTCCTTGGAAGGAAGGTTGGCAATCTACTTGCTTAGTGATACTGTCTTGGAAACGCAAGGAGGGGTCGCTATCAGTCAGATCCGACTTGATGGCAGTGAGTTTGGTTTTTGCTTGGGCACCATCTGGTTTTTCTGGTCTCAGGGTAGTAGAGGTTGTGGTTCAAGTGGTCCAGTAGTCCTTTGGACTAATTGTTGCCTTGAGTCTTTGATTTTCTTCACTCTTCTTTACTCTGGACTGGGAGAGACCAATAGTTGCATCTTAGATGGCCACCCACTAGCTTTTAAGACCCTGGTTGCTACTCACCACAGTAGGTTGTAGAGTATTGGCTTTGTGATCTATTACACCAATTGACTTAGCTGTTCTCCAAGACTATGTTCCTAACCCCCAAGCCCAGTGACTCATTGTCTCAGAGTGTTTGGTTATAGTTTAGAATAAATACTTTTGATCCCATGTCTTTATTATTAAACATTTCTGAACACATTCTCAAAATTTTTATTTCTATAAGTCACCATTATTTATTTTATATTCTTTAAGTGTAATATTGTGCTAATATATTATGTAAATTATAAGATCTATACACACAAAATTCATAAGGACAAGAAAAACATATTAATATCTTAAAGTTTTTATTAGTAAAACATTAATTTTGTTTATTTTAATTTATAAATATAGTATTATTAATTCTAATAAATTTTAGCAAGAACTATGTAATTGAAACTGCTTCATTATCTTGAAAGTCTTGGTTTAATTCCTGGCCATAGAAGATATCAGGTTCTAAGGTCAGTTTCTGCCCATACTAGACTTTAAGGGGTATAACAGCTGACTATAAGCAGATTCAAATGGAAGAAGTACAAAATTGGCTTTACGTACTTAATTATGATACTCTAATTTTAATTCCATCCATCAATTATGCAGAGGTTGTAAATTAGCTTTTTTTTTTCCCACTAGAAAATTTTCATCTTCTCTGATGTCTATCAGTTTTCCTTTTTTTTTTTTTTAATTTTTAACAAATGGGGTCTAAATCCACTAAAATGTCATTTGGAAGGTTTTTAATCACGTTAGAAAATTGTTTCCAAATGTATTAATTGTTCAGATATGAGAGTTTTTAAATTATAAAGTTTTAAGGTTATTTATTTTTTGTTTGTTTTTAATGGATTTATTGAGGTCTAGTTTAATACATCATAAAATGCATCCATTATAAGTATACTATTCAATGTTTTTTAGTAAACACAGACAGGTTTACAATCATCACTGCCATTCATAGAGTTGCCTCCTACAGACACTGTGGGTATAGACACTAGGTTAACATGTCTACTATACATACCAGATGTTTCATGCCTTTCTGATTTTATGAAGTTGTTAAATTCTCATAGATATCATTGTATTCCAAAAGACAGTGTAACCTGGGTGCTTGAGATGGAAAAAAAGATTAGGTAACTTATTTAACCTGCTTCACAAGATGAGTTTCAATTTCTCTCCCCTATATAGCTTTTTTTTATAGCCATAGCTCTAAATTTAACTTCATGCCAACACATATGTAGTCAGTCCTTTTCACACAGGCCTCCTCCTTCATAAACTGGTGGGAGTGAGTTCTGAGGCCTTTCCCTTTTTAAAGGCTGCATGGCAAAAAGGTCCACTCTTCTTTGCTTTCCAACCTTCCTCTTTTCTATATTGAACTTGTAGTTCCATCTTTTTCTAGTTTTCTTCCAAGAGTACCAATTCCAATTTTTCATTTTTGAAAGTCGAATTTTTCCAAGGTCCAAAAAAGGATTAATACATATTGGTTTTTCTAGGTGTCGGAGGCATTTCAGTAATCTAAGGTTCCAAGGAGGATACAGTCAGGACTAGGACTGGGATTTTATCCTGTGGGGAAGAAGGCTTACTCACACACTGATAACTGTACCACAAGTTAGAACTTGCCATGTGTCACAATAATACATTAAGGCAGAAACTACCCCTTTCAGAGAGGGTATAGTCAGGAAACTTTCAGAAAAGGCTTCAGTGCTAACTCTTGAGTTGGGCCTCAAAGGGCAGGGATGGATTGACATATTAAGAGCATGGAGCTGGGGTGGGGCACAGTCAATCCTGAAATTACTCAAGAAGAACTATTACTAATCCCTTCTGTCCTTCTAAAGAGGAGCTCTTTCTGTTGGTACAATGATTAAAGTGCTTGGTTGCTAACCAAAAGTTCAACAGTTTGAACCTACCAGCTACTCTGTAGGAGAAAGATGTGGCAGTCTGCTCTTGTAAAGACTCACGGCCTTGGAAATCCTATGGGCCATTTCTACTCTGTCCTATAGGGTTGCTATGAGTTGGAATCTACTCAATGGCAGTTGCTTGATTTGGGGATTTTATCCTTCTCAAGGAGCCCTCATGGCTCAATGGTTAAGTGTTTGGCTACTAACTGAACCTAAAGGTTGGAGGTTGAAAACCCATCCATGGAGAAAGACCTGGTGATCTACTCTCATAAAGATTACAGCTTAGATAGATGCAACGATGGGTATCTCCTCGTCAAGGGCAAAGAAGAAAGACAAAAACCAAAATTAATGGAAACAATCAGTCCTTGCGACTGGTACACCATCCAATCTGCATCCTATACAACTATGAGACCAGAAGAACTAGATGGTGCCCGGCTACCACTGTCATCCACTTGGAAGGGATGTAGGAGATCCTGGATGGAGAGGGAGAATTATGTGGAACAAAACTCAAAATCATTTGGAGGGAAGAAAAAAAAAAAATGATGGGTGGGACCAGGTTTGCTGGTCCAATAGAGCCTGGTGGAACCACTGAGACTATGGCCCCTAGCTGCCCTTCAGGTCCGGAATTGAACCCACACCTGTGGTTTCCAGCCAAACAAAGTACAGGCATGTGAGTT
>NW_006921671.1:4946571-4947540 GCF_000298275.1 Orycteropus afer afer
AAGTTCTCCTCCAGCAAATCTCAGTGGTTTTGTTTTTCTCTTCCTGTTCTGGAATTCCAATGACACATAAGTTATTCCTTTTGAAGGTATCCCACATGAACATTAGGTTTTCTTCATTTTGTTTTGATTTTTTTTTCTGATTGATCCCTTTCCAAAGAAGTAAGTATTCAGGTATTTGTCTTCAATCTCATTAATTCTGTCTTGCATCACATCAATTCTACTCCTTTGCCCTTCCAATGTGTTATCTATTTCTGACAAGTTAGTATTAATCTTCTGGATTTCTATGTGTAGATTTAGAATCATTTCTAATTTTTCATTTAATTTCTCATTTTGTTCTTGTATTTTCTTCCAAAATTCTTCTAAGTTTTTTTCTGTGCTTTCTTTGGTCTGTCTCTCAAGCCTTTGAAGATATCTAAAGATAATTCTTTTGAATTCCTTATCAGAGAGTTCCAATGCTGATGTTTCCTCAGGGATGTGTTCTGGGTCTGTATCCTGCTCCCTTGTTTCTACCACTTTATCCTGCTTCTTTGTGTGGGCTGTTGTCTCCGGCATCGTGGCACTGTTTTATTTAGATCTCTGTTAACTGTTTGTGAAGAGCAGTCAAGGGTAATTCTGGCTCTTCTTGGTGGTTTTTTATCATTGGCCCTTTGGTGGAGAAGGAGGTAGTGGCTCTCGCTCAGTAAGTGAAGTTGTAGGAGGTGTGGGAGTAGTTGTGTCTTATGGCGACTGTTGTTGTCTCCCACTCAATTAGACACAAATTACAATGGAATAACCTTCAAAAAACTAAAAGCACATGGACAAAAGCATGCCATGTAATCACACAGGAACAGTAACGAAAAGAAGAAAAAGGGGAAAGAGAAGAAGAAAAAACAGAAAAACCTGCAATATCTGGGGATACGGCATTAAGAGAAAAAATGTAGAGAAGGAGAATAATGAAGGAAAAAGATGGGAAAAATGCAAAAAGAAAAA
>NW_006921671.1:4948905-4953099 GCF_000298275.1 Orycteropus afer afer
GGTCGCTATGAGTCAGGTCCGACACGATGGCACATAACAACAACAACAACTTTGTCCTAAGGAGTCCTGGCAGTATAAGGGCTAAGGTATTCAGCGGCTAATCAAAAGGTCTGAGGTTCAAACCCACCAGCTGCTCTGTGGGAGAAAGATGAGGCAGTCTGTTTCCATTTAGACTTACATCCTTGAAAACCCTATGGGGCAGTTATACTCTGTCCTATAGGGGCATTAAGAGTGGGAATTGATTCCATGGCAGTGTTTTTTTTTTTTTGTTGTTGTTGTTGTTTTTAACCTCATTTTAGGATTCACAGCCAGAGGATAAAGGCCTCTTTTCAGACACTCAGTAATGCCTAAGGCATTTGACTGCTAACCAGAAGGCTGGCAGTTCAAACTCACCAGCCGCTCCTCAGAAGGAAGATTGGGCAAGGTAATTCTGAAGAGACACTGCCTTGGAAACCCAAGGAAGGTCACTATGAGTTAGGATCGACTTGAAGGTAGTGAGTTTTTTTTTTAAATTTTTTTTTAAGCTCACCAGTGTTGAGATTATCAGGATATATGCCTCTTCTATGAAGGTCATTAGCACCTCTATTGGCCCTTGGCTGGGATACAAAGGTTTCTACCCTTCACTGGAAATCTGGATGGGGGTGTTGCAACTTTAAATCAAAGAACAATTTTTTTAAAAAAAAAATTTTATTGTGATTTGTTTACAGAGCAAATTCACTTTCTATATAGCGGCTCATATAGTCTTTGTCTCATGACATTGCCTGTAGCTTCCCACAATGCAAAAGCTCCCCTCCCACCTCCTCCCCATAGTTACCTCTTCCCTGTGTCCTTCCCTCCCATGCTTTCCTGTCCCCTCCCGCCCCCAGCTGTCTCCCAGTGCATACACAGCCCTTCTCTTCTCCCATTATTGATCTCTCCAAGGAATATATCCACCTAGCTAAATATGCCTGTCAGCTCATATGCCTGTCTTTTGTTTGCCTGTAGCAGAAGCCTTAAGAAATTCTTTTCAGTCTGTTTCCTGGTGAAAGGAAAGGCCTGTAGATGAAGATGGAGGCAGGATAGAAGGAAGGTGGTTTCACAAAAGGTCACATATTTATAAGACCCAGTTAAAAAAAAATTGAGAGAAAGGGTATAACACATGATCTTAGAGAGAAATTATACTTCATGGAGCAAAGCCTTAGAGGGAAAATGGCCTTGTTTAAGAACAGAAGTGGAGTATGACCTTGGAGAAGGGTAGATACATCTAGTCTCTGAGCCAAGGAAGGAAGGAGGTGACTATTAAATATGTGAAATGAGTGAAAATTAAAACCAAGGTTTAGGAAAGTTAAAGGAATAATTTCAGTTAAGTATGAAAAAGGAGCCCTGATGGCACAAATGGCTAAGTGCTCAGCTGCTAACTGAAAAGTTGGTAGTTTGAACCCACCCAGTGGCTCCATGGGAGAGAGACCTGGCAATATGTTCCCATAATATAATGATGACAGCCTAGAAAACTCTATGGGACAGTTGTACTCTTACATTGGGTCACTATGAGTTGAAAATGTATTCAATGGCAGCTAACAACAACAATAACATGAGAAGGATCGTTAGTGGAAGGCCTGGTACAGTGGGGGCTTGGGGAGAACAAAAATAGGTTAGGTTTTGTAGAAATTCCCCGGGTAATGTGTTAGGGTGTGTGATGACAAAAGTGAGGGCCAATCTAGGTCTAGATAGCATAAACTTTTACTGGAACAGTGCTTAACCTTATTCAGCAATACTTGGTAGTTCAAGAGTAAGTTGAAAACAAACAAAAACCAAAAAACATTCAACAGAGTATATCAAGAAAAAAATTAATGTTGAATGGCCACTTACTCTAGGGACTTTATTAATGATGGATTTTATTAACATGTTAATTATTACACAATGAAATATAAAATATCAAAATATTCATCAATAGGTTATCTGAGAAAAATTATAGAAAGAAAAGAATAATTAGAGTAAAAAAAAGTCAGTTAAGTATTTTGTTTCCTCTTTTCATGCTAGTCTAAGTCAAGAGAAAAGGGAATATTCATATTTTTATTTCCATCAGACACATCTTCCACTCACCACAAATCACAAATCATTGATAATCAATTAGTATACGAGAATGTATCACATTTATAAAAATTTGCATTTTAATTTTTCTCTGATTTAACAAACACATAAAAATATCCAGGATAACTCAAAAGTATGATGAGCTAATTTCCATGATGGCAGGAGAGAGCACTTCCTCGTTCCTGCTGTTCCCTTCCCAATTCTGGAAAGTGCAGTTAGAAGTTGCATATTCAGCTATTTTGTTCTACATTCCAACCCTGCAAAGGATTTTCAACTAAGTTCAGATTTAAGTACAAATTGTGGACAGATGTTTTTTTCAGACAAGGCACTACGTTAACTGTTGTTAGTCTACTTTTGTAGTCTTCACTGACAGCAAGATAAAAACCAATAGCAAAGCATATTATCCAAAGCATATTTAAAATTCAGGGCAATAGTTAGATGTATGTAGTTTGCATGCACATTTATCTCTTTCTCTCAAAAATGTGTTTGTAATTTGTACAATCTTATCAGCATTTTCATACAATTTGGTCCCTCCAACATGAGGCACAGTAACATACATAAACATAATCTTGATGCTAAAGAGATTAATATAAAAGTGGCAAAATCACCAAAAGAAGGAACCTAAGAACATTAGTATCTATATGCCACAGCAATATAATGTTTTAAAGCCTAATATATCGATGAAGTCTCATTTTTAACAGATGGTATCTAAATGTGAAAATCATTCACAAAAAATAAAACCCAACTAGTATTGACATACTAGTACAAATTCACTTTAAATGAAATAAGTAGAGAACTCAGTATAGCTCAAAATTTTTATGTGTACTGCTTCCATGTCTCAGTTTATTTATTTTTATCAAATTGAGAGATAAACTGGAAAATAACCAGAAAAGAAAACCTACCAACTGTAATTTATTTCCCTTACTCTCTTGTGAAATTATCAGAAAGCATGAAGTATTGGCTTTGTTTACCTGTATCTTTCCCCTGCCTGTAACCTCTTGAGGGGGTGGGGGGCAGCACACAGCTGTCAAGCTCATAGTGCAAAATGCACACACACAGATTGTTGTTTAATAAATATCATCAATGGATATTAGAGGCTTACATTTGGGAAGCAGGGAACAATGTTATGTATTGACCCTTTGCTATCCGTCCTACAATCTGGTGTCCTACTACCCTATCAAAATAGCATCCAAAGTAAATCCTCTTTGAACCTCCTTTGCGTAGTAGTGCCTAAGGCATTTGACTGCTAACCAGGAGGCTGGCGGTTCAAACCCACCAGCCACTCCTCGGAAGGAAGGTTGAGCAATTTACTTTCGTGGTGATACCGCCTCGGAAACCCAAGGAGGGGTCGATATGAGTAGGATCCGACTCAATGGGAGTTATATATTTGAAGACTCAAAATTTTGTGGTAAGATTCAACCCAGGGAAGGGGCAGTGGTTGGAAAAAATTCAGGTGGATCAGTGGCATTAGGAGCAAGCGGCGATTTAAGGGATGGGGTGCAAACTCACCTGGAGGAGAAGCAGAAGCTGCACACAAGTCAAAGGTCAAAGAGCACAACCTCAGGGGCTCCCCAAACCCAGGAAAAGTAAACGCCTACTCTTGAGTCTCACCGTCAATGATACCTTTGGAGGTTTCGCTGTTCCTGGCTTTAACTTCTGGGACAACTCTACCACGCACTGTTGGGATTGACAGAAAAGTAAAGTAGCACCTGCCACAAATTTCAGAGCCAGGGCCTGGGAATTCCCTTGCACTTTTTCACCCCACCCCCTCCCACGCCAGAGGCCAGAGACACCTTCATCTTCAATTCCCTACTTTCTCCAGGCCCTGTCGCTCTTCACAGCATCAGTCTCTATGGCGACCTGAAACCGCAGTTCCTATTGGCCAGTTCAATATAAGGGCTGGGCCAATGGAGAGGGCCAGCCTCCTCCTTCTGACCAATGGGACTGGCGGGGAGCAGGTCCGGAGACGGCGGCGTGCTGACGTTCCGGGAGCCCGGGGCTGGCTGGGCAGGCGGGCTGGCGGCTGGGCGGGCGGCGGCGGCGGCCTCTGGGCAGCAGAGGGGGCTCCGGGGCTGTCCTCGTCCACGCCGGCCGTGGAGGCGGCACCATGGGCACAGGGTAGTG
>NW_006921671.1:4953271-4970213 GCF_000298275.1 Orycteropus afer afer
TTCCCGGAGCGACGACGGCCGCTGCCTAACCTGGAAAGTAAGTGTGCGGGCTAGTGGGAGGGTGCAGAGACAACTGCGCGCGAGACTGGCTCTCGCCCCCTCGCGCTGGAGCGGAGATCTGCCCGCTAGAGGCTTGGAGGGGGCGGGCGCCTCCCTCCCGTTACTTCGTACCCACTGCCGCGCGGCCCCCTCGGCTTTCCTGCCCCGCCTCGTGTTCCTGCCCGCACTCGCCTGCCTGCTCCCCTCCCCCCGGCAGGCGCACAAGTTTCACCCTCCATTTGCTTTTCCCGGCGATTACTCTCCCTCACAACGCGGCGCACAAACCCTCCCCACGTTGGCCTTTTCGGATCCTGGGCCCCCTGCCCCGAACTGGATCTTCGGGCCGAGCCTTCCTAGATTTCTGCCTGGCGGCTTCCAATCTCTTGTCCACCTGCCACGCCGCCCCGCGCCCCCTACACCCCGGGGCACTCGCTTTCCCCAGCCCTCGGGGCCGTCTGCCTGTCGCTTCACATCGTGCATCCTGGCCCCCTTCTCTCCTCCCACGCCCCTGTTCCCTTCACCGTCTCCTTAGTCCTGCACTTCTGCCAGTTTAGCCCCCGCACCCTCGGTCCATTGCACCTCTCTTCGTTCGTCCTCACCCTCCACCCCGCCCGTTTCCCCAGTCCTGAGCTTCCTGGCTGTCCTCCTGCCTCACCGCTTCCTCCTCTCCTTGCCAAGAGTTGGAGCGGAGCTGCGGCACCTTCCTGGCAGATCGGGTGTCTCTGCCTGTCGCTCGGTCGGCCCGGCCCTCTCCTTTTTCGCCCTGCGGGGGAAGCGAAGGGACCGGCTACACGGCCAGGATTTGGCTGCGTGTAGGCTGAGTGCGACAAACAGCGAGCACCAGCACTGGAGGCGCCGCGGCGGCCGCGGCCGCTCGGGGCGCAGCTGTAGGCAGGTGTGTGTGTCCTGGGGGGGACGCGCGCCGCCGGTTCCTTGGCTGGCGACGGATTGTGCAGGAATGCGAGGAATGCACCAGGGGCAGAGTCCACACCGCCAGTCGTGGCTGCACGGCTGCACTACCGCCTTACCGACCCAGCTCTCGCCGCGCAGCCAGAGGTCACCGGAGCATCTTCTGAGCTGGTGAGCGTCGATGTACTCCTCGCTTCGCTCCATGCGGCAGAGAGGCCGGTGGCGGGCGGGGGGCGGGGAGGAGCGCGGCAATTCTGCTGGCCTCCAGCTAGCCTTTCGTTTGGGTTTTTGCTGCATTGGTCTGTGAGACTGTGAATTCGGGGCCGGTGGTGGTGTAGCCAAGGTTATTGATCATTGCACAAGGCTCTTTCCAAGTTTGGTTTGCAAGATTTGATAGTGTCTTGTTTTTACGAAGATTTTCTGAAAACCTTCAAGAACAAGGGAGCCAAAGGTTCTTAGAGTGATGAGGTTACAGCCAATATATTTTAGCTCTATCAAAAAATTACTGTTAATGCCCACGGACAGTGATGTACTGAAACAGATCTTGTATGCATCACTTTGCTGTCATAAGAATTGTAATTTTTTCTTGTCATACTGGGCTGTGTTTAGACCTTGTATAATATATAATGAATAGAAACAGAGAAGCAGTGTTTGGTCAGCGATGGGACAGATAGAACTGTCTGGTACAGTTAAATTCGGGGTGTGTCAGTTACCATTGGAAGTAACATGGGGACAGCACAGTCATGTTCAATTCAAGATGTAATTTATTAGTGGAGATCACAGTTCTTTCTCCTATTGTTAGGAGTTTGACAGAAAAATAAACATAGCCCTACAACTTTTAAAGAATGGTAATTCATTGATATGTAAAAATGATAATGATTAGTATGCATTTTTGGTCACATTTCATTTTTCTTAAATCTTGGCAGAAGATGCTTCTTTAGAATTGAGTCCAGAGTGTTTCATTTTAGAAAGGAAATTGTAAGAATGCTTCTTTTTGAATGCACTATATTGCCGAGGAAGAATCTTCATTTCTAGTGCCTGGGAATCAATTATGGAAAATGGTAGCATGATAATGAGAACAGCAAATGTCCAAAGTAAGTGTTTCTGGATGTTGGGGAAACATATTATATGCGATTTTATTTGACATAGTTTGCTTTGGAGGTTGAGTGTACTATAAGCCTCTCCTCCCTTGATTTTTTTGTATCAGATTTGGGAAGGTAATAATTTGCCCAACAAATCAGCTGTCTTCCAACACCTACTGTGTGTGAATTAAGGGTATTGTAAAGTATGAGATGAGAGCTTTTTAGTAAAGAACTCCAGGGAAAAGAAAATACTTTGTGTGAGGAAAGGTGGTGTCCACCCGCCCCCCCCCCGCCCTGCTATTTTGTTTGTTAGGTATGTCCGTAATTGGTAAGCCTTCTAATTTAGACTTAATTTGTGTTCACTAATACTGTGGAGGATATTGGGAAGTGCTTATAAATGCCAACAGGAAACTTTTATTACGTAACAATTTTGTGTTACAGTAGAGTTTAACACATGCTTATTTGATTTGATGTGAAGATTAGAAAGTAAATGCAAATTGAGTTTCATTGTTACAGTAAGAAATTGAAATAACCGTTAGAGTAAATAAATATTGTATACACTTATTGGCTGTGCAAAGTTTAACTGCTTCAGAAACCTTTTCAAATTAGAAATACAGCATTAAAAACTTTCAGGCTTATTGGTATGGGTTGTTGTTGTTGTGTGCCGTCGAGTCGGCCCCGACTCATAGCGACCCCTCCTTGGGTTTCCGAGGCAGTATCACTACGTAAGTAGGATTGCCCAACCTTCCTTCCGAGGAGTGGCTGGTGTGTTTGAACCGCCAGCCGTCTGGTTAGCAGGCAAGTGTCTTAGCCACTATGCTAGTATGGGTTAGGATCATTATATTCTATTTGTTACAGATATTTGAAGAGAGGAAGTTTTAAAACTGGTAACCTTTCAGTATTAACATAAACCATGTTTTGACCAAGGTACCTTCCTACTCCACCCCCACTATTTTATAAGAAGGTATTGCATTTGGTGTGTTGTATGTTATATTAAAGATTCTAAATTGGGGGAACTTAGCCACTCCTCGGAAGGAAGATGGGGCAATCTACTTCCGTAATGATACTGCCCTGGAAACCCAAGGAGGGGTCGCTATGAGTCAGGTCTGACTGGATGGCACATAACAACAACAACAACAACAGTGTCTACTTGGAGCTCTGGTAGCATAGTGCCTAAGGCACTTGACTGCTAACCAGAAGACTAGCAGTTCAAACCCATCAGCCACTCCTTGGAAGGAAGATAGGACAATCTACTTCAGTAGTGATACTACCTTGGAAACCCAAGGAGGGGTCGCTGTGCGCTGTGCGGCAGATCCGGATTGGACTCCATGGCACATAACAACAACAACAGTGTCTACTTATCTTGATCCTTATCTATACTGTTTTTGGAGGGAGATAAGAAAGCAAGGGTAGTGATGGAAAATATAAGAGAAGGGTGGAAGAAAGTAGGGGCAATTGTTATTCAACCAGAAAAGAAGAACCTGTAATACATATGTGTGTGCATGAACATATAGGGAGCTCTGGTGGTGTAGTGCCTGAGGCATTTGACTGCTAACCAGAAGTCTGGCAGTTCAAACCCACCAGCCACTCCTTGGAAGGAAGGTTGGACAATTTACTTCCATAGTGATACTGCCTTGGAAACCCAAGGAGGGGTTGCTATGAGTCTTGAGACTACTGAGGGCATATAACAACAACAACAACAGCATGTGCATATAAATTGCTTCATTCACATGTGAATAAGCTAAATCTATTCTGTAACAGGTTCTGACATATTTAGAATTTAAATGGACTACACCAAACTCAGTTTATAGCAGTTGTATGACCGTAAGTATTTAGTTTGTAAGGCATTTGACTGCTAACCAGAAGGTCAGCCATTTAAACCCACCAGCCACTCCTGGAGGAAGATGGGGCAGTCTACTTCCCTAAAGATTTACTCATTGGAAACTCAGGGGGCGATGGCTGTGAGTCGAAATCGACTCAATGGTAGTGGGTTTGGTTTATATTGAATCAGAATTGCAATTATCTGAGCTATACAAATTGACAAAGTAAGTTTAATTAAAAATTCTAAAATTTTAATTTTTAAAGTCCAGTTGTATAAATTTTTAAAGTGAGTTATTTCTGTGCTGTTGTCCGGGGATTGATTTAAATAGAGAATGTTCATACCCTGGATGATGCCATCCATCTGGTAAGTCCAGTCCCTTACCTGAGTCCTTTGAAATAAGAAAATATTTAGAAAATGTTCCATAATCTTTTTTTTTTTTTTCCTCTTTCCTATTTTGGTCCAGAGGGAGCTCCCTATGTTGCTTAATTCTAAAGTGGATTCTGTATCTTTACTTTCAGTTGGAAGATAAAGTTTATTTTAGGTCATAAATATCCATGGAATTTTATACCACTTTTGCAAGTTGCCTTCATAGATTAGTCCTTTAATGTGTTAAATGGTTCTGCGGTGCTCTCCTGCAAGAATGAACTAATTCTTCTGAAGCCTAACACAAGTAGACTAGATATGTCTGGAGAATTAAATAACTATTTCATGGTCAAACATTAACTACACATAGCTGCAAACAGAGAGAGAGAAGCAAAACTTTAAGGATACATGGGTGTAGGGCTTCATATGCTGCCAATAAGTTATGATGGCAGTCAGCAGGTCAATTTGATACCCGCTGGTGATAGATGGTAGGATTCTTTCAGGGTAAGGAAATCAAGCTTTCTGTGACAAAGAGCAGTTATCCAAGTGCTTGTTGATTTCTTTTGGAAAGTTGAGCAATATTCAGATGTTTCTTAAATTGTCACTTTAATATGTCAGTGCAATTATTTTAATCTTTTGGGGTTATGTTAATATTATTAAATTGGAGATGTTAGAATGGTTCTCCTCAATTAAACCTAGAAATACTGTAGATATTCTGTTTTTCATTGGCCTAAGTTTTTTCTTTTTATAATTTAAATTTATTTTTTGTCAATATACAAATAAATAGACTATCACTCATCATTTTATTATTCATTGTCTTGATAATATAATTTATTATGACTCATAATGATCCATTGCAGATGATAAAATGTCATTATGAATTTGATTATAAAATTTTAATATGATAAAATATATAAATTAAAATATGGAAGTGTCTGAATTATTTTACATCATATCATAATGAGGTATTTTTTATGAACTGAATAATGCCTGGTGATTTGGTGGGTGCCAATCCTTCTAGGCAGTTATTGGATCATAACTCACTCTATTCACTGCCGGTCGAGTTGGATCTGATTCATAGTGACCCCTCCTTGGGTTTCCTAGGCAGTATCACTGCAGAAGTAGATTGCCCAACCTTCCTTCCGAGCAGCGGCTGGTAGCTTTGAACTGCCAGACTTCTGATTAACAGTCAAATGTTTAAGGGACTATGCCACCAGAGCTCCCTATTGGATCATATAGCCCTCATAAAGTCCAGAATACACAGATGAAGGCTTGGCAGGGAGGGAGCCAGGGAAATGAGTGATTTTCTTTCCTCAACAGCCAAGTTTGACTTCTGCTGTTAGCTTTTGTGGTAAATAAATGTAGTGAGTTGCAAATGCCCAAGGGTGTTTCTCCTGCTTTTCCCTAATCTGCTCCTTTTCCTGCCTCCACAATGCCACCAAACATCTGTCTGCTTTGAGAGACAGAGAAAGCCCCTGAACCCACTTACATAGGATATAGAGTTGGTTCCTGGTGTTCCAGATTGAGTTTAAAGTAGGTGTAAATTTTTGTCGTAAACATAATATATGTGAAAGTTAGATAAAATGTGTAGTTGAAGTTGGGCTATTAGGGTACCAGGTGGGGTTTTGGGGCCATTGCTGGAACTTACAGTGCAATTTTCATAGAAACCTATGTTCTGTTTACAAATAGACCTTGGAAATATTGGATAGACAAAGTCTGAATTTCTGGTTCATTGTAAGCTCTTTTAAAGTCCAAACATGAGAGTCAGGTGATGAAAAACATCCAGCCAGTAAAATTAGGAGACCTGTCTCTCAATCTTAACACTTTGACCAGCCATTTAACATTTGGGTGAAAATTTACAGAGCAAATTCACTTTCCATACAGCAGTTCACATACACTTTGTCACATGACATTGAGTACAATTTACCCCAGTGCAACAGCTCCCTTCCCACTTCCTCCCAACAGTTACCTCTTCCCTGTGTCCATCCCTCCATGCACTCCTGCCCCCTTAAGCTGTCTCCCTGTGCATAAACAGCCCTTCTGTCTCCCATGATTGTTCTCTCCAAGGAGTGTGTCTACCTCAGGTAAATGTTCAACTCATATGCCTGTCTTTTGTTTGGCTGGAAGCCACAGGTGTGGGTTCAATTCTAGACTTGAAGGGCAGCTAGGGGCCATAGTCTCAGTGGTTTCACCGGCTCTATCAGACCAGCAAACCTGGTCCCCCCTCCCCTTTCTTCCCCCCAAATGATTTTGAGTTTTGTTCCATGTTGTTCTCCCTCTCTGTCCAGGATCTCCTACGTAGATCCCCCTCTGAGTGGTTGACAGTGGTGGTGGGGCACCATCTAGTTCTTGTGGTCTGGTTGCATGGTGTACCAGTCACTACTCACCAAAGTAGGAGGTGGAACAATGTTTTGTGTAGTATGTTTATGCCAATTGAGCTTGATGTCCCCTGTGACTATGATCCTGAGCCCACTGGTTTGATTACTTGTTCCCTCTAGGTAGCTGGCTATGACCAAGCAGTGACTGAAACCTTGCCCCTTGTCAACTCTGCTATACACCTGGGAATTCTTACAGATCATATGAATATATTTATAGGACTGTTATCTGCCAACCCTATACATGGTCTTGGGTACACTCCTTCCTGCATGGGCATAACTAATAGTTCAGCCTGTCCACCCATCTATCTGCCCATATGTCAATGTCTGCCTTCATTGACAATGCAGTACTGTATGTGCAAAAGAATTCATCTTTGTTGTCTATATCTCCCATGTACCTCTCTCTGTCTTCCTCTTCCTCAGTGCCACCATGTTGATCACTCACATTTGGTACATTGCCCTTCTCTTCCCCCAAATCGGTACTACCTCTACCTATCTAACAGTGTTCCCTCCTCTCCTCTCCCACCCCTGGTAACCAGAAAAAGAAAATTTCCTTCCATAGATAAACCTTTCCTTGACTTTACAATAATGGACTAATACAGTGTTTGTCCTTCTGTGATTGACTTATTTCACTCAGCATAATGCCCTCCAAGTTCATCCATGTTACGTGGTGTTTTGCAGATTCTACGTTATTCTTTAGGGTTACATAGTATTCCATTTTGTGTATGTACCATAGTTTGGTAAATTGAGTGCCTTCTTAGAGTAGAAATTTATTGTCTCACAGTTCTGGAGGCATGTAGTCCAAATTCAGGATGTTGGTAGGGCCACCTTGTGGCCAAGACTCTAGAGGAATTTCCTGTCTTATCTCTCCAGTCTTCTGGTAGCTCCAGGCTTCCTTGGCTTGCAGCTACAGCTTAATTCCATCTTCTCATGGCTGGCTCACTCTCTCTTTCTACTCCCCCCATTGGATTAGGACCCACCCCATTTGGTTATGACCTCAAATTAACATAATTGAGAATATCTTCAAAGAACTTATTTCAGAACAAGGTATGTTCACAGGTACCAAAGGCTAGGATTTCAGCATGTTTTGGGGTGAGTATTTGAGGGGAGAGTACAATCAATCCATAGTAGGAGTTACTGCTTCTTAAAGGAGGCAATATTTAGAAACACTTAAACTGCTAACCAGCAAGCATGGAAGGTTTGGATAAACATATCCTAAACAAAGAAACACAAAAATCCCATTGCCATCAATTCAGTTCTGACTCATGTTAACTCTATAAGACAGAGCAGAACTGCCCCATAGAGTTTCTGAGGATGTAATCTTTATAGAAGAAATCTACCACATTTTTCTCCCATGGAGCAGTTGGTGGGTTCAAACTGCCAACCTCTGTTTACCTTTTAGTTAGCATCTGAGCTGCTTAACCATGGTGCCATCAGGGCTCTTTCCCTGATAACCAGCTATCTTTGGAAGGTGCGGATTGATAGGATTAACATTGCAGGAGCAAAAAGTAGACATACTCATAGAATGTAAAACATTCCTTTTAAATACATATACAGTTCTTGCATTTGTAGTTCTGGGTAGTTGTTATTTTGTGCAATGTATATGGTGGTGGTTGTTATGTGCCATCGAGTGGGCCCCAACTCATATGGTAGTAAGTGAAAAAAATGTTACAAAGTGTCAACATGAAGCTTGTAAATTAACTCTTTGAGCTATCTTTTCTCTCTGAAACGAAACATGATTAAAAAAATTAATATTTGCAATCTGGCAGGAAACTATGCCAAAGCAAGAAAGACTAAAAGGGAGGTTTGGAAGATAACTTGATGTAAACCAACAGAGAGTCGTTTAAATAGATAACAGTAGGCTTGACTGTGCCACTAAACAGGTGTGTTTCTCATGAACAAGTCATTTAACTCCTTTGGTCTTTAGTTTTCTTGTCTATATAATGAGACCATTGGATTATATGCTCTCTAGATTCTAGTACTTACATTTCACAGTTCTTAGAATATCAAGCATTCTCATTCAGTTACATTTTTTTCCCCCTCAGTGAGAATGTTCTGTCTTCTCAAGAATTTATTACAATAAAATTTATTACAATTTATCCTCTGAGAAAAGGGGACAAAATTGAAATTGTATACCTGACATTCTTAGATTCTGAAAATACAAGTGTTGGAGTTGGACAAGCTAGCAATCCCATACTGGCTAGTCAGTGACTCAGTATCTGTTGTGTGAGAGTGTGAGTGGTGTAAAGTATTCACGCAGTGAAGAAGCTTTATGGGAGTCAACAAGGCAAGTTACCAGCAAGGACTTAGTAATAGCCACCTCCTTATATGGATGCTGCTTACCTTTCAGTTTGCCAAAGCCCTGTCCTCTTGAAATCATTTGTTAATAATCAGTCTGCTTGAAGCTCAACCTTAATTGAGACTTAATTTTCCAGAAGTTGGATAGAAATAGGGAATTTAGAGTAGTGGTTAGAGGGGACTAGTCTTGTTGAAATGAGAAAGACCTACTTATTTTTCAGCCAACTAGTTTGATTTGTCCTCAAAGAAATTTTAAAACAGACATAGTTGTTCCTTTGGAAACATGTTGGCTTTTCGATAAATACTTTGTATTCATAGGAACTCATTGATTCATATCTCATAAAATGTAGGTGCTGGTTGTACAGCTCAAATTTGTACATATAGATACTCTATCAATGTATAGAAGGAGTTCTGGTGTCATAATACCTAAGGCATTTGACTGATAACCAGAAGGCTGGTGGTTCAAACCACGAGCCACTCCTTGGAAGGAAGACTGGGCAATCTCCTTCCATAGAGATACCACCTCGGAAACTCAAGGAGGGATTGCTGTGAGTCGAAACCGACTCAATGGCAGTGAGTTTGGTTTTTTGGATCAATGTTTAGGAATTGTTGTGGCTTCTAGCAAGATGATTTTTTACGTAGATTTGTGCTTTTCTGTAAGATTAAAGAGGCACCTTGGTGGCACAGTGGTTAAACACTCAGATGCTACCTGAAATTTCGGCAGTCTGAACCCACCAGCCACTCTGGGGTAGAAAGATTATAACCTTGGAAATCTTATTAGGTAGGCAGTTTTACTTTGTCCTATCGGGTCTGCTATCGGTCGGAATTGACTTGATCGCAATAAATTTGAATCCATAAGACAGTAGTTTAAAAATATTAAGTTTGGTTGTACCCCTTTGCTAACATGGTAAACACATTATTTTCAAAGGAGAGAATTAGTTATACTACTAATGTATACAATATTAAATGAATTCTCAGTGTCCTGATGAAAGTAAACACTTGAACAGGCTTATAAATTTTGCTATCTGTATGAGGAATGCAAACATTCATGTAAAATGGAAACCAGTTATAACCACTTTGCAGTGAAGTGGGTCATTTTTTCTGACATCTGTGTCCTGATTGAGCGGGCAATACAGACTGATCTCGTTAGAGGTAACTTTTATTCCTGAGTTCCAGTAGGAGTCAAAGTTGAGGATACTGAAGACAATGCTTCAGATACCTCTTGTGGTCCTACTATATGTGACATACTGTGTTCTATTTCAGATAACTCTTACTTACAAAAAGATATGTTACTGACTTAAGTTTAGTTCAACCAAAAATTATTAGTCCTCTACTATAGATCAGACTCTGCCAAGCCCATGGCCAAAACGATGATGTTCCCCAGGGAATTTTGTAGTCTGTGTTGGATTTAGTATTGGAATCACTGTCTCTAAGGAATCTGTGATTGATTTTACAATATAATTGGGAAAGATATGACACATGAACTGGGAAATATTGTTCTAGAAAAGTTTGTTATATAAATACGTAAAATTCTTCTTCAAGTTTGAAGATGAGTTTAATACAAAATCTTGTATTTAGTGGCTTTTAGTTAATACTATTGCTTGCTTAAGTGTTTGTTATTTAAAACATTACTTGATTCTCGATTGACAGCTGTGTTAACCACTGTCCGTGACTTTATTTGAGAAAAGCCTGCAACTGAAAATGTGCTTCCAACCAGTGACAGAACAGTGATTTTAGATCAGGTTTTAATCATGAGCTTGTTATTTTTTGGGTTGTATCTCTTGAAATACTTCACCACATAGCTAATGAAAAATAACTAATCTCAATGAAAATGAATTACTTGTGAGGGATCATTATTTATGCCTTAACACTTGCCATTTTAGTAAATTCTTAGTTTCATTTTCATAAAGCAGTACTTGTGATTTGTTGTGTTTTGTGCTTTTCTTTTATTCTTCATACAATTCATGGGCCTTTATAAGTCCCAACTTATTACCTGTTAATGAAAATGTTCTCTTCCATTGTTATGAATAAACAGAAGAATGTTTTGGAATTCTCTTGTGACATCTGCTGGAATAAATGGTCTCATTGAATTTGACCTTGAATCTTAGACTGATGCACTGATGGGAACTTTCCACTTACTGTCAATTTGTCAATGACTACATTAGCAACAAAGTCAGTCTGAAAAAAGCACTGAATAAGGAAACAGAATACCCAACTGGACTTTCACAAGAACTGCTGTTATGTGGGGGATGTGTGATAAACAACTCAGGTGTTAATGTCAAACCCATATTGTGGGCAAACAAATATGTTTCTGTCTGAAATCTGTGAACTGTATATTGGCAGGTGTCAGTCTTGCAGAATATTGTTTATAAGTCATTTGGTTGGAACTCTGAATACAATTTCCCATAAAAGCAGAGTAAGTCCATAAATTCTACAGTGTAACTGGAGTATAGAACTAAGCCATTAATGTTAATTCCATCAGAAAATCGTTTTTCTCCCCTATGCTACTCAATGACAAGGACTAATCTTGACTCAAGTGACTACCTTAAATGAATGAGCTTAAATTCCAGTCTTGGAATACCTTTATCTACTACTCTTAGATAATCTCTCTGCATAATACTCCAACCTTTGTAAACTGCCATTTATTGTGCATGTTCCAGTGGAAAAACATTCTGCCTTTAGGAAGAAAAACCTTTGTAACCCAGTTTGCTCGTTAGATAATTCCTTATATCTAATTCCTTAATAGAAATATTAGAATGTTTTAAAAGATTGACTTATAGGTATTTTAACTTTGTCTACATTATAATTATGATGAGATGAGTTCATATAATGATCTTTCTCAAACTATACTGCAGTCATTGAGTATCAAGGCCAGCTTGACCAGGCTTTGGTGTGACCTTGAGCAAATTTTCTGTGCCCTTGTCTTTTGTGAATTATTGGTACTTTTGTCTACTCAGTTGATGAATTGAGGACAAAAGTAAAACTAATTTGAGGTTCATGAAGTATTCAAAGCAAAGATGTTACTGAAATACTAAGAGTATCGTTCCCAAAACCCAAACCCACTGCCATTGAGTCAGTTCTGACTCTAAGTGACCCCCATTGGATTTCCAAGACTAAATCTTCATGGAAGTAGATTGCCTCATCTTTCTCCCACAGAACAGCTGGTGGGTTTGAACTACTGATCTTCTGGTTAACAGCCAATTGCCTTACCCACTATGCCACCAAATCTCCTTAAGAGTATCATTACTACTATAAAATTGCATAAATATTAACAATAATATAATAGCAAATTTCCTACCTTATTTTGATCTAATGCATGAAGTAAACCTTTGTTTGGTTTTAATAGTGTAGTTAGAGGACAGTCCTGGTGGTTCCTCCCCCAGAGTAATCACTTTGATAAAATTTGAATAAACTATAATCTTTAAAGACTTTCTTTCTAAAAATATGCATAGAATTACATGGGACCTTAGTAATTCAACCTTTATTATTGATGTGTTGGTGATTTAAATTAGTAGACTTTAAAAGTGAAATGTATAGCTTTGGTAAATTACAAAAAAAAAAAAGATCTTATCTGTATAATCAGCTATTTTATCTTTGTTGTTGAATGTTTTACAGATACTGTGTTTTATGAGTTTATCTTGTTTTTAGCAAAACTCCATCATTGATTTTAAGTGGTATTCTTGAAGTTGCTTTGTGGCTTGACTTCAGATTTTTTATTTTTTTCCCTCTATCATATCTTTGTTTTGTTTTAGATGTCAGGTATATTTGGTTTCCAATAATAATAGTGTATTTTAAAATGTAATCATTAATGTAGGCTCAGAATTTCACCTACATAGGATGTAAATGATCATAGATAATACTCTCAAAAAATTGTTTATTTTACGCCTTGCTATATACAGGACAAATTAAGGATGTATAGATAGTCCCTGGGTTATGGACAAGATCCATTCCTAAGTGTATCTTTAAATGGAATTTATACATAAGTCAGAAGAGGTGCATATGTTTTTTATTTAGCTTTATTTTAGTGCAGTGATTTAAAAGTTGCACATGCAGCAAGAGAAGGTGATTGTGATGAAAAATTTGTTGTGAGTAGAAGATAGTTCAAAGAGCCCTGGTGGCACAGTGGTTAAAGTGCTTGGCTGCTAGCCAGAAAGTGGGTGGTTCAAACTCACCAGCCGCTCCACAGGAGAAAGATGGGACAGTCTGCTTCCATAAAGATTTACAGCCTTTGAATCCTTATGAGGTGGTTCTATCCTGTCCTGTAGGATTGTCAGAAGTTGGAACTGACTTGACAGTGGGTTTGAGTGAGGAGTTGGTTGACACGTTTCAAAGTGGGGACAAATTTACATACTATTTAATGGCAAATAGAGTTGTCCATAGGAGCTCTGGTAGCATAGTGGCTAAAGCACTTGACTGCTAACCAGAAGGCTGGCGGTTCAAACCCACCAGCCACTCCTCGGAAGGAAGGTTGGGCAATCCTACTTCCGTAGTGATACTGCCTCGGAAACCCAAGGAGGGGTCGCTATGAGTCGGGGCCAACTCGACGGCACATAACAACAACAACAACAAGAGTTGTCCATAGGAGCTCTGGTAGCATAGTAGTGCTAACCAGAAGGCTGGCGGTTCAAACCCACTAGCCACTCCTCAGAAGGAAGGTTGGGCAATCTACTTCCATAGTGATACTGCCTTGGAAAGCCAAGGAGGGGTTGCTGTGAGTTGGGGCTGACTCGATGGCATATAATAACAACAACAACAACAACAGAGTTGTCCATAAGTCAGACGTTTGTAACCTAGAGACTGCCTATAATTTGAAGACAGTATTGTATGTGATTAGAATGGATCCAGTAGTCAAGTTGAAGCTAGTAAGCACACATGGTATAGCAAGGTAAGTCTCTTTCTTTCCTGGAAGAAAAGATATTTTCTGAAGCACACTTCTCTCATTTTTCTCCCTTTTTGCATGATTATTGTATTTCACCTTCTGTCAGAGAAAAGTATGTCTGGCTTAAGTAAAGCCTTCATGATTGATAATTTGATACATTTTTTTTTTTAATTGATGAGCTTTCTAGCTTGAATGTAACACATACTTGTTTTCATACTTCAAAGTACCATCAGATTATTTAACTGGTATGAGTCTGAATCCACTCAATGGCACTGGGTTTGGTTTTAGTTTTATACATTGTTTTGTATTGCTTATGTTTATTCTAATATTTTAATCATTAGTTTCAAGATTTATAGTCTCTGAAATGATAGTTGAGAAGACAAGTGTTGACTTTCTGTTTAATTAGTCTTTAGCACTGTGTTTATAAGGATTTGATCCTTTCTCTGTATTTGAATGATACAGTTACCTCAGAGCCACTTAATTTCACAGAAATACAATCTTTCCAGCAAGTTCTATATTTCTTGAAGACTTTTCTGTAGCTACCTGACATGTACTTCTTTGTCTGATGAGTCCATCTTTTTCTTCTTCAAGATGTAACTCAGTGACTTCTCCTTAGTGAATCCTTCCTTGACCCTTCTCTCCACTCTACTTTATTTTCCCTCCTCTGCTTCGTAGTACTTTGCATGTAACTCTGCTACTATGGTGCCACACTGTGTTGAGGTTGTTTCTATGTCAGTTTGCTTATTATGTTTTGAGCTCTGTCCGGGTTAGAACTGTGTCACAGGCCTCATTGTAATTCTGTCATCTAGCAATATGCCTGTCATATCATGAGGACCAGCTGCTTGCTTTGTGAATGAATGAATAATTAAATATTGTGTTTACAACCTTAGTTTTCTGTCTTTCCTCTAACCTTCAGTGACTTCCTATTAGTTCCACTACAGGGTCATGTTCAGTCTCCTTTGCCTACCTACCATTTGAGTCCTTTCATAATCTTATCCCAATTACTCTTCCTTCCTGAACCATCCACATCACCAAAACTAGTTTATTCAGTGTCCCCTCCCTTCCTTTACACCGTACTCAAATATTCTCAGTCCTCCACGCCCTAGTTAAGGATTCTTCCTCTAGTATATGGCCTTCTCAGACCACTCTGGCCAACAATGTTCTTTCCCTCTCCAAATGTCTTTATCTGTTCTCAGGATATTAAAGATAAATTCCACATGTTGCTTTATATTCTTATACAAGACTGTTAAATTTTTTTGGTGAACTTTTCTGTGTGTATTTCATCTAAGTAGATTATAGCTCCTCGAGGGAAGAGTCTTTGTCAGATGTGTGCATATATATGGATAGATAGATGTATGTATATGTGTGTGTATGTATATACATATATGTATATGTATATACATACTTATATATGTATGTATATGTGTGTGTGTGTATATATATATATATATATATATATATACACATGTACATATATTCTATTCCAGCTAACACATTTCACATAGATGTCACTTAGAAAATAGAAGATGTGTCTGCTGGTGATAATTAGAGAACAAGGTGAATACTTAAGGCATATAGAAATGTTCATGAAGAGACAGCGTCTCCTTTGTTCTTTCATTTAGTGGTTATTTGCTAAACACCTGTTAATATGCCAGCCCTTGGTATATGTCATTTAGATTTTTTAGAGACTTCATTTCTCAAATAAGCCATATTACAAAGAAGATTTGCTGATCAGATTTTAAAGAACTCAATTGCCAAATAAACTGTATTAAGTAGTTTTGCTTCTCTAAGTTGTTTTCTGTTTTTATATAATACCCTCCCCCCAATACTGTCCCATAAAGATAAAAGTGAAAATTGTGGCTAAGAAAACAAATCAAACTTTATCCCTTGCAATTTTTGTTTTTACAATGAAAACATTATATGTTTCTCAAGCTACAGAGCTGTGTTATCCTTTGTGGTAGCCATTGACCCCATGGGCTGTTTAACTAAAAAATTTAGTTCATTTTTTGCACTAGTCACATTTTAAGTGCTGAATAGCTACAAATGACTAGTGGCTATTGTATTAGAGCAATAAAGAATTTTTCCATTATTGTAGAAAGTTCTGTTGGACAGCACTGATACAGATAGCAGTTAGGATCAGTTATAAATAATAAAATTATAGATGCTTTTAGAGTAGTAAAGTAACATAGCTTTACAGTTTACAGAGCATTTGTAATACTATGCATTTAATTGCTATGAGTCAGGACTGACTGGATGGCAGTGAGTTTCATTTCTTTTTTTTTTTAAAACAACTCTGTGAAGTACGTACTATGCTACCTACAGTTCACAAGCAAGAAAATTACAAGAGTCACAGCTAGGACCGAAAAAAGTAGGTGACTAGTAAAGGGTATTAAAATAGATTCAAAGTTCATTTTTTTTTTTTTTTCAGTTTTCCATACTGAAACAAAATAGTTGTTTAGCAGTTAGTTAGTATATATTTGATCAGTGCATCATGGGAAGTATTTGCTGTGTAATATTTTAAGTGATATTGTTGCCATTTAAACTTTTTCTTTTTTTTAATTGTGATTTGGGTGAAGATTTACAGAGCAAATTCACTTTCCATACAGCAGTTCACATATACTTTGTCTCATGACATTGACCACAGTTTACCACAATGCAACAGCTCCCCTCAACTCCTCACCGCAGTTACCTCTTCCCAGTGTCCATCCCTCCATGCACTCCTGCCCCTGAGCTGTCTCCCTGTGCATAAGCAGCTCTTCTTTCTCCCATGATTGTTCTCTCCAAGGAGTGTGTCTACTTGAGGTAAATGTTCAACTTATATGCCTGTGTTTTGTTTGGCTAGAAACCACAGCTATGGGTTCAATTCCAGACCTGAAGGGCATTTAGGGGCCATAGTCTCCAGTGGTTCCACCAGGCTCTATCGGACCAGCAAACCTAGTCTCCCCCCCTTTTTTTCCGCCAAATGATTTTGAATTTTGTTCTACATTGTTCTCCCTCTCTATCAAGGATCTCCTACATAGATCCCCTTCCAAGTGGATGACAGTGATAGCCAGGCACCATCTAGTTCTGGTCTTATGAGACTGCAGATCAGATGGTGTACCAGTCGCTAGGGCTAATTGTTTCCATGAATTTTGGTTTTCTTCATTCTTCTTTGCTCTGGACAAGGAGAAACCCA
>NW_006921671.1:4979949-4987949 GCF_000298275.1 Orycteropus afer afer
ATCCCTTTCCAAAGAAGTATTCAAGTATTTGTCTTCAATCTCATTAATTCTGTCTTCCATTGCATCAATTCTACCCCTTTGCCCTTCCAATGTGTTAATCTGTTTCTGACAATTTAGTATTAATCTTCTGGATTTCTGTCTGTAGATTTAGAATCATTTCTAATTTTTCATTTATTTTGTCATTTTGTCCTTGTATTTTCTTCCAAAATTCTTCTAAGGTTTTTTCGGTGTTTTCTTTGGTCTGTCTCAATCTTTTGAGGATACCTAAATATAATTCTTTTGAATTCTTTATCAAAGAGTTCCAGTGCTGCTTCTTCCTCAGGGATGTGTTCTGGGTCTGTAATCTGTTCCCTCGTTTCTACCACTTTATCCTGCTTCTTCATGTGCACTGTGATGTTATGTTGTCTCCAAGGCATCGTGGTATTGTATTAAGATCTCTGTTAATTGTTTGTGAAGAGCGGCCAAGAGTGATTCAGGCTCTTCTTGGTGGTTTGTTATAGTTGGCCCATTGGTGGGGAAGGAGGTGCTGGCTCTTCCTCAGTATGTGAAGTTGCAGCAGGTTTGGGTGTAATTGTGTCTTATGGGGACTGTTGCTGTCTCCCACTCAGTTAGGCAAAAATTACAGTTGAATAACCATCGAAAAACTAAAAGCACATGGACAAAAAATACACCCTGAAATCAAGTAGGAATAGTAACCCCAAAAAAAGAGAAAGTGGAGAAAAGAAAAAGAAAACAGGTAAATATGCAATATCTGGGGATAGGTCACTAAGAGAAAAAAGGTAGAGAAGGAAAATAATGAAGAAAGAAAACTAACAAACAGGAAAGAATAAAAAAAAAAACAGCAGAAACAAAACAAACCCACCAAGTAACGGGGTTAACCATGAGAGAGAGAGAAGGTGTAAACTATGACCTTTTCAGTCATGTAGTGCAGGTCCAGAGAGTTCTTGGGTTTACTGGACAGCAGAACCTCTTCTTAAGCCTTGGAATCTAGTAGAGCGTTCTCTCTTTAGGTTGTCTCTAGGTGCTGGTTACGTGTTGATGTGTTTTGTCTTGGTTTTATGGTTTAATATTTTGAAAAGGTGAAGGTGGTGTGTTTTATTTTATTATTGATTCACGTGTGTTGGGTCACTCTCCTGTTTTCTTTGTGATGGTGGAATCACTGTGTGTAGTGTGGATATGTGTTTCTGTTCTTCATAAAGAGCGTTTAGAGTTCGAAGCGTGAGGTTTTGTGGTATTTGGCTGAATATGGTTTCTTCTTTAGAATGAGTGAAGTTACTGGTGGAGAAGGTGGGAGCAGAAGAAGGACAGCTTGGTGTTGCTAGGGTCAGTTTCTTGGGCTTTGATCAGGCTATTATGATGACGAATTTATTGTGCATGACCACGGCTCAACCTCGGGAAAAATTCCTATTGTTAGAGGGTCACAAATTTCCGCCAATTTCAGGCACACTCTAAGACCCGGCCTCCACGGCCCCACAGCACAAAAGCACGGCTCCAAGGCAAAATTTGCAGGACTGGGCTTAGCTGCAGTGTTTTGCTTTCCGTGCCCTGTCTGCCAGTGGTGTTGACACAATCCCACCAGACCGCAAATGGCTGGCTCTGCAGTTTGTCTGTGATACCGCCCACCTGCAGCACCAAAGATGCGCACAAGTTCAGGTGTGTTGGAGTTGGGGGAGTACCTAAGCAGGCTATTGTTGATGATGTATTTATTTGCAAGACCACGGCTCAGTCTCAGGAAAGATTCCTGTTGTTAGAAGATCACAAATTTCTGCCAATTTCAGGCACACTCAAAGACCCCGCCTCCATGGCCCCACAGCGCAAAGTGTGGCTCCAGGGCAAGATTCGTGGGATCTTGCTCATCTGCGGTTTCTTTGCTCTCCGTGCACCGTCTGCCCGAGGTGGTGATGCAGTCCCGCCAGACTGGTAATGGTCGGCTCTGGAGTTTGTCTGCGATGCCACCCATCTGTGGCGCCAAAGATGCACATAATTTAAACTGTGGTGGAGTTGGGGGAGTACCTGCCAGTGACTTGTGGTCCCGATAACCGTGGCAAAGAAAAGCACGGTGTCTCCCATTCTGACTCAAGCCCACTCTGTGATCCGCTGGGAGGGGAGCGAGCTAGCCGTTCTGGCACAACAGTGAGATCTCCACCTGAATTTCATTAGTGGTGCCCGTGTTCACCTGCACCCAGATGACCCATACCACCCAAATTACCAACAAAATCAGTTGCTGGAGGCATGTCTCTTCCGCTGCCTGCTGGAATATTGTAGTGGTCGCTGGTAAGCTGCTGTAAGTGACGTCATTCTTGGCTCGGGGATCTCAGGCGGCCGCCTCTGCCGGGCAGACGGTGACTGCCCCAGAAAGGTTTCCAATGGTGTTTCTCGCGTGCCTGTGCGTCCTCTGGCAGCAGCTCTTTCCTAAATAATTTCCCTGTGCCTTTCCTCCAATTCTGCTCTTCTGTTTGGTGCACTGTGATTCAGTGAGCTGTTCAGAGCACCAAAATTCCCAATTCAAACTGTTGTACCTAGTTCTTAAAGTCCTTAGATGTCGGGGGGGGTGGCATGTGCTGCTCACTGGTGAGCCTCCATTTTGAACCTGCCCCTTAAACTCTTAGGTCAAGTTTTAAAATTTTTCTATTGGGTTTTTGACATTTTCAGTGGATTTCCATGAGTTCTTGTCGGCAATTTATTTCTGAAGCTAAGTGCTGGGTATGGGGAGGGAATATATAAATAAGCATGGCCTTGTCCCTTTGTTTAATGTCCTATACTAAAGACATAGCTCTCAAAAGTGCTATAATAGTAACAATTAAGCTTCCGAGATCCTGGAAATGTCATAACTTGAAGGTAAGGGGTGTTGGCTTGTCATCTTCCTCTACCTAACTTTTTACTTTCCTTCAGTGTCTCTACATGCTGGGACCTGTAGAGACAACAAACGTATGAAAGGCAGGGTATACATCCTCAAGAAACTTGTTTTAGAAATTTCTCCATGATTCTGGAGATGAAAGGAAAACAGTTATTTTGAAAATCTTTGGTTTGTAGATTTTCTTTGAAAATTAAAATGAAAAAGCTGCCTTATATACATAGAAATTTTGGTATACAGAGTAAGTAAATCTATGTAGGAAATTTAATATGTAGTATATCACTTATTTTCTTAAGTACTAGAAAATCAAAGCATAGTCCTCCTCCTTTCCTTATTTTTTCCTTTAATGCTGACCTTACAAGGTATACAAATTTCATTTGATTTTAAAATTTCCTTTCATACAAACTAGCTCTCAAAGCAAGAAATATGATAAACAATTTGAGTTGCTTAATGTGGATATATTTTAACATACTATGCTTTTAACGTTTAATATATAGCAAATTTGTGCTATAGCCTGTGGTCTTTTTTTTTCACAGCTTTTAACAAATTAAGTGTATTGGCTCTCCTTACAGCAAAAGTATAGCTTGAAACAAGTAAGCAGGTACTTTTCCTCCTCTGGTTGTAAAGACATCTGAAGATAAAATAAAACAGAAAAAACCCCATTGCTGTCAAGTCGATTCTGATTCATAGCAACCCTATAGGACAGAATAGAACTGCCCCATAGAGTTTCCAAGGAGCTCTGGTAGCATAGTGTTTAAGGCATTTGACTGCTAACCAGAAGGCTGGTGGTTCAAACCCACCAGCCACTCCTTGGAAGGAAGATGGGGCAATCTTCTTCCGTAGTGATACTGCCCTGGAAACCCAAGGAGGGGTTGCTATGAGTCAGGTCCGACTCGACAGCACATAACAACAACAACAACAACAACATATTTTGATTCATTTAAACTTTTTATTGAGCTGCTTAAAGCTTTCTGGAGCAAAGAGCTGAATAAGAATGCTTTTTTCACTATACCTCTCAGAAACCATTTGATAAAGTATACTTAAGTTTTGTCTATCTTTAGAATGACATTAGATAATTAAAGGCATGTTTAATTTTTCAATAATCAGAAATGTTTAAATGCCTTTAAGTTTATTGTGGTATCTGAAATGGAATTACTTTCTGATGACTAGTGCTCTTTTCTTTGCTGTAATGCTCAGAACAGTAAATGGCAGTTAACAGAAGAAAGAAATTATCTTCATTTTGTAACTACGAGTAAGATCGGAGCAATGCTAAAACAGGTATCCATTGATATTTAGGTTGAATGTTAGTGCTTTTGTCAACTCAACTAGAGGAAGAGATGAATGTTACTTCTACTGTGTCTTCTCTCATATGTGTGATGAGCTTCTGTTACTGCAGTGATGTGCAAAATTTGAAATAAAGCACAATCCTTTATGTCAGCACTTGAAGGCTTTTTTTTTGACAATGAGCAAAATGTTAGGCATTTCAGTGTGAATAGCTCTCATGATCCAGAAAATATAAGCAGACAATTTAATTGTTCTTCACTGTAAAAATTAAATCTGATACTAAATTTAATCCAGGAATCTATTCATGTAGGGTTTTCTTCTATTTAAAGAAAAAAAAAATTAAACTTGCATGTCTAAGCATTTACATTGATATAACTAACATTCAGAAGAAAATTCATGCTAACTGATTTAACCCATCCTGCGTACTCCTGATTTCCATTAGTCCTATTCTTCAGTCTCCCCTTATTCATTAGAATCCCGAGCTTCCAATTGTTTATAACTTTCAATACATTTTCTTTTAGCATTTCTGTCAGTTGGAATCAACTTGATGCAACTAACAACTACAAAAATAAGAGGACAGGATGATTTAGTAGTTTAGAGCCTAAATTTTACATTTAGACATTTTGATCATGGTTCTTCTACTTAACAGTTTTGTGACTTTAGGCAAGTTACTTAAATACTTTATGCCTGTTTCTTTGTTTGCAACGTGGGCATAGGGAAATCTAGTTCCAGAGACATATTTACCATATACCTACTAGTGCTTAAGCTTCAGGACCCCTCACTTGCCTGGGTCTCTTTCAAGAGCTAGAAGGAACCTTAACAGTGTGTAAGTAGTTGTATGGTTTTGTAAAATTTGTAAAAGAGGTTTTTAATGGTAGCTGGATTAGATCATTGTATCTTTCCATCCTACTTTCCTCTTGCCTCCCCCCAACCCCCAATTCTTTCTTTCATGGCAAGTTGTGTTAGAGTGGTCATGGATATTTTTAAATTCAGTTTAAGCAAAATTGAGTTGGAGATATGTTAACTTCGGGTGCAGTGAGTTTTTCTGTAAATATAAAAAATGTATTATTTATAGTTATTTTTGTGTGTAGCTAAATCCTTTTGTGGAAATTACTTCCAGGAATATTTTTACAATCCACTGTGTGGACTTCCTGGTATTGTGAAATGAAAGTACAGGACCAGAAGTTACATGAACACGTCTGTAGTGTCCTATAGTGGAGTATGTGCTGATAGAGGGGAAACAAGATCTGCAATATATGGCACAAGAAGCTAAGGACCTCTGTTGGCATAGTGGGTCAGACATTTGGCTGATAACCAGAAGGTCAGCCTTTCAAACCCACCAGCTGCTCTGTAGTAGGAAGATTAGGCAGTCTACTTCCATAAAGATTTACAGTTTTGGAAATCCAATGGGGGTCACTATGAGTCAGAATCTACTCGATGGCAGTGGATTTTGGGGGCTCAAGAATCTAGTCTGTGTAAAATTCCAGTCATTAGATATGTGAGATATTATAAGCAGAGGCTTTCTCATAGATGCCTTTGTCTAAATGGCAGTTCGTTCTTGTTGGGAATAAACTTGATAATTCAGTCTATACAACTTTAAGTATACTATGGAATAAAATTATTATTTTTAGTGTTTCTGTATGACAGAAATCACTCAGACACAAAAAAGTAATTGTAACATTTTTATATCACCCTGAAAGCAGTAATTAAGAGGAAGAACTGTACTTTCAATTGAAGTAATGAAATATTATGAAACTGACCTTTTTCAGTGCTTTTTCCTGCTGCACCCAGCAGAAGAATGGGTACTACGTGTTTGTAGACTGTAATTTGTATTTTAACTTAAGCAAGGACATTTTTATTTTCACATTTTCCTTAAAGAATAAAACACATGCCAACCTATTGTGTCTGCCTTGCCTACATTGCCCTGACACTCACCATCAGTACAGTGTCTTCCAAACCAGCAACTTCCTCCTGCAAGCCTCTGTGATGTTTAGCCTGAAGGCTTTCTGTGACCTCTGAAAGGCTTTTTCTGCCACCTGTGTTGGGTATAGTTCAGAAGTGCCAGGGGGTTATCATCCCTAGGAGCAGTCCTTAACCAGTGACTAACGAGAGCTGGAACAGTAGCCCAACTTCTCCATCCCTCAATGGAACCTTTTTGAGGTGTGCACTTTGCACACTCCCTGAAATTCCCAGTGGAAGTAAGTCCCATTTGTTCATAGCAGGGATCTACTCATTAATGTGCCCTTTGTAGCAGGTTCCTTCACTGGCTTTTCTCTCTTGTCCATCTCCCAAATAAATTACTTAAACTTCTTTTCTCAAGGTCTGCTTCTGGGGGAACTCAACCCCATACAGACAGTTACAATTCATTGATTATTTAGACATTTGAGTACTTGCTTATATTAGGGACAGTCCGTGAAATCCAGGAGGCTTGAAAAAAAAAATGTATTTTACTTTTGTTGTGGTGAAAACATGCACAACAAGACATTCACCAGTATAACAACTTCCACGTTTACAGCTAATGGACATTGATGACATTTTTCATGTTGTGCCACGATTATTGCTATCCTTTTCCTAAATATTCCACCACCATTAAAATATATATTTTTTTTTCAAGCAGAGTTACAGCTTTCGATTCTCAAATAATTCTTTTCCCCTTCCCTTCTGCATCCCAAGAATTAGGATTCAGTGCAATAAAGGAAAAGAGAAATCCTTCTTTTCTTTTTAACTTAAAAAATAGTTATTTCCCTTTCAGAGGAATGATCTATTGCATCTTTTTGGACACGATCAGGAAGTCATTGGGGAATTGCAGATTCATTTGTGATCATATCTCAGTAACAGATTTTAGATTTGCATTCATGTTACTGATTGTTATCATCCACATATATAGTTAAAAAAAACTGTGCTGTGTTGTCGCATTATGATCATTTTCCTGCACTTCCGGGGCTCATCCTCTGAAGTTTTAATTAAGATAGTGTTAATACCAGGTTAGAGAAATGCCATTTTAAATTTAGGAAATCTGACTTTTTTTTTTTAATAGAAAAGTAATACATGCATTTCTTCAAATGCAGAAAGCTACAAAAGAAGAGGAAAACCCACCAATAAACTCCAAAACCAAACTCACTGCTGTTGAGTCGGACCTGACTCAGCAACCCCTCCTTGGGTTTCTGAAGCGATATCACTGCTGAAGTAGATTGCCCAACCTTCCTTCCGAGGAGTGGCTGGTTGGTTTCAACCACCAGCCTTCTGGTTAGCAGTCAGATGCCTTAGGCACTATGCCACCGGAGCTCCTCGTATATACTTCTGGGAAGTTTTTATTTTTTGTAAGTGTATAAAGACTACACTTTATGTAGTCTTGCTACAAAGTATGGATTGCTTTTCAGTATAAAGAAAACAAAACTCCTCACAGTGGGACCAATAAACAGTATCACAATAGATGGAGAAAAGTTTGAAGTTGTCAAAGACTTCATTTTACTTGGTTCTATGATCAATGCCAACGGAAGCAGCAGTCAGGACATCAAAAGACTTATTGCACTGGGCAAATCTATTGCATAAGACCTCTTTCAAGTGCTTAAGAGCAAAGATATCTCCTTGAAGACTAAGATGCACCTAACCCAAGCCATGTATTTTCATTCACCTCCTATGCATGTGAGAGCTGGGCAATGAATAAGGAAGACCGAAGAAGAGTTGATGGTTTTGAGTTGTGGTGTTGGCGATGAATGCTGAAAGTACCATGGACTGCTAAAAGAACTAACAAATCTGTCTTGGAAGAAGTGCAGCCAGAATGCTTCTTGGAAATAAGGATGGCCATACTTCATCTCACTTTGGTCATGTTGTCAGAAGGGACCATTCTCTGGAGAAAGAT
>NW_006921671.1:4988324-4999767 GCF_000298275.1 Orycteropus afer afer
CCGCCAATTTCTTGCTTCTATAAATAATGAAATTTCTTTCCTGCTTTATGCCTACATGAAATTTGAGCCATAGATGTCATTACTACACTTATCTGAGGATCAATTAATGCTTGTAGATCAGAGACTTTTAGACTTAGAAAGATTGTTAGAGATCACCATATGCAGTGCCATCCTTTTACAGGTGAAGAGCTTGAAATCTGGAGAGGTAGTCATTCATGATTGCCTGTCTCAGGAGATGCTTTCCTCAGTGGTTATGTCCTTGTGTGTCTGTTTTCTGATCTTGCTTAATGGGAACAATCTTTGCCTCCCAGATTTCTGATGACTCTTCCCCTTGATAAATGCCAGATTGCTGTCTGCAGTTCGTATCTCTGCTTTACTTCTTAAGGTAACCAACATGTTCCGAACTTTCAATTTGCTGTCTGTCCTGTGGTCACCTTGCTTTAGGTTATTGTATAGGAGTTCTTTGGGAGACTTGATTTTAGGTTGAGTAGTAAGAAGCAGTGGTAGGTCAGTGGCATCTTTGGAACTGGGTAACAGATACTGTTTTTTGTCATCTTGTCTCCTAAGTAGGTCTTAGTCTTAAAGTTGAAAAGAGTAGGATCTGAGTCTTAGACTGAAGCCTAAGCAAGGTACCATGTTAAAATCCCAGAGTTATTACCCAGATTGCAAAAGCTATAATCATTTTGAGAGTTAACATCTTTTTGTCATTCCATGGGTTAATTTTATGCTTCCTTTTAAGTTTTTAGATTTTATGAATTCTTTTTGATTTGTGTAGTTTGTATAGTGTTTGCCATTTTGTTTTCAAATTGTAGGAAAGACTGAAAGCACAGTGTTATGAAATCCAGATCTAGCTCCATATTTGACATTCAAATGTCTTCAAAAAAGTACAGCCAGTTATACATACTCAAAATTTACCTTTTTGTAAAAAGTAAATAGAAGACAGTTTCTCTGAATGATTAAAGAAAATTGCCCGTATGTTCACTATAAGATAAATCAAGTAGTTGATCCTTAAGTCATTCTCACCGTGCCATCAAAACATTCACATGGCCCTCTATTTGGAGACTTCCTGTTTTGATGAAATGATCTTACCTAAAAATTCTTTGTTTCGTGTTAAATAGGTGGGCTTAGTACTTGAAGTTAATTTAATAGTACATTGTAATGTCAGCAAGTAAATAAGAAAAACCTATGGTCATCGAGTTGATTCAAACTCATAGTGACCCCACATTGGGTTTCCAAGGCTGTAAATCTTTTTTTTTTTTTTTAAATTTTAAGAGCTTGTTTTACATTCAGCATGTACATTTAGTTTCATTGCCCATTTACCATGTCCAACCCTAACCCAGTCGCCTCCCCTCCCTACCTTGTAACCCTCCCCCTATGCCCTCATATTTGTGCACTCCCATTTATCCTGCATTTCCTCAATTTGAATGTTGGTCCTCTGGTGTCCCATGGTCCATTGCTCTGAGGGATGTATTACCATAGAGTATGTGGGTGTGTCATCCTGGGTTGAGTGGTCTGCATGTATATCTTGTTAACTATTGGGCTGAGAGGCAGCCCCTGGGGGTGCGTTTTAATTCCAGGTGCAGAATGTATTCCAGGGCAATAGTATTGGGAGGTCTCATCAGACTTCCTTTGAGTAGTAATTCTGGTCATTATTGAGTTTTTGGATCTTGTTCCATGTTTTTCCTCCCACTCTATCCAGTATCTCCAGATTGTAGTTGGCATTGGTAGCCAGGCACCATCTAGTTCTGGTCTTGAGGGCCATCATGTTCTATGGCTGATTGCCCTTGGTTTTTCTTTGCGTTCTTCGATTCTGAAGTTAGGAAACCATTAGCTGTATCTTAGATGGCCACTTGAAAGCTTTTCAGATCCCAGTTGCTGCTCGCCAAGGTAAGATGCAGAGCAAGGCTTTTATGTATTTTGTTGTGCCAGTTGAGTCTGGTGACCCCCAGTACTATGGTCCTGAGATGGTAGATCTATTGGATCTCTCTCCCGTAGTGTCTGTTAGGGATTACTTTGTGTCTGTCTTCTATTGTTTCTGTAAGGATTGTAGGTATTTTGTATCACTGGTGTCTCTGCAAGATTAGCCTCAGCTGAATCTATCCTTGGCTCTAAAGTATCCTTCTTTTCACTGACCCCCATCTGATCCTTTCAGGTGTTTGGTGTTAATGGTAATGCAGTATTGTGGGCACACTGGTTGGTATTAGCATCTGTCGTCTATCTCCTCCTATGTGCACAATTCGGTGTCCTCCCATTTCCTAATGTTATGGTGGTTACAGTTCCTTCCCGAATATCCCTTCTCTTACCCACGTCATTGTGTGGGCCCCAACTAGCCCGGAATTAATCCCTTTTCTTCCTTCCCCACCCTGGTAACCTACAAAGTGAGTTCTGTATCCCAAGCAAACCCTTCTTTGTTTGTTTACACTAATGGGCTCATACAGTACTTGTCTTTCTGCGATTGACTTATTTCACTCAGCGTAATGTCCTCCAGATTCATCCACATTGTGAGATGATTTGCGTATCCCTCATTGTTCTTTAATGTAACATAGTATTCCATTGTGTGCGTGTACCATAATTTGGTTAGCCACTCATCCGTTCGTGGGCATTTAGGTTGTTTCCATCTCTTTGCTGTAGTGAATTGTGCTGCGATGAACATAGATGTACATATGTCTGTTCGTGCACTCTCTCTCACCTCTTTAGGATATATTCCTAGTAATGGAGTTTCTGGGTCAAATGGTACTTCTATTTTCAGTTTTTTAAGGAAACACCATACCATTTGCCACAATGGTTGTACCATTTTACAATCCCACCAGCAGTACACAAGAGTTCCAATCTCTCTACAACCTCGCCAGCATGTGTTATTTTCTGACCTGTTGAACTTTGCTATTATTGCAGGGGTGAGATAATATCTCATTGTTGTTTTGATTTGCATCTCTCTAATGGTTAATGATTGTGAGCAATTCTCTTGTGTTTGTTGGCTTCAAGGCTGTAAATCTTTAAGGATGTAGATTGCCCCATCCTCCTCCCATGAAGCAGCTGGTGGATTTGAACTGCTGACCTTCTGGTTATCAGCCAAATGCCTTACTCCCTATGCCGCTATGCCACCAGAGCTCCTTAGGCTTAGAAGTTACATAGAAGAAATTGGTGAGGTGGCAATAAGTGACGCCAAAGAAATTTACATCAGGATTTGTCAGGAATCTGTTTCTTTAAGCATCATACTTAATACATTTTATTTAAATATCTGAATTAAAAGGCTGGGGGAAGCCCTATCTATGTTATCTGACTAACGCAACACTCTGCCATTGAGTCGGGTCCAACTCATAGTGACCCCTCCTTGGGTTTCCGAGGCATTATCACTACGGAAGTAGATCCTTCCTTCAGAGGAGTGACTGGTGGATTTGAACCGACAGTCTTCTGGTTAGTAGTCAAATGCCTAGCCAAGTAAAATCTCTTAAGTGATACAGTGGAGTCTCTGACTGGGGCAGACAGTTAAGTACTGGAAGGTTGGCAGTTTGAAAGTAAAACTTCAAAAGAAAGACTTGGAGATCTGTTTCCAAAAGGTTACAGCCATGAAAAGTCTGTGGACAGTTCTGCTCTGAAACACATGGGATTGCCATGAGTTGGACTTAACAGTTTTTTTTTTTTGTTGTTTAAACCTTGCCATAATATTGTTGTTGTATGCTGTCAAGTCGATTTTGATTCATAGTGACCCTGTATGACAGAGGAACTGTCCCCAAAGGTTTCCTAAGTTATAATCTTTCCAGGAGTAGATCTCCAAGTCTTTTCTCCACAGAGCCACTGAGGGGTTTAAACTAAACTGTTGACTGTTGGGCTAGCAGCTGAGCACTTAATTATTGCACCGTTGGGGCTCTTAGTGGGGTCCCGAAAGTTCAGTCCAATGAAATATGGGGTCAGATCTCTGCAAGGTTAATAAAGTCACCCAAAGCAAACCTGCAAAGTGAGCTAACTATCCAGCCACAGATTCCAGTTTCTGGAGGCCAATTCTGTTGCATATAAATTTGTTATATTGAATTAACATTATTCAAATATGTGTCAATGTGGGGTCTTTATCACAAGCTTTTACTATAATTTGTTCATTAGGAAAGTTTTTTCTTCATAGATACATACCACAGTTGTTTCCATCCTAAATTTGTTGGTGATCAGAAAAAAATTCAGAATAGCAATCAGTTAATATTGTATATTAGCCATATCAATGTAAAGCAGTGAGGCTATGATCAGTAATTACACTTCCAGAAATCTCATGCTGGTTGTGCATTTCTTTGCAATGGCTAAACCCTGAATTCTGAAGCCTGAACCTGACACACCTCTTGGTTTGGCTAAAACCTACACTAAACCCTTAAATGTTTACATGTTATGGATTGTATTGTGTCCCCCAAAACTATGTGTTGTAAACCCTAAACCTATAATCCTGTAGATGTAATTCCATTTGGGAAAATGACTTCTTTTGTTATGTTAATAAAACTATTATCGGTGTAGAATGTTTTAAGCCAATCACCTTCGAGATATAAAAGTAACACATTAGGCAAGAGAAGAAAGCACAAATGGACAAGAAGATACTTGCCACATGAAGATTGCTTAGTAACTGAGGAACAGAAATAGAAAAACAACAAGGACCTTCCCCCAGAGCCTTAGAGAGAAAGCCTTCCCCTGGAGCCAGTGCCCTAAATTTGGACTTCCAGCCTCCCAAAAGTGAGAAATGAAATTTGTTTGTTAAAGCTACCTACTGTGGTATTTCTGTTACAGCTGCCTAAGAAACTAAGACAATAAATAAAACACTTATGGGAACTGAATGCGTTCTATAAATTCTAACTACAATCTGTCCTCTATTTTGTGTACCAATGAGAGGAACAAAACCTGTTGATAGCAGTTAGTGGTGGGCCCAGGCTGTTTCAAGGCCACAAGAAACTTGCTCAAAGCTGTAGGTTTAGTATGATTGCATAGCAGAGTATCCTGGGTAAGATAACCATGTTTTACCATCAGCTAAACTAGCTGGGAATTCAGGACTTTAACCACCTCCACTCCCCACCAAAAGAAACAAAACATACACAAAGACACAGAAAATGATCTAGGCCAACTAGGTGGAGGTGTGTCTTTTACAAATAAAGAATTGGAAAACCATGCCAAAGTGAATTAACTACTACACTACAGCAGAAGTATTAGCTCCTGTGCCATTGAAATACTAATTATGGCCTGATTTCTCTGGAAGCGAAACAGCAAGGAACAGACCATGTAACAACGTGATGTATCACTCTTGCACCCTGAAATTCTATTAACATATGCCAGAAGGGCAAGGAGGCTGCATCTTCTAACCTCCTCTAACCCCACAAGAGGAAGACAGAATCACCATCAGTAGCCCAAGGCGTATTCCTGTGAGGCCAGACATGATACCTCCCTCCAGCCCTTTCACCAACCCTGACACCAACTGTTCCTCCTGCAGCACCCCACCACCTCTCTGCTGGGTCCATAATTCACTGCAGTGGCCACACAGAATTCACAGATTATGGGGTTTATTAGGAAAGCAACAGGCTACAATTGAAGTTTAGGAACATGCTTAGCCTCCCTCAGCGTGCTGCCTCTCAGCCAACAGTTTCTCTCAGTCCCTCTCAGCAGTGTGTGTCTGTCGAGGTCTCACTCAGCAGTGCGTATCTGTTGTGTCTCTCTCTTTCAGCAATGTGTGGCTCTAGCCGTCTCCCAGCTGTCAGTGAGAGATTCCTTTTGCCTCCAGGAGGGCTGCTTTTGAGCCTGGCACAGTGGCCAGACTAACCAATCCCAACATCAGAATTCTAAACACCTGAAAGAAAGTGAACTTCTCAGAAGATTGCTTCGTGCCACTCTCAACAGAAACACCCCAGGGGGATAACTCAACAATCAGGAGCTGCTCAGTTGCTCATGGCACATTCCACCACGGAGTTTACAAAGACTTATGGCTAGAAAAGCTGCACTATGTAATTTACTACACTGCAGCATATTAATCAGTGGGGACTAGACTGAGGTCCAGTTCTTGGCAACAATATCCTTATTAATAAATGGCTATAGGAGCTCTGGTGGCATAGTACCTAAGGCACTTGATTGCTAACCAGAAGAATGGTGGTTTAAACCAGCCACTCCTTGGAAGGAAGGTTGGGCAGTGTACTTCCGTAGTGATACTGCCTTAGAAACCCAAGGAGCGGTTGCTGTGAGTTGGAGACAACTCGATGGCACATAACATAGTCCCATGGCCAGCTAAACTTTAGGGATCAGTTCCTGAGTTTTGTAAATAAACAGGTTGATAACTATAATAATGGACAGATATTCACAACCTGCTTCCTTTATATAGCCAAATAAGCCAAGGATAAAGTTTATTGCTTCAGCTCTTAGGTTCTACAGAGAAATTTCTGCTTCAGGCTAAAAACATTTTCAGTCTTCTAAAATAGTCTGGCAAAGGTTAGAGATTTTAAATTTGCAGTTTTGTTTTTGAAAGATGTGGTTTGAAGCTTAATGTTAACCTCATGTCAGTTACAAAATGAGGTTGTTGAAGAGGAACTTTAGCTTTGTCCCAGATTATAAAGACATAATCATTATTAAGGTGATTTTGAGGTTTTTTTTTTTAAAAAAAAAATTAGGGAAGATTTCATGAAAATTACTTCAATACCTTAAAAGCAATTGCACTAAGTTGTATGTTTTGTTTCTTTTAGTCAGTGAGTTAGATTGTGTAAGATGGGATGCTCACAAGCAGATGACATGCTGTAATTTTAGTTTTCAAAGTTTAATCAACACTTTGGACTATGCTGGCAATTTATGTGCTTTTTAAATTCCTTGTGCTAAAAGATAGTAATACATCTTAGAAGTGTGGTACTAAGTGCAGGACTCATCAAGATAAGTGGACTCATGTGTCATCTGCCCATGCCTACTACTCTTCCTTTGAAATATCTTTTCTGTTCAATAGCCTTCTAAGTATTTTGATTGAGTCATCCAAGTTATTAGTGACGGCCTGACTGTTAATTACTATGGTCAACCACAAAGAAAATATGAAATACTAGCATACTGTTTTGATAATTGTTTAAAAACATTATTCTGGAGTTACTGATACTGTGTAGGAATTTGATGGAATGTTTTAAAATTGGAAAAATACAAAGAATACTGTTAAGAACACCTGTGAAACTGTTATCCAAATGTAAGCAATCTTACTTTGCTAAATTTGCTTATGGTTTCTGAAGTTTATCTTTTCCATTGTATTTTTATTTTTACTATCTATGGCTATTTCTGTAAAGATGGGTTTTTGATGCTGAAAAGCTTTGTTACGATTATGATTTCCTGTCACTTTTCCCCTTGTATCAGAGATAGTGAATCCCACCCACTGAGTACTTTGATGGAAGGGACTGTTCCCATTCCTCTTCTCTGCTGGCCTGCCATGCCAGCATACTCCAGGAGTTTTCTGTAATTTTAATTTTTCCATTAGTACATAGCATTTTTTTTGAAAACCTTTTTAGCTCTCTTAAGTAAATTTTAAATTCAGCATAGTTTAAAATTTTTTTTTCTCAGTATATTCTTATTTGAGTTTCTGTGAACAGTTTATGTTTATTTTTATACTTACAATGCAAATCATGATGTCTTTTATCAGTTTGGAAAAGATTTCAACTAACAGCAACCCTATTTAAGGAAAAAAGCTTCATTAACCTACAACATGTGGTAATTCTGTTCTCTCTCATTGATGGTAGGTGAATAATTATCCTGTGATTTATTCATTAGTCTGACTTAAAAAAATTTTAATTTCATTAAAAAATTTAAATGACCCAGGTAAGCAGCCTCAATTCTTTTTCTAAGTCATGAAGTAGAAAGGTACTTCTAAATGTATTTATTATCTTTCTGTAGATTTTACAGATTTAAGCAAATTTGGACCTTTCCCTGTTCTGATTTGCCTTATTATTTCCCTAACTCTTTTTGCAACTTCAAGGAGAGAACATCTCATTTAGGGTGTGCTTCTTTTCACTGACCCTCTACTTTACCAGGCATGATGTCCTTCTCCAGTTATTGGCTCTTTCTGGTAACATCGCCAAAGCATGAGAGATGAAGTCTCTTCATCTTCCCTTCTAAGAAGCATTCTGGTTGTATTTTTTCCAAGATAGATTTATTCATTCTTTTGGTGGTCCATGGTGTGTATATTCAGTATTCTTTGCCAACACCGTAATTCAAGTGCATCTGTTCTTCAGGGTTCTTCCTTATTCATTGTCCAGCTTTCACTTGCATATGAGGCAATTGAAAATACCATGATTTGGGTCAGATGCATGTTAGTTTTCACAGTGACATCTTTGCTCTTTAACACTTTAAAGAGGGTCTTTTGCAGCAAGTTTGCCCTGTATAGTATGTCATTTGGTTTCTTAATTGCTGTCTCCATGGTGTTGATCATAGATCCAAGTAAAGGGAAATCCTTGATGTCAATCTTTTCTCCATTTATTCTGATGTTGCTTAGTGGTCCAGTTATGAGGATTTTTGTTTCCTTCATGTTGAGTTGTAATCCATACCAAAGGCTGTGGTCTTTGATCTTTATCAGTAAGTGCTTCAAGTCCTCTTCCCTTTCAGCAAGCAAGGTTGTGTCATCTGCATATTGCACATGCATATTGCAGATTGTTGATTTGTGGTTTAGTGGTTCTTAATCAGCACACGGATCAATTGATTGCATTGTAGCTACCTTTTCCTCATCCAGTATAAAAGTACTAAATATTTGTGGCTAAGTTCCAAAAATTAGACATCAAAAGTAGTCATTTGGCCAATGTCTGAATCACCAGATGCTGTTCACTCACTGGTATGTCCTTAGAAAAATCAGTGTTTTGTCTTGGGGTTATTGGTATCTTTTGGGAAGTTGAGATAAGCTTAGGGATATATCGTTTTTTGTTTTTTTTTTTCTATTTCTCTGTTTCTTTGTTGTTGTTTGGGTTTGTTTTTGTTTTGTGTAGTACTCATGATGGAGTTTGTTTTTTTCATCCACAATTGCTTGTTCTTTTTGTCACTAGTAGATTTTTTCAAAAGTCCCCTATTTTCCACTAGACTTGTGCCATTCTGAAAATTCTTGATCCTTTCTCTACTTTTTCCTTTCTTTGTTACAGCCAGATTGCTGTTCTATGGTCATGTGTTTTTGTTTTCTTTATGTACTCTTATTCTATCCTCCTAAATTGAGATTTGGATCTTCAACTTGCAGTACTCAATCCCTGACCATCTTATATAAATTTAATGAGGTAGTGCAATCTCCTGGATATTATTAACTGCCGCTAGGTGTGTTAGTGACAAAATATGTAAAATCATATTTTTCAGTCCGTGTGATAGATTGCACCCTTTCATGCATTGAGATGATACTACCTGGAAGACTGGTTTTTCTGCTTGTTAGTGTATTTTGAGACTTCTAAAGTCCCTCAGCGTTAAATAAACCAAAGACTAAGTGATGTTATCTTCACTAGAGCTAATTAATTTTTTTAAGTCTTGAATTTGTTAACATCTGAGAATTAATAAATACAACTGAATTTGGAATCATATACTGTTATAAGAAAGTGTATAGGTAGAACCAGGATTTAGAGAAATTAATAGATAATCCGAAAGTACTGGTTTTCATCACAGTGCTGCAGTCTTTTAAAAACGACTACCAAAATTCGGGGAGTCGGGTTTGACTCCACAGCACATAACAACAACAACAACAACCAAAATTCAGCATCAGCTTATTTTTCTTTTCCCATCGAAAGAACCCTGGTGATACAGTGATTAAGGCATTTGGCTGCTAACCAAAAGGTTAGTGCTTCTAACCCACCAGCTGCTCTGTAGAAGAAAGATAGGGCAGTTTGCTTCCGTAATGATTTACAGACTTTGAAACCCAGTGAGGGGGCTGTTGTGAGTTGGAATCGACTCAATGGCAGTAAATTTGGTTTGGTTTTTAGATTGCTATCTGTGCTTGGCTTACTGAAGAATCTGTTTCTTGTGAGTGTGTGAACATGAAATAGTAAGCATAATAGGAATGAAAATGATTGCACATTTTCATAGTCTCTTGATTCTGAGCTGTCAATTTCACTTACCTTTCAGAACTGAAACACTGAGGCTCTGCAGTCAGAGAATCTATTCGTGATGTTTATGGTTCAGGATGCAGCATTAGTTCTTAATATACATGTTGCAGTCTACTCTTAGGGAGATTTCCCCCCTCATTTGCGTAATCAGGGGACTTTTAATGACTAAAATGCCTGGTCCATGTTGAATATGTACATAAGCCTTTCTCAAAGAAGGCATTATATAATGAGGCCTCAGGTGTATTTCCTGGATAAAGACAGTGATAGTTGACCTTTATACCAGATGGAAGTTTAGAAAGTTGTCATAAATGGATTTTCTTCCTTTGTAAGTAGGTAGTTAGCATGGATCTGTTATTCTGAGATGTAGTTACAGTAATACGTGATGAAAAGATTGTCTGGGTCTGTAAACACTGAAAAAGCACTTGGCTGCTAACCAAAAGGTAAGCAGTTTAAACGCACCAGACATTCCATGGGAGAAAGATGTGGCAGTCTGCTTCCATAAAAATTACAGCATGGGAAACCCCGTGGAACAGGTCTGTTGTTGTTGTTATGTGCCATTGAGTCAGACCTGACTCATAGCAACCCCTCCTGGGTTTCTGAGGCGGTATCACTATGGAAGTAGACTCTGTCCTATATAGGGTTTCTGTGAGTTAGAATCAACTCTATGATAATGGAGTTTGTTGTTGTAGTTAAGCTCAGCCCAATATGGACTTGTTAGATGGGAGTTTCTACAGTGGAAAAAATTTGCAATTGGCAAACAGAATAAAAGATGCTAAGATATTGCTACTGTAAACTGCCCAACCTAGCATACTTATATCTCACCCCCTACTTCCCGTGTGCCAAATTTTTTACAGAGAAATTGTGCCATCTGATTATGTCACTTTCCTCCTCACATGACTTCCCATTATTCTGTGATAAAGACTGAAAGCCTAACAAGGCATTATCTAACTCATCTTCCTCTTAAAGCAGGGGTTCTAAACTGGCAACCTGGCCTGGACAGAAGTCCAGATTTCCAGCTTCTCAGAAAATAATAGCTATTGTTTATTGAGTGCTGACTATGTGGCAGGTACTATTATACATATTTTATGCTTTAATAGCTCATTTAAACCTAGTAACAACCCTATGGGCGAGATATTATTATGTATCCCAGTTAACCCTTTCAATACCAAATCGTTCTCTGCTTTGATTTTTTTCTTTTCAAATATGTTTGTAATTTTTTTTTTTTTAATTTTATTTTGATTTGGGTGAAGATATACAGAGTAAATTCACTTTTCATACAGCAGTTCACATAATATACTTTATCTCATGTCATTGACCAAAATTTACAATGCAACAGCTCCCCTCCCACTTCCTCCCCATAGTTACCTCTTCCGAGTGTCCATCCCTCCATACTCTTCTGC
>NW_006921671.1:5007607-5013258 GCF_000298275.1 Orycteropus afer afer
AGTCCGCCATCTTGCCGGAAGCTGTCGATTTTTTCTTGAAACCAAATCTTTTTAGTAATGGAAGGCATTTTGAATGAAATGAAAAAATGATTTTTTTTTTTTTTTTTTTTTGAGGTAATGGATTTTCATAGAGTTAGTGGGACACATAGTCCCAAGCAGTCTCTGGTTTTGGGGTTGATAGGATGAAACTTGTTTCTTCAGATTCATACCACTATATGGGCCCCCACCAGATAGTAGCATTTGCTAAAGGTAAGATAGCAACTTCCCACTAAACCCTAAAGGTAGAAAATAGAGTTGGGTACTGTATATCCCATGAGTGACAGAAGCCTTAAGTCATACAAAGGTCCACACCTGGGATGTGGTAGGACTGATTTCAAGTCTAGCCTACTGAATCTCAGACTCTAATCACTCACTGTCTGAGGTAGACTCTCAATGTAATCCATACACCACCATTCATATTTTCACATTTATTGACGTGATTATTTGTTTAAACTCTCTCCCCCATAAGAGTATTACTTCCATGAAGGAGGTGTAGTGTGTCTTTTCTCTCCTTAATATTCTTGTTTTAGAGACAGCTAGTAGGTGATCAGTTTATATTTATTGGGTAACTAAATGAAAGTGATTTGTTGTGATCTATCACTGAGCTTAAATGTGAGACCAGGGTCTCTTTCACAAGCAAAGCATTTGACCATTTAATTTATCACTAGTATGTGTAAAATGAAAGAATGAAATTAAAATTTCTGTAAAGCATGCTTTAATATCAAATAGGTATAACTTCATGATGGCCAAGAATTTGTTTTTGTGGTTTTATTTTGATCATAAAATATGAGACTAGGTGTTAGGTTATGTTCAGTAACACCCAGCCATAATGTCAACAATTAAAATACATTGTCATATGTAATCTAAGGTTGTTTCCAATATATTGTTATTTTAAATGCCTTTAAACAGCATTTGTATTTTGTTAAGCTAAAGATATTTCACATCCTGATTTGACCCCAATTAATTTTTATTTCTAATTAAACCCATGTAGTCATTAATAGTAGAACTCAAAAGAATTATAAAATTGGGATTTGATAAGGAGTTGGATTTTATAACGTTTAATTTGTAGTCAATGGTAAAATTACTTTGAAGATACTTGACAGCTCAATTTCTAAATTCTTTTGTGATAGGCCAAAATTAAACTCGTTTGCTGTTTAAATATATGTAGATATGATATAAGAAGATTTATGAATATTAAATTATATGACGTATGGAGACAATCTTAATTGTGTCATACAAAGTAGAATTTTTTCCTTTAAGGTTATTATTAGAGTAGTAAATCATGAAGTCAAGACAACAGAATATGACTGAACATTTTCCACTGTATCAAATATAATAAGGTTTTTGGAAAATGAGTATTTTGGTGATCATGTACAACTGAGTTTAGGATGAAACTGAAGATGTAAAGGACAGTGTTTTGAATGGCTGTGAGACCCATAAGGCCTATGGCTATCATCCAGCTTTTTGAGCAGTGTTTAAGCTTTGTGCATGTTTTGAAGGGTCAGAGTAAGTGGAGGCTTTAGAACAGAGTGATCCATGTTCCAAATTCTCATGAAAATATAACTCTTTGGAACTAAACCACAGGCAGATGTTTTGGTCCTCTAGCTCTGGTTAACATAGTGCCTAAGGCACTTGACTGTTAACCAGAAGGCTGGCAGTTCAAATCCACCAGCTACTCCTTGGAAGGAAGGTTGGGTAATCTGTTTCTGTAGTGATACTACCTCGGCAACCCAAGGAGGGGTCACTGTGAGTCGGGTCCGACTCGACGGCACATAACAGCAGCAGCAACAACAGTGCTTCTCTAACAGACATCACAAATGGGTGGCTTTAACAAACAGGAGTTATTCTGTTATAGTTTGGAGGCTAGAAGTCAGAAGCTCATTGACCCTGGGCTTCAGCTCTGCCTCTTGCTCCTGGCCCACTAAAGCTAGAGGCATCTCTTAGCTCAGGTTGCTGCTGGTTGCTTTTTGAGCAGTGTTTAAGCTTTGTGCATGTTTTAAAGGGTCAGGGTAAGTGGAGGCTTTAGAACAGAGTGATCCATGTTCCAAATTCTCATGAAAATATAACTCTTTGGAACTAAACCACAGGCAGATGTTTTGGTCCTCCTGCTCTGGTTAACATAGTGCCTAAGGCACTTGACTGTTAACCAGAAGGCTGGCAGTTCAAATCCACCAGCTACTCCTTGGAAGGAAGGTTGGGTAATCTGTTTCTGTAGTGATACTACCTCGGCAACCCAAGGAGGGGTCACTGTGAGTCGGGTCCGACTCGACGGCACATAACAGCAGCAGCAACAACAGTGCTTCTCTAACAGACATCACAAATGGGTGGCTTTAACAAACAGGAGTTTATTCTGTTATAGTTTGGAGGCCAGAAGTCAGAAGCTCATTGACCCTGGGCTTCAGCTCTGCCTCTTGCTCCTGGCCCACTAAAGCTATAGAGGCATCTCTTAGCTCAGGTTGCTGCTGGTTGCTCAGGCTGACAAACCCAAGGTCAACATGTAAAATGGCACAGGCTCAAGATGATAAAGCAATATGGCAGGCCACTAATTCAAGTCCATTAACAGTCCCAAAATCTGTAGACAACATGGCAAGCCATTGAGATGAAGACTTGGCTACATGCAGGTCCAAGCATGCCAAAAAACTCAAGACCGTTCTCAAAGCTTCTCCTTGTACACTGGAAGCCAACCACATCCCTAAGGCAGCTACTCCTCTGCTCCAGTAGATTCCACCATGGAAGTGATTACCAGTCTCTCATGGGGAATAACTACATCCAGCTGCCCAGCCACTCAAAACCAGGCCCAGCCAAGTTGACACACAACTTAACTACCACAGCAGAGAATGGGTTAAATAAGCCATAATAAGCAAGTATCTGGTACCCCTGGTGACCTGAATTTGGAAAGCAGTCTGGGAAGATAGTTGAAAGATGTACTGATCGGTATCATCAACAACATACCAGTGTCATGAAGCATGGAGTAGAAGTGGTTGAAAGTCATTTTTCTGTCTTGCTTGGGGTGGTCCCTCTTGAGCATGAACAGCTTGAGGCTAGGTGATAGACAATAAAAGGTATGGACCCAGTTTTAGTCCTTGTAGGATGACTAAGATTATTTGGGCACTGGTCATTTAGATCATAGTTAATCACACAAAGAATGGTTATGATCAGAATTAAAACCTTTTCAATATGAAGGAAAATGCCTTCCATGTAACTTCATGATCATGTACCTGTTTCCAGCCCTAGGATATGTTTCTTGTAAAATGTTATGTGGACATCTTTATATGTGATATGACTACAAACAAGGATAGAACAGGGAAGTGGTCAGAGGTTAGAATTTGTTACACTTTGTTTCTATCTGTAGAAGTGATTTCAAGACTAACACATAAGGTTTGTGATAGTTAAAAATAGTTGGAAGTGACCATAAAGAGGGTATTTTTCACTGACATAATTTTTTTTTAAAGTTCATTTGTTTAAACCAGTTAGTGTTTCCATATGTTTTCTCCTTTAAAAATTGCCTTCATTGTAACTTTTTGGGAGTAGGTAATATTATGTAATTATGTATATTTTACAAACCAGAAAACAGACTAGGAGAAACCTGTGATTTGCCTAGACTTTTATAGCTAGAAGTTCTGGAATCAAAATCCAAACCTTAGTTTTTTGATGAGAAAAGAAAAGGCCTGTGATTGTTTAAAGGAGCTTCCCAGAGACTGGAAATAGGAGCAGGTGAGGGAGGCTCTGTGCCCTAGAAAGAAAGCTTGTCTTCCTTTCTGCTGACTCCTTTTGTGGCTTTGGAGAAGGCATGACATCTCTGAGCCTTAGTTGTCACATCTGTTGATTTTATCTCATTTTTTCTTTGGGTTTTAGCATATTTGAGCTTCTTTTTTTGAAGTTCTATTTTCAGTGGCTACCTAGAGTTACACTTTCATAGTTACAGAGGCAGTTTTAATGTGATCACACTATCTTAGTCTTTTTGTGTGTGTGTCCCTGATGAATTAAGAGACTTCTGAAGTGAAAAACTACTGATAAAATTTCTTAAAATTGCTTGCTAGGGGCAAGTGATCTGTGTCTCTTTCTCTGCTACATGCATTTTGTTCCTCTTGTGGGGTTAGTGTGGCATGCCTGAAACCAACTTCTAAAATGGTTGTAAAATGATCCTGGTAGTATTGGGATTCCCCTCACCCTTCAGCTTCTTGCCTTAGCTGTCTGTCTTTCTGGATGTGGCAGATGGTGTTTTGCTGAGAGCCCAGATGCTCGGGGTATAGCTCAGGTATAAAACCAAGTTTTCAGAGCTCCTTCCCATTCCTTTCAAAAGATGTATTTACCCAGTCTTCTCAGTGTCAGAGTATCAGAAATTCAGTTCTACTCATCTGCTGCATTTACATCCTAAGGTATCCCCTGGGTTGTGCACATGATTGATGTGCTTGGCTGCTAACTGAAAGGGTTGGGTTTCAGTCCGTTCAGAGGCACGTCAGAGAAAGGGCTGGAAATCCACTTCTAAAAACTCAGCTATTTAAAATCCTATGGAGCATATTTCTACTCTGATACACATGGGGTTGCCATGAGTTGAGGTCTTGTCAGTGTTAACTTTTTAATTTTCTTAATGGTTTATAGAATTTTTTTGTCATTTGGAACCAGAGGAAACAATTTTTGAAACTATGTTTATCAATCAAGGCAAAAGTATGTATGTTTAAAACATAACTATGTACAGCAGAACTTCAGCAAATATAGTAGGGAAGACATCAAGGTGAGGAGAACCTGGATTGCTCAGGTCTGCCTCTTGTGCTGATGAGCTCTAGAGGGTTGGGCACAACCTCCCACTGTTGACCTTAATTTTGCCTTTGAAAAAACAACTAATAGTGTAAAAATTGTTTCTTCAGCTCGTTTAAGGAAATAATAAGAAAAAAATCTTATTCTCATACTGTCTTTTTAAATAGATACATTAGAGATACTATCTCAATAGGATATACTTAAAATATTTTCAGTTAATTTAAGAGTATGTGAATTGTTATTACCAGATGGCATCCACCTAGGATCTTTGAAGGGTGAAATTGGAATACATGTAGCCAAATTTTGTATATTTAGCTTATAAACAGTTACTGTGCTAGTAGATAGGTAGGTACAAATGTGAATATATTGATGCAAGGGCATTACTTGTCTGTTTTTCTTTCTCCCAGGCTTTGGTGCTGCTTCTGTGATAATGGACCTGGTTACCAAATTGAATTAAAAAACAAAACAACAACAACAATAACAACAAACAAAAACTACAGGGAATACAAATGTGACATCTATAAGGAAAAACATACTTATCAGATTTTATTGAGAGGGTTAAAAGATACAGAAATAAAGTAGATTTATTTATCTTAGCCTTTCAAAAGCTTTTACCAAATCCCACTTCTGGTGACTATTTAAAAAAAATTGTGTTGGGTTTTAAATGGTGAGAATAGCTGATTTGTCATAAGTGGTTGAAAGTTGGAAATGAGAAATAACAAATAGAGGTAAATGAGCATTTTTTTAAAATGCATTTTATTGAAATATAATTTATATACAGTGAAATACATACAACTAAAGTGGGAGCTCTGGTAGCGTAGTACCTAAGGCACTTGACTGCTAACCAGAAGGCT